>NW_027491231.1:1335000-1935000 GCF_021521415.1 Bidens hawaiensis
TAACTGTCAACAAAATGGTCACTTTGCTAAGGAATGTACAAATGAGAGAGTCGAACGAAGTCAGAACAGACCTGCACAACAGAATGGGGGTGGTAGTGAAAATAGGGCTATGGTATCACAAAAGAATGGTGGATACAACTGGAATTTACAAGTTGAGGAAGTGTTCGAACAGGCTAATTTGGTAAACATCGAAACTGGAGGAAGTGAGAGAGAGATGGGAGAAGATCAGGCATACATGGCAGAAGTGAACGATCAGCTCTCTGAGGTAAGTTCTGAACCTCATTGTGAACAATGTGAAAATCTGTCTGAACAATTAAAAACATTAACTGATTAGTTTGTTAGTTTGGATACTCAATTTAAAAACCTGAAAGAAGAACATCACTATTCTATAACTAAAGAAAATAGTTACTCGGTAAAAATAAAAGCTAATGAAAAGGATATCAGAAGTCTTAAAGCCAGTCTAGCTGACAAAATACAAGTAATTGATCTTAGTTATGAAGTGTTAGAAGAAAAGACCAAATTAATTGCTGAAAAAGATAAACATATAGCTGATTAGCAGGTAAAAGTGGTGGAACTAAACATAAAAATTGAACAATTTAGAAATTCTTCGGCAATGCTAGATCACATCATAAGTGTTCAACGTTCCCCGGTTAACAAAGTGGGAATTGGATTTTATGAAGTTCCACCACCGTACAACAATAACTATACTTATGATCCTAGTGATCAGCAATCTGCGAATGTTGAGATTAGTCAGACAGTTCCAAAAGAATGGTGGATACAACTGGAATTTACAAGTTGAGGAAGTGTTCGAACAGGCTAATTTGGTAAACATCGAAACTGGAGGAAGTGAGAGAGAGATGGGAGAAGATCAGGCATACATGGCAGAAGTGAACGATCAGCTCTCTGAGGTAAGTTCTGAACCTCATTGTGAACAATGTGAAAATCTGTCTGAACAATTAAAAACATTAACTGATCAGTTTGTTAGTTTGGATACTCAATTTAAAAACCTGAAAGAAGAACATCACTATTCTATAACTAAAGAAAATAGTTACTCGGTAAAAATAAAAGCTAATGAAAAGGATATCAGAAGTCTTAAAGCCAGTCTAGCTGACAAAATACAAGTAATTGATCTTAGTTATGAAGTGTTAGAAGAAAAGACCAAATTAATTGCTGAAAAAGATAAACAGATAGCTGATTAGCAGGTAAAAGTGGTGGAACTAAACATAAAAATTGAACAATTTAGAAATTCTTCGGCAATGCTAGATCACATCATAAGTGTTCAACGTTCCCCGGTTAACAAAGGGGGAATTGGATTTTATGAAGTTCCACCACCGTACAACAATAACTATACTTATGATCCTAGTGATCAGCAATCTGCGAATGTTGAGATTAGTCAGACAGTTCCAATCAAAGTATCTACTAAAGAAACTGAAGTTAATAAGAGCGAAACGAGTAAGTCAAGTTCTAATGTTACGAGTTTTGTCCCTAACTCTGTCTCATCAAATTCGGACAAGTCGTCCGAATTGGGTGAGAAAAAGGAAGAGGTTGTGTTACTAAAACGAGGGGAGGACTATGAGTTTGATGAAAATAAATCTTCTCTAAATCCGTTCGTCCCACCATATGTGAGACAAACGGATAGTAACGCTACCTCAACATCTGCAACAACTTCTGAGACGAAAGTTCAACAAAAACAAAAGAACATAAGTTGTTTTAGATGCAACAGGATAGGACATCTTGTTGCTGATTGTCCTCTGAAACTGAGAAAATTTAGAGGTATGAGGTCTCCGAAAACTGAGAATAAAACGAATACTAATTATGATGCTGGTAAAAATGTGAACACACCAAATTTCAGTCATTGGACTAATCCAAGATTTCAAAGAAATCAGTCTCGATTTTTCCCAGTAAACTACCAAACCAACAATTATAATTCAGTTAATTCACGAAGGTTTGGATGGCCTCATAGCCAGTCTTCTAGAAGTTTTCCGTTCAGATCTTACAGAAACTATCCTCAAACTGACTTTGGGCAATGAAGGTACTGGATGCCGGATAACATATTTACCCAACCCAAGACCAGAAGGTCTAGGGTCCCCAGATTTTAATCTATCTCTTTTATTGTGTAGGAACAGTCAAACAAGGCTGTAAACAATATGTGGGTTGTAGACAGTGGATGTTCCCGACACATGACTGGTAACAAGAAATTGTTACGTGACTGGAAATCTGTTCAAGGAGGAAGGGTTAGTTTCGCTGGAGAGAGTGGAGGAAGAATTAGTGGTATTGGAACTGTGACGAATGGAAGAATAAAGTTAGAGAAGGTGAATTTTGTGGAAGAGTTGAAGCATAACTTGTTGAGTGTATCTCAGATTTGTGACAAAGAATACATGGTGCATTTTACTAAAGATGAAGCACTCGTTCTTTATCCTGGTTTAAAGATACCAGAGGCCTGGGTTGTGATGAAAGCTCCAAGAGAAAAGAAAACGTATGTAATGGATATGAGGTCAACTGAGATGACAACAGAAGAGTCATGTCTTCTGTCAAAGGCAACTGAGTCTGAGTCAGAGTTGTGGCATCAAAGAATGGGTCATATACATCTTCGCAAGATGAATTACATTGTCAAGAATGGGCTGGTACTTGGGGTTCCCTTGAAGAATTTTAATTTTGAAGATCAATGCTTGTCGTGCAAGAAAGGAAAGCAACACAAAAAGCCTCATCACTCCAAGAAGGTTAACTCAATTGTCAGCACCCTAGACCTACTTCACATCGATCTCTTTGGTCCTGTGAATGTAAAGAGTCTAGGAGGAACTTCATACTGCTTGGTTGTAACCAATGATTACTCTCGATACTCTTGGGTATATTTTCTGAAGACAAAGGATGAGACAGTTCAGTTGGTAATTAACTTGATTACCAAGGTGGAAAATATTATTGGGAGGAAGGTTAAGTACATCAGGAGTGATAATGGGACAAAATTCAAGAACTATCAGATGGAGATGTTTTGTCTACAGAAAGGGATAGAGCAACAGTACAGTGCCCCATATACTCCACAACAAAATGGAGTAGCTGAAAGGAAGAATAGAACTCTAATCGAAGGCGCCAGGACCATGCTGGCAGATGCTAAACTTCCCGTGGTGTTCTGGGCTGAGGCTGTGGCTACAGCTTGTTACATTCTTAATCGTGTTTTAACTGTTAAAAGATTAAATAAAACCTGTTATTAACTTATGCATGGTAGAAAGCCGAACTTGAAAGGTCTTGAACCTTTTGGGTCCCCATGTTCGATATTAAAGACTAACTCTAAATTTGGTGAGAAAGCTGACGAAGGTATTTTAGTTGGCTATGTTGTTGGGACACCCAACAGAAGAGTCTTTAATCTATCGAACAGCAAGGTTGAAGTGATATGTAACACTGACATTACTAGTTACAAATCACCAAGGCCTAGCATGGGACCGGCAGAGGCTTTCGACTATGATAAGCTATTCAAATATTTTAATGTGCCTTACTTGGATTTTGCAGACACTGATGAGAAAATGGCCTCACAAATACTGTATGACGAGGAGGAGACCATTATGCAACGTCCACAATATGATAAAAATCAACCAACTTAGTCAAATACAGTCGAAACTCCTGCTGTCTCGAAGGAAGATGAGTTCTATAATCCATTTCACACTCAACATCAGTCTCACACTGATGAACTTGCCACAAATCTTGAGAATTATCTGGAAGTCAGTCCGATCCAGTCCACCAAAATTCACAAGAATCATCCTTTAGAAAATGTGATCGGTAACCCTTCTGATGGTGTACGTACTAGAAGAAGTTTGGATGAACACACATGTGTTTATGCAAGCATTAAAGATACGGGTATTATTAATGAATGCTTGTACTCCTACTTCATCAGCCAGATTGAACCAAAGAATTATCAAATGGCACTGAAGGATAGCTCATGGGTTGAAGCCATGCAGGAAGAACTGGCACAGTTTGAGAAGATGGAAGTATGGAAATTAGTTGAAAAACCGCAAGAAGTGAACGCTATCGATACAAAGTGGGTATTTAAATGTAAGAGAGATGAGAAGGGGATAATCATACGAAACAAGGCAAGATTGGTAGTGAAAGGGTTTAATCAGCAGAAAGGAGTCGATTACAATGAAGTGTTTGCTCCTGTTGCGAGATTGGAGGCAATCCGACTGTTTTTGGCGTATGCTGCACACAAAGAGATGAAAGTGTTCCAGTTAGATGTGAAAAGCGCATTTCTTTATGGTAAAGTCAATGAGGTGGTATATGTTGAACAACCCCCGGGTTTCCCTGTACCAGATTTTCTTGATCATGTGTACAAACTGAGTAAAGCATTACATGGGTTACATCAGGTTCCTCGTGCCTGGTACGCAACATTGTCAGACTACTTGCTAGAAAATGGGTTTGAAAGAGGAAAGATAGATAGTACGCTGTTTGTCAGGAGAAAAGGGGAAGAGTTTCTTCTCGTTCAGGTTTATGTGGACGACATCATTTTTGCTGCATCAAAAGTCACTATGTGTCAGGAATTTGAAGCGGTCATGAAGAAGAGGTTTGAGATGAGCGCCATGGGCGAATTAACTTTCTTTTTGGGATTGCAGGTAGATCAGAAGAAAGATGGCATGTTTATTCATCAAACAAAATATGTCCATGATGTGCTCAAACGCTTCAAGATGGATGATAGTACCCTATTTGACACTCCAATCTGCGTCAACTACAAACTGGGTGCTGATTCCGACAGTGATGAAGATGTGGATCCCACTCAATATCGAGCAATCATAGGTTCCTTAATGTATCTAACCGCATCTAGACCTGACATTATGTTTGCAGTTTGTCTTTGTGCTCGTTTTCAGGCAAGCCCGAAGGAATCTCACATGAAGGGAGTGAAGAGAATCTTGCGGTATCTCAAAGGCAAGCCTAAGTTGGGATTATGGTACACGAAGGGGGGAGAACTGAATTTGGTAGCTTACACAGATTCAGACTATGGAGGTTGCAATCAGAACAGGAAGTCAACAACCGGTGGATGTCAGTTTCTCGGAGGAAGATTGGTGTCGTGGCAGTGCAAGAAGCAGACCTCAGTAGCCATTTCCACCTGCGAAGCCGAGTACATGGCAGCATCAAACTGCTGCTCTCAGGTTTTATGGATACAACAGCAATTGCACGATTATGGTCTGAATTTCACTCAAACTCCTATTTGCATTAATAACACTGCTGCAATCTCAGTAACTAACAATCCCGTTAAACACAGTAAAACTAAACATATTGACATTCGTCATCATTTTATACGGGATTGTGCTGAGAAGAAATTAATTGTACTTGAAAAGGTTGATTCTTTGGATAATTTTACCGATCTTTTTACTAAAGCGTTTGACCGATACCGTTTTCAAAATCTTGTTGAGCTTAATGGGATGATCAATCCCGAGTAACCTTGTTTTCAGTATAAAAAAAAAGTATCACTATCGCTTAAAATTATGCCGGTTGCTTAAGTTTGAAGGACATATCTTCGGATATGTTTGGTCCTTAATTCTTCTTGTAGATTATGAGGATAGCCATTAACCAGATGACTGAAAGTGACCGGGGCGGTTTATGATGGGTTTTATTCTTTCGCTGAAAAATAGTCGTTCATACTTAGTTAGAAGGAAAGATACTCGTATGTGGTTGGTCCAGCTGATCCATTGGATCTTCAGGATAGCCGTTTACCTGAAGACGTTGACTTGATCGGGGAGACAGAATTTAAAATTTTTTTTGGGAGATGATATAATTTTTCAAGTCTATAACTTCGTAAGAAGTTTCAATACGATGTTTAAAAGAAAATTGATCCAACCTTGGAAAGTGATAGAAAAACTAATTTTGTGTGCTTAATTGGTGAAGTTATTAGGCCTAAAAGACTCTAGACCAGTCATTGTATGTTATGGTAGCTTTCTATGGTGCGTAAAAGTAGAAGTGATACAAACTAAATCTCCTCTATTTAATGTGGAAAACCATTTTGAGTTGTGCATGTCTCCATATACATCTATCCAAATGATAGGCAGAAAACTGATTACCCAGTCAAACACAAGCCCGTGAGTGTTCTGATTCCCGCGAAGATAGTATTAAGTACCTGTAGTGATCCAGATCCGGGACTTGCAGTTGAATTCAATTATGAAGTTGTATAAAGGTGTTTATTTATTTAAAAAAAAAACTATGGTTATTATTGTTAAACCTTCTGAAGCTTATTTTATTACACATATCTAGAAAGAGGCAAGATGAATCGGTCAACATATGAGATATAACGAGAAGAAGAATCCGAAGATCGATGTGTGCTTACAGATTAATCAAACACTACGGGTCGAAGACAAATCGGGGTGACTTGGGGAAAGCCAGATATGCCTTGAGAATAGATAGGAGGCATCACAATCTCTCATGTGATGTCCATCTAAATTTTGAGCTTAATTGAACCTAACCCGTATCACAGAAGCGATGAAAACCGTACTAAGTTTTATACCAGCTTACAACCTGTTTCTTTATGTCATAATACCGCTGAACATGGATCTATGTGACAGCCACTTAATTAGTATGATTCCTGTTCGGATCTTTTCTAAAACATGCAGGTTCTCGTCAAGACTGAAATTTGATCCCGTTTAATTTATTACTCAAATTTTCGTTATGCATTTCGTTTTATGGTTTACTTTTATAAAACTTGGTTACTTGGTTCTTTGATCGTTTTGTTTAAATCTTTTTCGCGAGAATTTTAAAAGTCAGTTGCCCTTTGGTCAGACTTATATGTTTTTGTTTAACAATTATTGCGAGCGAAGTTATCTAATAGGCGAAGTTGACTACTTGGTTGACTTAGGCGAAGTTATTTTTAAGGCGAAGTTCACATAACTTCGCCTCTGGGGTTTCTCTAAACTACAAAAGGGGATTCGTTGGTCAAACGTGTCAAACTTTTTTCCAACTTATAACTCTCGGCGAACTTATACTGTCGACATTCACTCGAAACCCACATTATAATCTACTTCTTGTACGTGATTAAGGTTTGTAGGATCCTTGTAACCCGTAATTAGTTATATATGGGGATCATCGGTATCACGATGATTCGGTTTGTGGTCTTGCTAAACCCTCGTTTAACAATTCATTTTTACAGTGTTTAGTAACAAATTTTGGTTATCTGGATCTCAATCGAACAACCTCTTTCATGTTTTCATTCTCAAAATCGGCCAAACAAAACCACATATGGGTCAATCGTGATACGCCAATTTAGAGGCGAAGTTAGGGTTTAGGCGAAGTTGTCCTCAACTTCGCCATACGATTAACTTCGCCTGTTCAAGAGAATATTGATTAAGTGTACTGGTTTTGTTACTCTCTGTGTTCATTTCAGCGGAAGTTAAGCTTCAAGCGAAGTTCACAACCAATTATATCATAACTACGCCTATGGTAAAGGGCGAAGTTATGACCTGTTTAGACAAAGAACTGACTTAAACTGTTTGTTGTGCAGATATGGCTGCTGTGGCAGGTGCTGGTGGTGCTGGTGGTGATGAAGGTGGTGATAATAACCGACAGTTCTTTCCGGGTTACAACATGTATATCACCTTGGATCCAGATGCTCGTGGTATAGACGATTATCATGAGATCATTTCATTTCTCGTTCGGTCACGTATTTTTCATGCCATCACGACTACTCTTCCCATTTCACTACAAAATATTGAAGACTTTTGGCGAACAGTTGAGTATGACTGTAGGGTTGATCCTCCGGTTATGCGCGCTACAGTTAACAATCAGGTGGTACAGTTCTCAGCCGAACAGATACGGGTAGCTTTACAGCTCGGGGTTGAAACTACTGATGATCCTACTGAGTTTTCGGCCTCCTTCAGAGATGGTGCGTTTCTGCGTATGCGGTATTCTGGTCCGTTGAGAGACTCTCAGAGGAGGAAAGGATTTTTGTGAGATCAGTGGCGGTTTCTTATGCATGTGATGATAGTGTGCATGTCAGGTAGAAAAGCTGGTACAGATGGTATGGGTGCAACAATGCAATCGGCAATGACTGCTTTGACCTACAATAAGCCTTACAGCTTTGGTCAGATGATTTTTTATGAGATTGACCGTCAGAGACGTACTGTTGCGCGGGAAAGATTTTTGATGTATCCAAGATTCCTACAGATGATTCTGAATCATGTAGCTCCTAATCTGCCACAAAGACGCCCTATTTCACATGTGGAAAGTGTGTCCAAGAGGATCTTTGTGCAATGTAAGTCGTCAAGTGCTCGAAGTAATCCTGAACTCCGTCCGAGGCACACTGCCTTGTTTGGTTATCTGGTGAATCCTGCGTATGTTGCTCCACCGGGTGATGAATTTCTTTATCCGGCACCGCAACAGGCCAATGTTCCTCAACCACCTCATGTGGTTCAACCACCACCCGTGGTATAGCAAGCACAGCTTGCTGATCCTGTTGCCGCTCCGGAAGAATAGGTGGACCTTGAAGTTGACTTTGGAGGGAAAGGTTTCTTTGACATGGAACAGATTCATCCAGCTGCTGAAGTTCAAGCCTCAGTAGCTGAGGTGTCAGGTGTAAATGTTTCCATGGTCACTGGATCTGTGGCGGATTCGGAGAGAACTTACTCTGACTCCTCTACTGATGATCTCGTTGAAGCCCAATAGATTCTTGCCAGACAAGAAAGAATGCATGGCAAGAGAAAGAAAGATTCAGATGATAGTGAATCTGATTATGAGGAGGACTTATATCGGATGGTACGAAGATCAAAGAAGGCAAGAGTTGGTGAAAGCTCAAGAGTTGGTGAAAGTTCGAGGGTTGTTCGTTTTTCTCCACCCTCATTATCTGGTATGACTATGGTTCTTGCATCTGTGACTGTAACAGTACCGATTACCACTGGTGTTTCTTTGGTGACAACGTCATCCTCTTTTGGTACTCCTCCAACCTCGTTTCAGTTTATTGCTCCTGAAATAGTTTTCTTGCCACCTCCTACTCTTACTCTGTTGGAGGTTGTTGTACGGTTTGTCGAGTCAACGTTGGTTGCTACTGCGGGGTTGTCTGTTTCGATACCACCCGCGGTCACTATTCAGTCTACATCGGATATACCAGCTAGTTTGGGAATTCCTCCACCGTATGCTCAGGATATTTCTAACATGCGTTTTGATTTTGATGCTACTTTGTCTGATTTTGAGAGGATAGCGGCTCTTGAACGGGTAGTTGCTGAACAGTCAAGAATCAATCTCATCCAAACTCAAGCTATCCAGAGACTTGTGGCAGAGAATCAGTTACAATCGTCTCTCCTTGTTGAACACGGTAAACTATTTGATGGTCTAAAACAGTTCTTAGCATCTCAGGGGGAGACAAGCTGCAATGGTGATGAGTTGAGAACCAAAAAGAGGCAAGACAGAGACGATGATCCCAATGCATCGGAAGGTGCAGGTGGTGAGTTGCCAAGAACTGAACAAACTCTTGGGACTTCCACATCTCAGGGGGAGTCTGCTGGTCAGTCAGGCGATACGGGTGGTGAGAATGTGGTAATTGTAGATGATGAGGAAGTGTTGGGAAATGATGATGATGAGTCAGCTGATGATGTGTTAACAGCTGATGAGATTGGAAAGATTGGGGAACAGATAGAGATTGATAGTGATTTAGAAGAAGGGGAGATTGTTGATGATGGTGTAGGGCACGATATTCCGAATGTTAATAAAGTGAACTTGAGTTAGGATGCAAATATGTCAGATGAGTCCGAGTGGAAAGAACAGCCGAGATGGAAAGAAGGTTGTGCTCAGTGGTTCTTCAAGAAAAAGAAGCATGCAGTTCCAACAATGTTTAAGAATAGTTACAACATCAAGGGGTACGCTGAGTCCAAGAAAGGTATCATCTGCTGGTTGTATAACGAACAGTTGAAGTTGTTTGTGATTAAGCGTTATGATGGAATTCAGTATTTTAAGAAGGCATTGAGATCGCTCAACACCTTGCCTGAGTGTGAGGTGAAAGATTTGGCTCGTTTGAGATTGATTAATAGGAGTGATGATGATATTGCAAGAATAATTGGAAAGATAGTATGGAAGGAAGCGATTAAGGAGAAAAAGTTTGAACTTCTAAAGCCTCAGAAAGGAAGGTTGGTTGAAGATAAGGAACGGGGAATGAGGGCTGATGGTAAGCCTTGGTTGGTGATGAAGTATAAGCCGATTCGGTGTTTAAAAGAGGTGCCGATGAAGATGATGCCCAAGGATGTGTTAAAAGATCTCAAGTGGTGGTACGTTGATTGTCAGACAGCTGAAGCCGTTATGGAAGATGAGGACGAACAGGAGATTCTCAGAGTGTATGATCCCATGCACTTGGTTAATTTGTCTCAAGCTGATTTACAGGTACTAAACGATAAGAAGATATTCTACATTCCTGCGTGGAAGGATGAAGCCAAGAAGTACCAGAGGGTGGTCTTTGTTTATGTAAGACAGGGCGTCCATGCTTGAATACGAGTGGTATGAAAGTTTCGAGATTACAAGACACGAGAATGAAGATAGAGATATGAAGCTACTGCCAAGGGGGAGACTGTTGGTGCATGATGTCAGTATTTCAGTATCTTGTGTTTTATCTGTGTCTGTAATCGTTTAGTCTTGTTTTTTTTGTGTCGAATACTGTTGAGTTTGTATGTTCGCTGATTTGTTTGAGCGAACTTAGGGAGTAGCGAAGTTATGACAACTTCGCCTAGCATGTTAGGCGAAGTTGTCGAGGTATATATAAACCTCAACTTCGGGTTGTTGAAAAAAAAAGGTTTTTAGAAAACGAGTTGTTTGGTGATCTGGTGTATCACGTGTTGGCGATTATAAATATATCAAGTCTCAAGTATTATCTCGTGTGTTTATCTACTTATTTAACGTATTGCTTATCTTACACTCGTATCGTATTACGTGGGGATTCCGCACCCTCGTGTTACGAGATACTCCTGTGTAGATCCGGCTAGGAACCTACAATATGTTGGTGCATTTTGTGACCGTCGCTATGCAATTCTGACCAGCGGAGACGAGGTGATGAAGTTAGAACAACATCACCATAGGCGAAGTTAGAATAACTTCGCCATTGGCGAAGTTAAGACAACTTCGCCTACAGGCCCAAGCCCAAGCCCGCGAAGTTGGTTTATCTAAATATATGTGTGTCTTGTTTAGGGTTTAGTATCCAGAAAAGTGAGTGTGTTTTGTGTAGTTGTCATTGTCTAGAGAGAAACAGAGAGGGAGAGTCGTGTGGGACGGCCCGAGGTAGAGCTCACCTTGGGTCAGCCGTGTTTCTGTTTATGTTCGGTATGTAACGTGTTATGGTTATTATATAAAGGATCTGCAGATTCGTTTATCCCATTCGTGTGTTTGTTTGTGTGTAATCGTGTTCTTCGTCTTCTACACCATTAAACGAGTCTAGGAGGATTCCGCACTCCTAGACCTCGTGCGGATCTCGTATCGATCAGCGACGCCCCGGGGGGACTTACAAGTGGTATCAGAGCCTTAGGCTCTTATGCTATAGTTCGAGATCTGTGTTTGGGTGGTTCTGGCCCGTTTCTGATGTGTTTTTGGCCGAACAGCCGCCGTCGGCGAAGTTATTGGGTTCAGGCGAAGTTGTCGCTTAAATTTTAGGGTTTTGGAGAAGTTGACTTTTTGGCGAAGTTGACATTTTGGTGAAGTTGACTTTTTTTGGCGAAGTTGACTTTTTGGCGAAGTTGACTGTTGACTTTTGGCGAAGTTAAAAAAAAAATTGATTGGAGTTTTCGTCTGTATGGCCAGGTGTACACGATTATTGTGAGACCGAAAGTGTTGTTCCGACAACGAGTGAAACTTGGTATCTCTTGGTCTTACGTGTGAAGAAATACGGGTCAACTCTGGATATGGAGTTGAAGTTGCGAATGAGATATTGATTGAAACTGGATATTGACACACGTTTGGTTATTTGGGTGTTTTTGGGCCAAGAAATTATTATTGTTCGAGGTTGACCAACTAAAGAAAGTCAGATTTTTCGGGTTTTCGACATTATTGGATCGTGGTCAAAGATTATTATTTATGTTATTTTCAAGGCGTTCGAGAATTGGATCCTGAAAACGTGGGATACTAGCATCCGGGATGCTTATTTATTAAGGTGAAAATTTTGGATCAAGTTGGATTTAATCGGGAATTAATTTGTTTAAGTTCTGAACGTTATCCCTGGTGATTGAAGATGCTTCGGATTTATTAATGGTCATGTGTGTTAGATTCTGTCAAGGTGGTTTTGTGATGAAACTGATCACTTGATGTTGAGTAGTTGAAGATTGAACCTTATCTTACTATGTAATTCCAACTAGTTGGGTGAAGTTGTGGAGGGAGCACAACTTCACGTGTTGGTGAAGTTAGGAACAACTTCACGTGTTGATTGAGATGATCGATTAGGCACGGGGATCCAGGTCAAAAATCTCGATCGATATAGTTCGGAGGAGCTTACACTGAAGGGGAGATCTGATATGGAAGACGCCGGGTGATTGGTAGATTTGTGAAGCTACAAGACAGTTTCAGACACGGCTGGTTGAAGACAAGATGGATGTTGCATGTATATGTGAAGTTCAAGTTTGAAGATCACAGTGCAATCAAGTCCTACCAGAAGAAGAAAACAGAAGATCATCAGTTAAGAGGGTGTCTGTTGGTGCATGTTTTGTAACAGATGATCTTTTGTGTGTGTTAGAATTGAGAGCAACGGTCAAAGGGGAGTCTGTTGGTGCATTTTGTGACCGTCGCTATGCAATTCTGACCAGCGGAGACGAGGTGGTGAAGTTAGAACAACTTCACCATAGGCGAAGTTAGAATAACTTCGCCAATGGCGAAGTAAGACAACTTCGCCTACAGGCCCAAGCCCAAGCCCGCGAAGTTGGTTTATCTATATATATGTGTGTCTTGTTTAGGGTTTAGTATCCAGAAAAGTGAGTGTGTTTTATGTAGTTGTCATTGTCTAGAGAGAAACAGAGAGGAAGAGTCGTGTGGGACGGCCCGAGGTAGAGCTCACCTCGGGTCAGCCGTGTTTTTGTTTATGTTTGGTATGTAACGTGTTATGGTTATTATATAAAGGATCTGCAGATTCGTTTATCCCATTCGTGTGTTTGTTCGTGTGTTTGTTTATGTGTAATCGTGTTCTTCGTCTTTTACACCATTAAACGAGTCTAGGAGGATTCCGCACTCCTAGACCTCGTGCGGATCTCGTATCGATCAGCGACGCCCCGGGGGGACTTACAAGTTTATAATAATATAAAGGTTTATAATGAATTATGAATCAATATATAGTTTATAATAATTAATATAAAGGTTTTATAAATAAAACTAAAAAAGATACATTGACCCGGGTTCGAACCTGGGTCCTTATGGACACAAAACAACAGACTAACCACTGGACCAACTTAATGTTTTGAGAACAAAATGGAAACAGAAAAAATATATAAAATACAAACAGTTCATCATCTTCCTCAACAAAATCCTAGGTTTTCAATTTTCCAGATTCGTTCTAAATTTGATTGATTTAGGTTGGGGGTTTTGTTAGACGGATCAAAACAATGAAAACCCACCTATCAATTACCTCTAATGGTGCCGGAATGATAGTCACGAAGGTTGGCCGGAATCGGATTTTGAGGTTTACGGGATTTAGAGTGTATATTAGATGGAGATGAATATGTGAGCGAGTTTAGATGAACGAGTAGGTTGTAATTATAGCCTCAATTGATCCGTTGGATGTTTAATACGAGTTATTGAGATTTTAATAAAATCCGGTGGTTTGGGTTGGGATTCGGCCGTTGGGGTTGTTATTACGCATAATAGGTAATGATTAAGCATTAAGATGGTGGAGAAACGAGTTTATAACATTAAAATGGGATTAAAATGGCGTTTTGGAGAGATTTTAATGTCGCCGGAATGTTTCTGCCGTCGCCGGAATTTGGCCTCGCCCGAAAAACGTGTGGGAGGGGGAAGAGAGGGCTGGTTATTATTTAATATTAATTTAAAATACATATTTTACACATTCAGCCCCTATACTTTTTTCATATTTCCTTTAAATCATAATTAAACTATCTTTACCATTTGAACCTTGAACTTTAGAATGTTATAACAATAACAAAGATGTTTATAAGCTTAGGTATTTTTCGTATTATGCCCGAATAGTTCGGGACTCGTTTAAGTATAAAATTAGATTCCGGAGCTTTGTTATTTGTACATAATCAGTAGAGAATAAACGAAATATGATTTAAATCGTCGGGAATATTATTCAAAGTATAAACGAACGTTATGATAATATCGAAACATCAAACGTGTCGGGTAACGAACATAATATAAGTACATAAGATGAAAGTTGAAATATATATTTAAATTTATACATACATTTATAAATAAAACCTAAAATTTAAAACGGGTCTAATTTTCGGGTTTGAAAAGTAACGAATGTTACAGGACTTACAACTTTTGAAAATTTCATCCCGAAATTAAAATAGAATAAAATTTAAAAGAGAACAACTAATATACGGAGTTGTGTGAAGTTTTAACAATTTTATATATTAAAATAAAATAACGTCGATCTTCGAATGACCCGAAAGAACGTCACAAATAGGAAATATGACAAGGATACTTATATATAGGATGTACCAGCGGCGTATCCACCATGCCCTTATCATATTGTATTTGTCCCGTTCTCAAAAATCATTCCAAGTTCCGAGTTATTTCACACAACCGAGCTTATTATATTTTCCATGCGAGGATTTTGATAATTATATGTCAACCCATAATTACCTCTATCGTCGGATGGTCCATATAGCTTGCCCTATTGTGTGGTTTTAAGACATAGACATTTGATAAATAAATAAAATTATCATACAGAACATTGAAAATCAAAACTAATGAATAAAAATGGTAAAAACATTACAAAAGACATCGATAGACCATTCAGGCCAAGGACAAAGCGTAAACACTAAGTCGAGTAAATGAAATCATCGTTGTCTGAACCAAGTAATTGATGTTGAAAACGAAATAAACGTGGAATTGAAATTAAAAAATGAAACATTTAGAATTATAAACAATATAACATGTAATTAAAATAATGGGGTCGAGAATAACGTGGTAGGTAAACACAACATTTAACCAACGAAATATGAATATGTAACTTGATAACGCATTAGGTTCGAGAATAGTTTAAATAAACGAAACTTTTTAAGTATCAAAATATCATGATGTTTAACAAATGAAAATATCCTATAAAACATAGACGTGACCAATGGCAACGTCGAGATGAATAAAAAATTATATCTTATAAACATGTAAATTGATAATAACTCGAAATGAAATGGATAAACGAAATTTTAATATTAAAATATTGAAATCGATTAAGTTTGTAAAAAGAAAATTTTTTCAATAGTAACTTTGTGCTTATCAAGTATATAATTAGAACTCCAATACTAAAATAAAGTATTTGTCTTAGATTGATGAAATCAAGAACAATATATTGGTTTAAATAAAATATTGAGATGAAATAAAGTGAACATTACAACATATAAATTAATAACTTGAAATAAAATAGATAAACAATATTCTATTATCACAATATGGAAATCCATTAAGTTTGTGAAAGAAAAGTTCCAATAGCAACCTTTAGTTTATCAAAGTAAACAATTGAAATTTTAAAATTAGAATAAAGCATTTGTTCCAAATTGATGAATCAAGAACCACAAAATGGTTTAAATAAAACATCGAGTGAAAGAGAAGTACACAAAAAACAAAACAATTTGTGTAAAAAAATATAACGTAACATAAACTCGGCATGTACATGGGACACAGTCCCGGTTCTAAGTAAACGAATTCGTTTGGGGAGAACCGGTCACCGATAGTAAATTGTAGAAATAAAAATGAAAATACGGTTTCTATTAGGTAACTATGTACACATACATGTTCATAGTCCCAATTTCCACTTAACGATTACGTTAATGGGAAATTGGTCATAGATCCCGAGGTAATAACCGTAAACCGATTCACAAAATGCGATTAAGGATGATGTACGAATTTGTGTTTCGTAAAGTACAAACGAATATGGATCAAAGATTAATAAACAATCGAAATAACTTCGTAAACAATATTCTAAAGTAGTGGATATAAAAATCACATTAGGTAAGTTCAAAACTTAAGTGAAGAAGAAAGTAAAGAAAAGTAAATGTAGATTTCGACGTTTTTCTTCTCAAGTGTCGGTTTGTTTGGGGTATGAAAGTTGACGTGAGAGATGGTGCCATGACTTCTTAGCCGAAACTCTTTGGCGATAATGAAGGGGAAAGAAAGGAATGGATACAACATATATTTTAATTTATAAAAATCGGTTATAAATCGTGATGCTTTTTTTTTTCATCTCATGATAAAAATAAAATTTATTCTATTTTACTTAGGCAAAAAGTTTTAGCTATCGCTAAGAGTTGTAAATTTTATGAAACTTTCACAGAAAAACAAATGTTTTCTTTTAGCCCGCGACTTAGGTAGAAAGGAAAGTAATGATCGTCAAAGTATCCGACTTATTGAATGAAAAATAGCCTTATAGGGCTTAAGACCTGTTTTGAAACAAAAATTTACTTTAAATATGATTTGAAATAATAATTACATTATTATTAGTGGTGATGATAATACTAGTTATAATAATATTACTAATCATAAAATATTATTGAATGAAAAATAGTTTCAAAATGGCTCAAAACTTGTTTGAAGCAAATATTTTACTTTAAATATTATTATATTAATAGTAGTGACGATGATACTAGTAATAATGATATTACTAACAACAATAATAAAAAAAATATTAACAATAATAATAATTTTTTTTAATAATAACCATATTGATAATTACCGTAATAATAATGATGATGACGGTGATGGTACTATTAACAATAGTAGTAGTAACATTAATAATGACGGTAATAATAATAATAATAATAATAATAGAGATAATAAATTCTTTTTAAAGAAAATCCATTTGAGTGAAGGTTAATATAACTAAGGATTTGAGATTAGGCGCGAGGTGTTTGTAAAAGAAATAAAATGTTGAAAAATATGCAAAAGAAAATATAAACAAGTTTGATGAGTTTTGTAAAAAAATCTAATTATTGAAACCAAAAAATCGCATAAGGTCGACAAAGGATGCGGGGATAGGATATTGCATGGCAGAAACAAGTTAGGCATTCCAAAGTATGGCGAGTGTGCTAAGGTCACCACAATGTTAGTAGGCTTGAAGCATGAGGTTAAACAAGTGATTGAGACAAATGGTTAGGTACAAGTCTTGCAGATAGGGTCGTTGAGTTTAGGTAGGTCTTAGCAATAAGTGGTAACTGAGTCTACCATGGATTGAAGCATATCAACGTTTCGAGGAAGTAAAGTGGTGGAATTTACACATACTGTACAAAGGGTGTGTTTCAGCGTGATGCCATTCGGTTGGTTTTAGTTTGCGTTTCCAAGAATGTTGTTGGGTTTGAATTTGAATTAACTATAGCGATGAAGGTAGGTGCGGTCAAACGTGGGGTGATAGGGATCGCGGAGGCCATTTACTTGATAACTTGGATTGTCATTTCGCCGGTTGAGTGCGACTAGGAAAACGAGAAGGCGTGATACGAAACATGAAGAATTTGCGTGACTTGGGACGTAAGTATGAAAAGGACTAATAGATACATCAGTGAAAACAAGTAAAGAAAAGAAATCGCATGAAACAAATTTGAAATCGAAATTGGAATTCCCATGAAACATCTTGAGTTTTCACCTTTCAATAAATGAAAACCTCATAAATTATTGAATAATCATATGGAAAAAGTATTAAACTTAAAAATAAATAGTGAAATCGAATTGAAAATCGAATGTAACCACCATGACTTTTTAGATTTTGACTTCTAACACATAAGAGTAAAATAACAAAGGAATCGTTTGAAATTCGATTATTACTTTGCAAACTTTTAAATGTTTAAGCCGTTAATGAGCGTATAAATAAATAAAACGTGTCACAAAATTTTGTTTAAAACTTAACTATTCTCGTATAAAAATGCGTAATTAAATTGAACCGAAAGCTGGGTATTCGTGTACAGACATCCAGTTAAAACACATTGTAAAACATAAAGGAGTGCAACCTTATTCTTTTCACAAAGAGAACATGGTCGCGTTTGAAAACTTAAAGTTGTGATTCATATGGAGTTGAAAGTGGTATGCTTTGGCTTAATAGAGTTCATGCACTTTCCTAACTCTCCAGGTAAGCAACCGGGTCCCGTGTCTGATTGGGATTTATACGCATTGCTTATCCTTAGGTTTCAATAACCTTGGTGTCAAGAGTTTCGGAAAACAGACACGTCCCCCTTACAGTTACTACATACCCGCCATAAAGAACCATCTTTAAGAAGAATAAATATCGGAACACCATAATGAAAATCAATAATTGAAAATGTTGGAAAACTCTTTGTTTTTAGGCATAAGCCTTGGACTTGTGTGTGCTTGTGTAATTGAAGTAATTGAATCATCAATATAATAGTATTTGCATACATAAAGCATAAACAAATTAATAATAACCAAATAATGTGCATTGAACAATCAAATAAGGCTCACATAATTTTCTAATCATGCAACCTAAACAATTAAGCAAATAAACTATAACATACTAGAACACTAAGTCTAATGTCCTATCTTATAGTCATGGCTCTGATACCAATCTTGTAACACCCCGTAACCGCAACGGAAACGTACACGGGATGCAACAGACACATCTGATATCAACAGCATTGTTTATAAAGAAAACACCACTACATTAATTTAAACGAATTACATTGTTCCGAGTTTCATTACCATCTAGGTGTTATCACATAAGTTTTACCGATAGTACATTAACATCTTTAATGCAAAATATAGATCTTAATTTCCACAAAATAGCACACATCATCAAGCACGTATCACTCATTCCAATTTGGGTGTACCTAGAAAGCATGTAAAGAAAACGGGTCAACTACGAATAGTTGGTGAGTTTCACTGATTTAAATAAACATTGACAATTTATTATAATAAATCATATATTAGCGATGTAATTATGCTGAGCCCACAAGTGAAATCTCTGACTATCACACACAATCCCCGTGGCATATCCCCCGCCCACGGACCCGTGACATATCCCCCGTCCACGGAACTGCCCCAAACCGCTATGTCTAACATTACATAGCAAAATATATATAACACCCAAAATAGACATGTGCAACTGGCTGGGAAACATCAGCAAATCCATGCCGGACCAGTTGGGTTTGTCATACCAATAGTACTATTCACACTCTACCGGCTTTTAGCTAATCACTCGTGTTGCGGGGCCTTACAATGTTAGCAACTCAGACAATTACCATCTTATTACATTTCTGTACGATTCCCGTACAATAAACATTATATAAATAGATTCATTTCCATGCGATCGGCATGTACTTAAACACTTTGATAATAACATGCTTTCCGCCCCGGGAAAATATTTAAAACAGTTCAATAAAAGGGGCTCGTGAAAACTCACCTTTTTGGTGAGCAGAGATGTAATACTGGCACGGCTACCTGTCCGGATCTGTAATACGATCCCTAAGTCGTTACTACACAATTTCTATTAATATAACTTAAATTCGTGTTAACCGGTACGTCCGGGGACACTGTTAACCCAGTGCCGTACACGATCCGGGGACAACGTTAACCCCGATACACTTCTCAGGACTTAGATTGTGATATCACTTAGAGTTCTTTAGTCAAAACTACCATTAGTTCGTTTTCTCGTTTTGCGTGCCTAGCACGGTTATTCGTCTTTATGTTTTCAAAAATGAGTTTGGCCACATACGGCCCGAAAATAGTTGTTATTGATATTTTAATTAAAGTGGTGAAATTAGAGCTCGGTTTAGACACCCCGTTTGGCCGCGGGGCCCGTTTCCGTCTTTAATATACCGAAAACGACTAAATCGGGTAAAATTACCCAAATCATCCGAATTACTTTCGGATGACTTATTTTTACTTGATTAACTTTGTTTCATGAAAATAGTCCATTTTTAGGGTTTTTACACACCAGTCAGCTCGCTTAGGTGAACTTTGCCGGTTTACGCGTTTTAAGCTTTAAAAGTTTGTTTTTATGTTCTGTTTAGCACAAATAATTATCCGTTTAGTCTCGGATCTTGAAATTTTGCACAAATCAGTTTTTGACAGTAAGGAATTTTATAAAAATATTTCCAGAATTAATTTTTATATTTAACATTTATTTATCTATTTTTAAACGTCATTTAAACACCAAATATGTCGAAAATACCAAACGACCTTAGAAAAATCCCAAATTTTTCTGGGATGACTCCTGCCATCCACATAGTTCCCAGTAATTTTTAAAGAACCAAAAACTCATTTTTCAAGCTATTTTTACCAAAACCGTGCTAGAAAACCCTAGATCTCGTTTTACCGAAAAGCCTACATAGACTTCTCCAATGGACCTGAAATTTTGTGTGTGACTTTTATATGTTATAAAAAGCTTATCTAATTTTTTCCAGAATCTTTCATGATGTTTAGTTATTTTTCACCATTTTTAGCCAAAACCGAGCATTAAATTCACCAAATATTCATCCTTTATCCAAAAATTACCAAAATTTAACAGATCTCATATTTTAATGTGTAGATCATCTTTGTGAAATTTCATGACTCAACTCTAAGTCTACCACAATCTGTCCAAATCTTACAAATCATACGAAAAACCGAACTATCTTGTGTTTCTAGCTTTAGATCGCAAAGATCTTGATTTCTAGCCTTTGCTAGCAACTAGATACAACACCTACAAGCACAACAACACCACACCAAGCAAGTTATACCCACAATCAAGCCATTTCTTTCATGGTTTCGGTTAAGACATCAAAACAAAGATTTTAACCGTAAAAATTCGTTTTTGACTCTTTTAACTCCTTTCTTGGACCAAGATCCCTTGTATAACTTGTATACATCACTTGATCATGCAAGAATCGGTTTCATCTCGGGTTTTCACCCATTATTCACTTGAAACCTCATTTTCTTGTAAATGACTCGAGAAAAAGACGATGAACACGACTATACCTCGGTTTCTTGGTATAAATCAAAGGAGGTTGGATGAATGTGTAAAGGGTTGAGAGGATTTGGAGAGTTGGATGTTAGAAAAAAGAAAAATGAAATGTGTGTGTGTGTATAGGACCGATCGGTCCATTGTAAGGTGGGGGGGGCCCACATCTCAAACCATGGCCACACATTTGGATTGTGTAATCCGGATAATGTTGTGGATAATCTGGTTCAGTTCGTTTTTCGGTTAAACACTTAATTCGGCTTAAAACGAGGCTAAAACGGTCGTTTTTCGGCTTAAAAATAAAATTTATATAAAACCGATTTAAAATCTTTAAAAACTTAAACCATGACATTTATTGACTCAACACATCATATTGTCGGTCATTGTGCATCTTTTTCGGCTTGATCGATCGTCTCTTGCTTGGTTTGATGTTAAAGGTTTCGTTTAACGTACCGACGTACTAATAAATCGAAATCCTTTTTCTGTGCTATAATTCACTTATCCCGAAGCCTTAATACTTCGTAAACCTTACTAAACATCATATATTTCATCTATGACGTAATCCCCGATTCGTTCGGGTTTCAATAACCGTTCATCGGTTAATCGTAATTCCAATACGACTAACTGTATATTCGAGTATAATTCGTACTGGGAATCTTATATACTCGTACAAACACATTATAATTCATATATTTAGTAACACATAAATGGTATATTCCGGCTAGGGTATACCTGAATTTTCCGGAATCGTTACAAATCTGTAACACCCCGGCTAAAGCGGAATACACCCGGGTGTGACGTATAGATTGCACAAAACACACGTGACACTTTTAAGTGACAATAATATCACTAATTCATTCAAATCCCAAGTACACAAGTTGTTCAATAAAACAAATACAAAGGAAAACAATAAAACCCATGTCTTATTTATTTATTATTGAAATAACCTATCTTCTAGTGACTACGTCCATTTCATCCTCTAATGAAAGTACCTGTACCATATATATAAAATAATGTCAACTAAATTAATAGTTGGTGAGTTCACACAGTTTGAAATAATATATAAAAACTATACAATTCCATGAAAACTTGTGAAAAACACGTAAGGATTCTTTACACTAGAAACTACGGTCCATGAGTGTAAAGAATAAATGAAGGTCTTTTCCAGTTAGGATTGCGCTCCAACGTACTCAGATCGGAGTCCCTTTTCCACCAGAAACAAATGTCCCATGGGTGCAAAGGGGGGCGTATGATCATACTTATCGAAGAAATCCATGCACGTAATAATTAAGCAAGTAACAAGTAAACACACAAGTCCATGATGCGAATTGTAGTTTGTAAATAATAAATAAAATAAATTGCATTTTTGATAGGATATATATGCTACCCCCAAAATAGTTAAAAAGGGTAAAAAGGGGTGTGAGAAACTCACCTTGATGTTGAAGACAAACTTGAAATAAAACCGAAAGCGCGTAAATGAAACCAAAGAAATTGAACTTCAAAAACTAGAATTAAAAGTCAAAATCAATATTAACTAACGACTTATAAAAGTAGATAAATTGGGTTGTCGGGATTTAGAAGTGTTTAAATGTATATTTTATCATTTTATGGTGTTTTGATAATTTAATATTATTGTTAAGTTTTAACGAATTTTAACAAATTGTTAACAAATTATGAATTTATTATTAGTTTAGGTTATGAGATTGAGAATGTTTATGAATTATGAATCTAAACGAAATTTTAGTTTTGCAAAATAATTATGCTAACGTATTATAAAGTTTAACGAAATATTAGTATTTAATATAATACCAATCGGGTTTACACGGAATTTTAACAGGACCAAGAGTTGGGTTTTGGGTGAAAAGTGATAAATATAGTTTATAATAAATTTACTGAACTTAAAATAATTTTTATTTGGTTCATAAATCATTATATAGTTTATAATAATTAATATAAAGGTTTTACAAATAAAACTAAAAAAGATACATTGACCCGGGTTCGAACCCGGGTCCTTATGGACACAAAACAACAGACTAACCACTGGACCAACCTAATGTTTTGAGAACAAAATGGAAACAGAAAAATATATAAAATACAAACAGTTCATCATCTTCCTCAACAAAACCCTAGGTTTTCAATTCTCCAGATTCGTTCTAGATTTGATTGATTTAGGTTTGGGGTTTTGTAAGACGGATCGAAACAATGAAAACCCACCTATCAATTACCTCTAATGGTGCCGGAATGATAGTGAACGAAAGGTGGCCGAAATCGGATTTTGACGAACGGTTTATGGGATTTAGAGTGTATATTAGATGGAGATGAATATGTGAGCGAGTTTAGATGAACGAGTAGGTTGTATTTATAGCCTCAATAGATCCGTTGGATGTTTAATACGAGTTATTGAGATTTTAATAAAATCCGGCGGTTTGGGTTGGGATTTAGCCGTTGGAGTTGTTATTACGCATAATAGGTATTGATTAAGCATTCAGATGGTGGAGAAACGAGTTTATAATATTAAAATGAGATTAAAATGGCGTTTTGGAGATATTTTAATGTCGCCGGAATGTTTCTGCCGTCGCCGAAATTTGGCCTCGCCGGAAAAACGTGAGGGAGGGGGAAGAGAGGGCTAGTTATTATTTAATATTAATTTAAATTCAGATTTTACACATTCAGCCCCTATACCTTTCTCATATTTCTTTTAAATCATAATTAAACTTTCTTTACCATTTGAACCTTGAACTTTAGAATGTTATAACAATAACTGTAAGGCCCCGTTACCGGTGCCTCACATTTGGACGTTGGATTTACTCATCAACATAGTTCTAATCATCAGAGTTAATAAAAACATTCGCAGAATATAAAAGTTTTCATAAAAGATTTCATAACAACCATAACTTGTCTTAAAACAACATCTTTTCTTTCAAAATGAACAAAACTTTAAACTTAAACGTCTTGAGTCTTCCGATGCCAGCCTCTTATTCAATGCCACGTGTTCCCCTCAAGCGAGCTGCCTTATTCTACTCACTCGCGTGCATACTAAAAGTCAGCTACGCTGAGTGAGTTCTAGTTAATCACATAACATAAATTACATTCATACTACATACTTTCATACTTTCATTTATAATATACTTACTTACCTTCGTACTTTCTTTCTTTCATATACTTACCATACGTTTTAAAGAGCATTTCGCCCTATAACCTTCACATATATTATTAGGGTATGCAACCCTTTAACCTTCGCATATATTATTAGGGTATGCAACCCTTTTAACCTTCACATATATTATTAGGGTATGCAACCCTTTAACCTTCGCATATATTATTAGGGCATGCAACCCTTTTAACCTTCGCATATATTATTAGGGTATGCAACCCTTTAACCTTCACAGAGTTTAGAAGAGTCTGCAACCCTTTAACCATTCCTTACCTTTCATTATCATCTCCATTATCACATCCATACATTTAATATCATGCATATCATAGTAGTACATACTTCCTTATTCACATACACATATCATACATACTACATTATACTTTCCTTAACAATACGTGCAATACCCGAAGGTTGTTCACGTACTGTCACGCATACATTCATAACTATCAATATCATGCATACTACATTATACTTTTCTTAACAATACATGCAATACCCGATGGTCGTTCACGTACTGTCAAGCATACATTCATAACTATCAATGTCATGCATACAACGTTATACTTTTCTTAACAATACGTGCAATAACCGAAGGTCGTTCACGTATTATCAAGCATACATTCATAACTATCACATTCGTCATTAAGGCATACACTTACCATTTAAGGTAAGTGTATTAACATTCACATTGAGTATGCACACAGCACCGAAAACATAACAAGGAAATGGTGCTAGAAACTCACCTGGATCCTGTTGCGCTCGCTGTTAATCGTTATTCCTTCTTTAACTAGCCTCGGCTAACTGTTAAATATATATTTGTTAGTTAACCGTATAATTACTTAAGTTGGTATTTTAGTTAACCAACGTATTTTCTAAGTTGGGCTAGTTTGTTAACTTAAGATAATGGGCAAGTTGTTTTAGTTTAGATATGGGCTTAGTAGCAACCAAGTCAGTCCAACTGTTCCCCGAGGCATCTGGGCCCAACTAGGTTCAGGCCCAACTCCACTGGGTGGTCGAGAACTCTCAGCAGAGAACCCATGTGTTGACCGAGAACACTTGATTTGGCCGAGAACTCAGTGGCCGAGAACTCTAATTGACCGAGAACCCTGGGTCACCGAGAACTCTCGCTGTCCGAGAACCCATTTTGACCGGATTCCCGTGTTGACCGAGAACCCATGTCTGATGCTTTCAGCTCCTGTTTTCTTTCCATGAATTCATTCTAGGCTCATTTAACGGTTAACGATCCGTAATCACACTTTTGTCCACCTATATCCCATCCTCCTTAACCCTTTTACATTCGTTAGCAACCCATCATCAAGACTCAACCCTTTTCTAGCATAAAGTTTGAACCTTTATGGCTAAAACATTCAAAACTAGATCTAGGGTTTATTTAATCGAGCCGTTCATAACCATGAGTTCGTTAAGTCCATTTTAATCTTCAAGTTTGCAACTTTACGATTTTTCTAGACCCGATCTATCATCCTACCAATTTTCATGTAAATCCGTTCATGAAAAGTAAACATTTTTAACAAAAACGTACCTTTGAGGTTTTTGTATGAAATCACTCGAGATGCTCAAAACCATATAAAACGAACTCCGATTTGAGTGATTCAAGCGTCCATGGAACCGTCTCGTCTCGATCTACAAACCCATCAGCTAACCTTCGCCGGAAACTGTAACACCCCGTAACCGCAGCGGAAACGTACACGGGATGCAACAGACACATCTGATATCAACAGCATTGCTTATAAAGAAAATACCACTACATTAATTTATAACATATTACATTGTTGCGAGATTCATTACTGTCTAGGTGATACACACATATTTTACCGATAAGACATTAATAAATTCATTACAAAACAAAGAGCAGCAAGCTTCCAACAGGTAGCACAGATAGTTAAGCACACATCAATCAATCCAACTTGGGCATACCTAGAAAACATGTAAAGAAAACGGGTCAACTACGAATAGTTGGTGAGTTTCACTAATTTAAATAAACACTGACAAATCATTTTAATAATCATTTATTAACAATATAATCATGCTGGGAACTATGTTACCCCAGAACATTTCCAATAACTTTCTGGGAACTATGTTACCCCAGAACAATAATAACCTCTGGGAACTATGTTACCCCAGAACAATAACAACCCCTGGGAACTATGTTACCCCAGAATAATAATAACCCCTGGGAACTATGTTACCCCAGAACAACAATAACCCCTGGGAACTATGTTACCCCAGAACAATAATAACCCCTGGGAACTATGTTACCCCAGAACAATAACAACCCCTGGGAACTATGTTACCCCAGAATAATAATAACCCCTGGGAACTATGTTACCCCAGAACAATAACAACCCCTGGGAACTATGTTACCCCAGAATAATAATAACCCCTGGGAACTATGTTACCCCAGAACAACAATAACCCCTGGGAACTATGTTACCCCAGATCAATAACACATTATAAACATTTTATATATTCTATGCATCAGTCCATATATATATAAATGTACAAGTATTTCCATACGATCGGTATGTACTTAAATACTTTAAATAAGACATGTTTTCCGCCCCGGGAAAATATGATTAAAACAATTCATTAAAAGGGGCTCGTGAAAACTCACCTTGTTGTGAGTCGGTGAGTAATATAAGGAACAGCTACGTGCCTGGATCTGTAATATAATATCTAGTCGTTACTATATAATTCCCATAACTTAAATACGTATCAATCGGTACATCTGGGAACATTGTTAACCCAGTACTGTACTCGATTCGGGGACAATGTTAACCCCGTGACACTTCTAAGGACTCAGATTGACATTGCTTAGAGTTTGACAGTCAATTTAGTTAAGGTGATGAAATTATAGCTCGGTTTGACACCCCGTTTGGCCGTGGGGCCCGTTTCCGGTATTTCGGTGCCGGAAACGGTAAAATCGGGTAAAATTACCCAAATCATCCGAATTATTTTCGGATGATTTATTTTTACTTAATTTACTTAGATTTATGAAATAGTCTATTTTTAGAGTTTTCATGTACCAGTCAGCTCGCTTATGCGAACTATGCCGGTTTACACGTTTTAAGCTTTAAAAACTTGTTTTTATGTTCTTTTTAGCACAAATAATTACCCGATTAGTCTCGGGTCTTGAAATTTTGCACAAAACTTAATTTGACAGTAAGGAATTTTGTAAAAATTTTCCAGATTTATTTTCTTATATTTACATTTATTTATCTATTTTTAAATCTTATTAAAATACTAAATATATCAAAAATACCAAAACACTTTAGAAAATTCCCAAATTTTTCTGGGATGATCTTTATCATCCTCATAACTTTCTGGAATTTTCCCAGATTTATTTTCCTACATTTACATTTATTTATCTATTTTTAAATCTTGTTAAAACACTAAATATATCAAAAATACCAAAACACTTTAGAAAAATCCCAAATTTTTCTGGGATGATCTTTATCATCCTCATAACTTTCTGGAATTTTCCCAGATTTATTTTCCTACATTTACATTTATTTATCTATTTTTAAATCTTGTTAAAACACTAAATATATGAAAAATACCAAAACACTTTAGAAAAATCCCAAATTTTTCTGGGATGATCTTTATCATCCTCATAACGTTCTGGAATTTTCCCAGATTTATTTTCCTATATTTACATTTATTTATCTATTTTTAAATCTTGTTAAAACACTAAATATATGAAAAATACCAAAACACTTTAGAAAAATCCCAAATTTTTCTGAGATGATCTTTATCATCCTCATAACCTCCTGGAATTTTTCCAGAATTTAAAACTTATTTTTCAAGCCATTTTCACCCAAAACCGAGCTAGAAAGCCCTAGAACTCGTTTCACCGAAAAGCCTACTTAGACTTTTCCAACTGAGCTAAAATTTTGTGGGTGACTTTTATATGTTATAAAAAGCTTATCTTAAATTTTCCGGAATTTTTCATCATGTTTTGCTATTTTTCACTATTTTTGGCCAAAACCGAGCATTAAATTCACCAAATATTCATCTTTTATCCAAAAATTACCAAAAATTCACAGATCTCATATTTTCATGTGTAGATCATCTCTGTGAAATTTCGTGACCCGAATCTAAGCACACGTAAATCTGTCCATTTTTTCATAACACACAAAAACCGAACTATCTTGTGTTTTCTAGCTTTAGATCGCAAGGATCTCGGTTTCTAGCCTTTGCTAGCCGCTAGATACAACACTTACAAGCACAATAACACTATACCAAGCAAACTATACCAACAATCAAACCATTTCTTTCATAGTGTCGGTTTTTAAGTAAAAACAAAGGTTTTAACCGTAAAAATCCGTTCTCGACTCTTTTTACTCATTTCTTGGACCAAGATCCTTTGTATAACTTGTATACATCCCTTGATCATACGAGAACCGGTTCCATCTCGGGTTTTTACCAATATTTCACTTGGAACCTCTTGTTCTTGCAAAACAACTCAAAGTAAAGAAACCAACACCAAAGATCATGTATTATAACATGTTTATACCTTGTGTTCTTGATTAGAAGAGGTGGATTTGATGAACACTTGAAAGTATGAAAGGATTTGAGAGAGTTTTGGGAGAGTTTTGGGTTAAAAAAAAGAAAATGATAGATAATATGAACATGGGGGGGGTGGCCGGCCATATGTGGGGGTGTGGGGGGGGGGCCCACATCTCAAATATTGTCCACACATTTGGATTATGCAATCCGGATAATGTTGTGGATAATCTGGTTCAGTTCGTTTCTCGTTTAAACTCGTAATTCGGCTTAAAACGAGCATAATATGGTCGTTTTTCGGGTTAAAATAAAATTTACATACAACCGACTTAAAAACTTTAAAAACTTAACCCCTGACATTAAAACATCATATTATCGGTATTTGTGCATCTTTTTCGGTTTGATTGATCGTCTCTTGCTTGGTTTGGTGTTAAAGGTTTCGTTTAGCGTACCGACGTACCATTAAATCGAAATCCTTTTTCTGTGCTATAATTCACCTATCCCGAAGCATTAATACTTCGTATATATCACTAAACATTATATACGTCGTCTATAATGTAATTCCCGATCCGTTCGGGTTTCAATAACCGATCATTGATTAGTTGTAATCCCAATACGATTCACTATATAATCGAGTATGATTCGTACTATGAATCATATATACTCGTATATATGTACTATAACACATATAATCAATATTTAAATGACACGTAAATAGTATATTCCGGCTAGGGTATACCTGGATTTGCCGGAATCGTTACAGAAACCGCCGCTACAGTCACCGGAACAGCTGAACAGTCGCCGGAATCTTCACTTTTGAGCTGCTGTGGTTTTAATGATAAAATCGGACTTCCCGATCACTGATTGAAGATCTTTTCGGTGGAAAACTTCATTTATTTGTTAGGAATATTTGGTTAAAATTTGAGACAAATCCGATGGCTAGATCTCCGGGAATCTTTGTGTATTTGTGGGTGTTTTTCTCAAAAACGGGAATTGGGTTAAGTGTGTGTTTTGATGGTGTGTGCGGAGATGTATGGAAATGGAAATGATTAGGGTTTTAAGGGGTATTTATACTCCCTTAAGCCCATGGACCTTAGGCCCATCTTTCCTTTTAGATCCATAATTAATTCCATCTAATTAGCCTACGTATCCATCCATCTTCATTATTTTATTTCTCTACTAACTTAAGTAAACTTTTCCATCTTAAAAAAATAATGTATTAATTATTTATTTCTTAGAAATTTCGGGATGTTACACGTATACCCTCCTTATAAGAGGTTTCGTCCTCGAAACCTGCTTAGTCCTTGTAAAAGGAATACTTCCTGTATTCGCATTCTTTCTTGAACCGGCTTAGCTTCCTAACTTACCGGTTTATCCTTGTCCCACATTCATCGAGTGATGTTATTTGTTTTAGCTCTCTAAGTAGCTTGTTCATGAAGTCCTTGATGATACGTTTCCTTATTTAGACTTTGCTAGTGCATATAACTTCCACAAGTATGGTCTACTTCCTTATCCGTTAAATTAGCACTGAATGACCATTCCGTCCAATTACAAGCTGTAGCAAATATACTGCTTTGCAATACGTTCAAAACATATTAATTCCAAAAAAAATGGAAACCTTTCCAGTTTCTCCTTAAGGGTTACTTCTTAAAATCCCTTTGTCTATTCCTTGAGAGAGAACACTTCTTGCAATTCTTGAGCGCATCCATTGCATACCATGTCGGAGGACTCCTTAAGTCACCACTTATACCTTCTTTCATTCTCAGCTCTGCATCAACATGTAAGGTTCATGAGTTATAGTTGTCCAAGGTAGCTTGATCATGAAGTCCATGATAATACATCTCCCTCTTTCTTGACTAATCAAGCCTTACGTTGTCCTATGAATCCATTGTTGTTTGCCGTTGCATATCAGGCTGCCTGATATATCGTAACCAATTACCTTAACCGACTTCCTTTCCGGTATGTATTGACCTTCTTTTATAATACCATTCTATCCTTTCCGTTCCGGAGGACTTCCCATCCATGATCACATGATTATCAATTACTCACTAATCATTTGTGTCACGACTCAATAAGTCTAAATCATATCTACGCTTTCCCTGCATGTCTTTCCACCTTTTGTCGTTGATTTCTAGCATTTTCTTGCAGTGTGATTTTCGGCCCCTCATTCGTAACACTTGTGGTTGTTCTTATCTGTGTTGGCGAAGTATCATGTCTATCCAAAACTGCCACATGCCATGGACTCATCTTCATCTGACTTCTACTAAATCGTTTCACTTCTATTAGTATATGCCTTCATTATAAGCGACATCTAGACTTATGACCTTCATCTAGGATTTGGCCTCGAAGATATCCATGACGTGGAATCCTCAGGCGAACAAATCTGATCTTCACATCATAAGTATTATCCTTCAAATCTCGGTATAACTATAGAATTCATTAATTTTTCGTCTTGCTCTCATCCTTTATAACTTTTAACTGTACCTTGTGGATCTTGCTAATGAAATCCGAAGTACTAACTAATTTATACTACTTAAATGTCGTGACATCTTCTCCACATTTTGGCAGTCAGTAACCATATTAGCCTCACCAGGATAATACTTGATTCACAATCTTAATCCTTTATCAGCCTCACTCATCTTCTTGCCTCGTATTCCGTTCCTTCTGCTTCTTATGACATGTGTCAATGGTACACCTTGAAAACTTAGCATACAGTTACTCTTTCTTCTGCGTTTCCAACACTTCTCTCAAGTGTTCATCATGGTCGGATTTATCCCTTGAATAATCAAAACTATCGTCTGTGAAGGCAACGACATATTTGTCCTAATATCGGATGACATGCCCTATTCATCATAACCATAAATGTTGCTTGAGCATTCATCTATCCAAACGTTATCACGAGAAACTCGTAGTATTCATATCGCATCTGAAATGTTGTCTTAGGGATGTCTGCCGCTTTCACGTTCAACTGATGATAGCCTGCTCCGAGGTCTATTTGCAAGGACCAACTCGCACCTTGCATTTGATCAAACAAATTATCCATTTGTAGCAACGAATATCTATTCTTCACAGTAAGCTTGTTCAACTCGTAGAAATCCATACACATTCTCTTACTTCCGTCTTTTTCCTTTATGAACATCGTCGGTACACCACGTAGGGAAATACTCGGCATAAAACACCTTCGTCGAGGAGTTCTTGTAGTCGGGACATTAACTCTTTCATCTTGGAGGCACCAGGCGGTAAGGTGCTTTCGCGACGGGCTGTGCTCCTGGTATTAACTCAGCCTGGAATCCCACCTTTCGTTCCAGTGTTAACCCCGGAAGGTCCTACGGGAACACTTGTGGTTAGTCACACACTACAGGAACATCTTTCATTTCTTTCGTGTTGGCCGTAGCTTTGACAACGTACCCCAAGTAGGCACTGCACCCTCACCTTAACAAACCTTCAGCTTCTATCATCGGAATGACGTTTTGCCTTGAACTTTCCTTATTACCCTAAACCGTCACTGTTCCGCCTTCCAATGACATAAACCTTATCAACCTACTCTTACATGCTATACGATCTTTAACTCAGATGTCAAATCCATTCCCAAACGACATTGAACTCCCTTAAGGTCAATCATAAAGAGTAGAAAAGAACTCACGTCCCTCTAGTTCTACCTTACAATTCTTAGCCATTCTCCTACTTTGACGAAAGTATCGCTAGTGGTCTCTTCCATAAAGTATCAGGTACAAAACTACATTCTTCTCAACGTCTCCTTTCATATTTGCTAAACTATGTAGTCTCATACTTTCATTCCTTTTCAATTAGGATGCCTCGACTTTCACCCGTCCTTCTCGATCATTTTTACTTTCTCATCATTCGCTTTGTTACTCACAATCCCAGCAAGTTCCTTTATGGAGTTAACTTGTTAGTGCACGGTTTTGCGTCTGGAGTCTTTGTATTTATCGTTAATGTTTATTTGATAATTAATGTAACATTTAATGTTTATATTTAACTAGTTCGTTAAGACTAAGTCTAGTTCGCTAGGGATGTTAGCGAACTAAGACTAGTTCGTTAAGATTGAGTCTAGTTCGCTAGGGATGTTAGCGAACTAAGACATTATAATATATTCCCTCCTGATTAGTTAGGGGATGTTAACGAATCAGGGGGTGATTTGTTATGTTAAGTTATGTAACGAAGGGGAAGCTTGTTCGCTAGGGGATGTTAGCGAACCAGGTCGCCTTCTATATATAGTGAACAACTGTTCACTTGTAAAAAAAAAGGTTTTGGAGAAAAAAGTTAATAGAGAAAAATCTTGAGTAATTACTCTCTCTCAAGCTTCATCTTAACATTATTGATAATATATACACATACATAACATTAAATCAAGGTTAATTATGAGCTAGATCTTTAATAGTGGTAATTGGATAATCTACAGATCTGAGATCTGTTTAATTGTTATCGAACGTTAATCCGAGATCAAACAAAGTGGTATCAGAGCTGTTGGTGCTCTTTACACTTGATTTGGTGTTTTAAGTGTTATTGTTATTGTTATTATTAAGTATTTCGGTTTTGTTTGATTTTGAATCAATTTGAGTTTATTTTGGTTGAATTATGTACGGATTGAATGGAATTCGTGTTGGTTAAGGTATGGATAGGTGTGGTTATGAGGAATTGAGGTTTGAATTGGAATTGAGTGATCTGGTTTTGGTTTCGGTTTAAGTCTGAAACAGGGTGTTTGTTTTTGGTGAATTTGATTTGGTTAAAGTGTTAATCGATTACGAGGATATGTGTATTGGATTCGGAATTGGTTTATGAGAATTTTGATTGGTTATTTGTGCAATTTGGTTGAGTAACGAGGTTGTATTACGAATTTGGTATTTCTGGGTTAATCTTCATAATTTCTGGAAATTAGTTTGAAGATTTGAAGATTTAAAGATGAACTTGATTCGTTATCTTCTTCCTGGTGATTCACTATATGTTTCTTGGTGATTCGTTATCAACAGTGTTACTTCGCTACCTTGTTCGTTAGCCAGTTCGTGTGAGTTATTTATTCGTGTTATCTATTTCGTTAACTAGATTAACTGATTCGTGTGACACGTGTTCTTCTTGGGATTTGTGTCATAACAACCTTTGCCAAGTGGCATAAGGTGTCAGAGTTTGTTACAAACGGTTGTAACAACCTGATTCGCTATAGTGTGATTCGCTAATCCACTGTAGCAGATTCGCTAAGCATTCCTTAGTGATTCGCTAAGTTTATGTTGGCGATTCGTTACTGATTATCATCTGATTCGCTAAACTAATCCTTTTTAATTTGTTTGGTCAATTCGTTAAGTTGACTTGTGATTCGTTAAACCTTCATCTCATTCGTTATCTGTTTCGCCATTTGGGTGATTCGTTAACCTTATTTGTGATTCGTTAAGTTGACTCGTTAAGTTGACTTTTGATTCGCTAAAACACTCACCTCATTCGTTAAGGTACTTCGTTACTGATCAGTTTTAACTTTGTTAAGACTTGATTCGCTACACTATTCACAGTTCGTTATACCTTTTCATTGATTCTTGTAACACAGTTCGTAGTTCGCTATAACTGTTCACACCCTTTAAATTTTTGAATTTCTTTTTCAAAAATGGCCGGTATGTATGCATTAGCGTCTCAAAACATGTTGATGCAACAGATGTTGCAACTTGATACCGAGATAGGTTCACATTCTAAATGTCCAAGATTGATGAAGTTCAGTGACTTTGCTAAGTGGGAACCTCGGTTTCGTGCACATTTGGGATCGGTTCATCCTGACTGCTCATATTGTCTTGATGAAGTTTATGTTGCTCCAATGATTGGTGATGATACTGTTGGATATACTCCTAAAGCTGTTTCTCAATACTCACAAGAAGAGAAGAAAGCTTTAGAAATCGAGATAAAAGCATATTCTACTTTGACTATGGCATTACCAGAAAATATCTTTCATCAAGTTGGTAGTGTCAAGAGATGTGTGTCTTTATTTCAACATCTGCGTATGAGAAGTATAAGAAAAACAGCTGAGAGTAAGAAAGTGATGCTCAAGTTTCAGTTTCGAAACTTTAATTTATTAAAAGGAGAAACAGTTGAAGAGATGACTACAAGATTTAGTCATTTAATTGCTGAAATGGACAAGATGAAAATGGAAATTTCTGAAAGAGATAAAATTGACACTATTAAAAGTGTGCTTCCAAGTTCCTACTCAACATTTCTAATGGTTTTGAAAGAGAATGATTATTTTCTGAATGAAGACTTGACGGCACTTGAATTTCTATAAAAGATCGAAGCTAGAGAATATGATCTTAAGTGTCAAAAATCCTCCAAAGAAAATCAAGATCCAGCTTTCTATGGTGGAAGTATGCCTCTTAGTTCAACAATCTCTCCAATCAATGCTTTTCTTACTCATGCGGCAAGTGAAAAAGAATCAACTATGTTTAATGATCCAAAAGTTTATTTCTACTCTGCTGGTAATTCGGGTGGTTCTGGAAGTTCAACTAATACCAATCCATTTGTACACCACCTAGTGTTAATATGAACGAAGCTGAGCAAAACTTTGCTTTTCTGACGGCTTTTATGTCTTCATATGAAAACTTAGTGAGTAGTAAAATTGCCACAAGTGATTTAACAGATGAGGACTATGATCAGATAGATCCAGATGATCTAGAAATCATGGATTTGAAATGGAACATGGCTATGATTGTTCGTAAAGTTAAAAGATTCATGCAGAGAACTGGAAAAGATCTTCCAGCTTTAAACAAGAAGTTGGGTTTTGACAAATTAAAAGTAAAGTGTTATAATTGTCAAGAATTTGGGCATTTCGCAAAGGAATGTGACAAACCAAGGAAAGAATACACTGGACCTCGTGGTCAAAGTCAAAATGCTTCTACACCACGAGGAAGTGATGCTGAAAAGAAACCATCTTCTTCTACAACACAAGCAATGTTAGCAGATGGAACTGATAGGTCATAACGGTTACTATGCAATGATGTTCAAGCAAATTTGGCTATGTTTGGGTTACATAAAGATTGTCAAGATGCTACTGGTAGTGCGATGTCTTCCGATAATGATTCTGGATCCGATTCTGACGACTATTGCGACAAGCCTTCTGTATCAATGTTTGCTTGCATGGCTAAGATCAATGAGGTTAGTAATTCTATTTCTACTACTTCATTTGTTAAAGTATCATGCGTTGACTGTGAATCTAACAAATCTAAGTTAGAAGCATTAAAAAATCAAAATGATAATCTTATAAGAGAAATTGCTTCTCTTAAGGATACTTATCGACAATCTCTTGAATCTTAAAGGAGATCTCGAGAAAAGATTGATGCATTGTCGACAAGTAACCACGATCTCAAAGCCGAGTTATCTGTGAAAATGACCATTAATGACCAAAAGTTTCAGGAAATCTTGAAACATCGTTCTAAGATAACTGAGCTTGAGAATGAGGTTCTTGAATTGAAGAACAAATTGGGAAAATTTAGGAATTCATCTTTTCTGTTGAATGAAATTATTGAAGTATCTGGAAAACAAAAAGATTCTAAGATCAATGAGGTTCTACTACTTCATTTGTTAAAGCATCATTGCATGGCTAAGATCAATGAGGTTAGTAATTCTATTTCTACTACTTCATTTGTTAAAGCATCATGCGTTGACTGTGAATCTAACAAATCTAAGTTAGAAGCATTAAAAAATCAAAATGATAATCTTATAAGAGAAATTGCTTCTCTTAAGGATACTTATCGACAATCTCTTGAATCTTAAAGGAGATCTCGAGAAAAGATTGATGCATTGTCGACAAGTAACCACGATCTCAAAGTCGAGTTATCTGTGAAAATGACCATTAATGACCAAAAGTTTCAGGAAATCTTGAAACATCGTTCTAAGATAACTGAGCTTGAGAATGAGGTTCTTGAATTGAAGAACAAATTGGGAAAATTTAGGAATTCATCTTTTCTGTTGAATGAAATTATTGAAGTATCTGGAAAACAAAAAGATTCTAAGAAAGGTTTTGGTTTTGTTGAAATTCCACCACCTTTTCATAATGATTATAAAATTAATCCTTTTGCAAGAAAAGAAGAGGATTTGATTCAAAAAGAATCTGTGATTTCTGAAAAACCTAAATTGGTTAAACCTGAAATTGTCAAATCCCAAGTTGCTCCTCAAAAACCTCATGTGGAAAGTAAAAAGGTCTTTGTTGAAAATGTTGATAAAGTGATTATTGAAGATGTGTTTGAACCTGAGATAATACACAAGAATAAGAACATTCCTAGTTCTAATCATATTCTTTGCAAACCTCAAGAGTTTGAGGAAGCTGTGTATGGTTCATTCAAATCTCAAATGAACAAGGAAGAAACTGTGAAAACCAAACCAGTGAGAACAAAGAAGTCAGTTAAACCAAAGATTTCTGACGAGGACTTAATGCGTTTCATTTATCCTCCGAGTTCTAAGTCTTCATCGGCTAGAGTTTTTAAGTTAAAGGGAATGGACACAATGTTCACTGAAAAAGACATTCCAATTAGTATCATTAAACCTGAACTAATTGAAAGTGTGTTTTACAACGAAACTTCCAAAGTTCGTGAACTTGAACGTATGTATGCTCAAGCGAAAACATCAGTTTCATCTGATCCATTGACTAAGGCAAAACAATTTTTAAAACAAGATAAGAAGATTAACATTGTGAAGTCAACTGGAACAGATACACTAAAAAGCTTTTCGAACTGTTCTAATTTAGATTTTTATTTAAAGAAGAAATCTGAATTATCTGATGAGTTTGCTAAGAGCATGACTAAAAATGTGAGTCATCATCAATCATCTGAATCATTTATTCCAATTTCTTCTAAACATCATCATGTAGACATGCGAACTTGTTTTTTATGCGGTCAACAAGGTCATGTTGTGAGGAATTGTAGTCAGCAAAACTTTCAGAATCTTCATCCTTTTATAAGGAACAAATCTAAGCCAATTCCAGTGGTCAAGGAGATCCTGAAACGACCTGTGTCGTATGCTAATGATACTCATATTTTGTTCTCTGATGTGAATCCTCGGAAGGTTTTTCATATCAATGAGACACACGGTCAAGTGAAACAAAAATTCATTCCAACTGAACCTATATGTCAAAACAAGAATTCAAACATTGTTCAAGCAGCGTACTTAAGACGAAAGTCTAAGAAGCCAGTAACTTATTCACAAGTGGCTGAACAACAATTGAAATCTGTTAAGGTTAATGTTCAAAGAGAAAACCAAAAGGTGCCCAAGACCGAGGCCTGGGCTGCCTTTTTGAACTAATCACTTTTGTTTGTGTGTAGGGTTCATCCAAGACCATTTCTGGTGAAAAGTGGATCATGGATAGCGGATGTTCTCGTCATATCACTGGGAATCTCAACCTATTAACCAACCTAAGAAATATTCAAGGGGGTTATGTAGCGTTTGCTGGGAATTCTGGGGGCATGATCACACAAGAGGGTGAAGTTTCAAATGGTCACATTACGTTTGAGAAAGTGAATTATTGCGGGAAGGTTGATCATAACTTATTAAGTGTATCGCAGATTTGTGATAAAAAGTACACTACGATATTTTCTGACAAAGAGTGTCTTATCTTGAAACCGGGTTATGTTATTCCCGAGGACATGGTTATCATGCGATCACCACGATCAAATGATATTTATGTCTTAAATATGAGTTCTAAGATATCAACATCGATCGAAACATGTTTTGTCTCTAAAGCAACCGAGAAAGACTCGATTCTATGGCATCGTAGAATGGGTCACATACATGTCAGAAAGATGAATTATTTAATGGCAAATGACTTAGTTGAGGGTGTCTCGTTAAAGAATTTTAAGTTATCTGATCACTGCGTTGCATGCAAAAAGGGCAAGCAGAAGAAGAAGACACATCCCTCTAAGTTATTGAATTCCATTGATACTCCTCTTGAACGACTTCATATGGATTTGTTTGGTCCAGTGAATCGTGCGAGTATTTCTAGAGATTGGTATTGTCTTGGAGTGACAGATGATTATTCAAGATATTCATGGGTGTTATTTATTAGTTCAAAAGATCAAACACCAGTTTTGGTACAAAACCTTATTACTAAGATCGAATCACTGTATAAACAAAAGGTGAGGATAATCCGAAGTGATAATGGTACTGAATTCAAAAAACACTATATTGGATTTCTTTTGTATTCAAAAGGGAATTCACCGAGAATATAGTGCACCTTATGTACCTCAACAAAATGGTGTTGCTGAAAGGAAAAATAGAACTCTGATTGAAGCTGCACGTAGAATGCTCGCTGATTCAAAGCTTCCTGTTCAATTTTGGAATGAGGCAGTGAATACAGCTTGTTATACGCTTAATCGAGTTTTAACAGTGAAACGACTCAAGAAAACAAGCTACGAGATTTTAAATAATAGAAAACCTAATTTAAAGTACCTGGAACCATTTGGGTGTCCGTGTACAATGTTGAAGAAGGATTCGGGTAAATTTGAAGAAAAAGCTATCGAAGGGTATTTCTTGGGATATGCATCTCCAAAGAAAAGGGTTTTTAATTTCACATCTGGCTGTGTTGAAGAATGGTACCATGTGGACTGTCAAAAGTACACAACTCCTCCTCAAGGGAAAGGTCCAGACTGGATGTTTGACTACGATAGTTTATTTAATTCTTTTACTCCTTCGACTGAACACATCGATGAAGATCTGGTTAGAGCATACTTTGAAGAACATTTGAACATTCCAGGATCTTCAAGTTCTAATACAGTTGAAGTTCAACCAGATGCTCCAACTGAAGAATCTCAAGTTGTCTCTCCAGTTGCTATTGATAATGTTTCTACTTCTTCTGATGATGATCAAGTTGAAATTCAAGTTATTAATCTTCACAGTGATAATGCTTCATCTCCCGAGTTGGGTGAACATTACACTAACTTATTTGATAATGTTGTTGTTCCTGAAAATCCCACTCTTCAGATTCATGGATATCATCCACAGGAAAACATCGTTGGAGAACTTGATGTGGGTGTTCGTACACGTCATCAAGTTGCTTCGTCAAGTGACAATAACACATTGTGTGCTTACACTAACTTAGATTCTTCGGGAATTGTGAATATTGCTAAATTCAATTGCTTTCTATCTCAAGTTGAGCCAACGACAGCTCGTAAGGCACTTGAAGATCCTTCTTGGGTAGAAGCTATGCAAGAGGAATTACAGCAATTTGCACGTTTGGGTGTTTGGGATTTAATAGACAAACCTGCTAGAGTCAAGAAAGCCATTCCGACTAAGTGGGTATTTAAGTGTAAGAAGGACGATCGAGGGGTGATTGTCAGAAACAAAGCACGTCTAGTGGTGCAGGGTTTTCATCAGCAAGAGGGTATTAATTACACAGAGGTTTATGCTCCAGTTGCAAGATTAGAGTCGATTCGAATCTTCCTGGCTTATGCAGCTTATAAGAATATCAAGGTCTATCAAATGGATGTTAAAAGTGCTTTTCTCAATGGTGAATTACACGAGGAAGTGTTTGTCCAACAACCACCTGGTTTTGAAGATCCTGATTATCTAGACCGTGTTTACTGATTAAACAAGGCTCTGTATGGTCTACATCAAGCCCCGAGAGCTTGGTATGGCACGCTCGCCGAACATTTGACTGATAATGGCTTCAAACGAGGAACTGTTGACTGCACTTTATTTCATAAAACTGTTGGTGATGATCTTCTTCTAGTCCAGATTTATGTTGACGATATTATTTTTGGGTCTACAAACGACACATTGTGTATGGAGTTCGAGAAGTCCATGCAAACAAAGTTCGAAATGAGCTCGATGGGAGAGATGAATTTCTTTTTAGGGCTGTAGGTTCACCAGTCTGATAAAGGAATCTTCATTCATCAGACAAAATATGTGAACGATGTCTTAGAACGGTTCAAGATTACTGCCGGAAAAATCCCTTCTACTCCTCTTCCAATGGGTCACAATTTATCACCGGATCAATTGGAGGATACCGTTGATCCGACCCTTTATCGTGCTATGATTGGTTCTCTAATGTATTTAACTGCTTCTCGACCCGATATAATATTTGCTGTTTGTATGTGTGCTAGGTACCAAGCTAGTCCCCGAGTGACTCACCTGGCAGCGGTCAAGCGTATTTTTCAATATCTGCGAGGAAATCCTGACATCGGGTTATGGTACCCCAAAGATAATATTTTCGATCTTACCGCCTACTCAGACTCAGATTATGGAGGATGCAAGATCAACTTCAAATCAACGACAGCGGGATGTCAATTCTTAGGAAGCCGGCTTGTTTCCTGGCAGTGTAAGAAGCAGACAACGGTCTCCACTTCAACCGCCGAAGCTGAATATGTTGCAGCCTCGAGTTGCTGTTCCCAGGTTTTATGGATACAACAACATCTTCGCGACTACGGTTTGAAGTTTCTTACTACTCCCATCTTGATTGATAATTCTGCTGCTATTAGTATCACCAAGAATCCCGTACAACATTCTAAAACGAAACATATCAAAATTCGATATCATTTTATACGGGATTGCTATGAAAAGAAATGAATTGATCTTGAGAAAGTGCACACAGATTTTCAAAAAGCCGATCTATTTACCAAAGCGTTTGATAAAACACGTTTTAACTTTTTGCTTGGTTTAAATGGATTGAAGACCCTTGCTGAGATCCTAAAATTAGGATAATTATCTTTAAAATGCTTTATTGATTTAACTTAATTTTTTTTTATGTTTTTAGGTTTTAGGGGGGGAATTCTAGAAAATACAAAAAGAATGTGTTTTCGTTTGTATAGATAAAATCCAAAAACATTAATTAAAAAAAAAATATTGTGATTTCTGTTCTTTAATGTTTTTCTTTTAAATATTTAGAAAACCAAAAACATTTTAAAATTTTCGAAAATCCAAAAAGAATGTGATTTATGTTTTTGTACAGAAAAGTTTGAAAACCCAAAAAGAATGTGATTTATGTTTTCAAAGATTGTTTATAACAAAATTGAAAAAAGACAAAAATATTGTGTTTTTGAGTATTTGTACAGAGAAAATCCAAAAAGATTTTTACAGACGTTTTTAGATTATTTTCTCGCTGAAAATTACGTTGGTTATTTAAGTTTATGAAGCATGCTTGCATGCCTTGGTCCATGATTCACTCGTGAATTGATGGTTAGCTATTTATTTATTAACTGAAGATAACTGGGGCGATTAAATTTATCTTTTCTTTATTTTATGCTCCTCAAAATTTTGAGTTTTTGAAGCAAAAAGAGAACATGATAGTACATTGATTATCCCAAATTCAGCAAAAAGTAAGCTTAAAAGACTGTGTGCTTAATTGCATTGGTGCATTGGTAGGTCTTAAAACAACCCAGTAGAGTAAAGTATGTGATATAAACTTAAAAAAACGCCAAATTGAAAGGGGTGTTAGTCTCTAGCAAAAGTCTAGATGAGGATGGCAGAAATGTAATAACTAGTCATACTCAAGCCTTATATTTGTTGATCACCCAAAAATCAAATAAAGCAAATAACAAGCGTTAAGATTCTGGACACTGTGAGTCTTTATGCGGCTTAACCATATGGGTATTCATAAGCATGAATATTTCACTCGCCTTCTAGAGCAAACCCAAAGTCATTAAACTTGATCACCGCTGTACTTCATACAATTTAAATTACTTACTTGATCAAAATCCGCTGTTAGCCATACAATTGTTCCTCCCTTGCGTGCGTCTTAATACCATTAAGAAACGGACCCCAGGGGATACAATGTTTGTAAGTCGACAGATAGACTCGTGCATAGTCACTCACAGTAAAGAAAACTTGATGCATTGCTCAAAATTTCTACAATTAGTATCAAAATTTTGATCAACAATATAATGGTTTAAGTCAAGTTGGGGTGATTTGGCAAAAATCAAATTAAGCTTGAACCGTGATTAGAGGCTGATAGTTTCTGATATTCTGTGCTTTAATTGAACTAATTAATCATATCACAAAAGTACTTGAATGTGTGTTATTAGATTTATGTGGACAACAATACCAATGACCGACTTATCGCAAGTCATAATATTGCTGAAATATAAAACTGTGATGGAAGGGCATTTTGGTCAATATGATTCTCTGCTCAAACTCAACAAAAAAAAAACGGACTGGATATTCTTTTGTAAATACATTCTTTAAATTCTTACAAAATACCAAAAATATTTTCGTCTTCTTTGTACAAAATACTTAAACAATTTTAAGTTATGTTTCGGAAATCTGAAACATTTTTAACATATCTGATTGTCGGGATAAAAGGGTTTCTCGATAATTTGATTTATTTATTTATTTAATTCTTTAATTAATTCATTAATTTATTTATTTAATTATTTAATTTAAAATTAAATAAAAGAGTTTATTTCGCTAAAATCCAATTCGTTATTTATGGATAACGAACTAGGTGATTCTTTAGCGAACTAGCTTCTGGTTCGCTAACTTAATTCGCTTCCGCACTCTGTAACGAATCATCCCTTCGTTATGCATATTTAACGAATCATGACACGAATCATGTCATGATTCGCTACCTTTAATTTAATGAATCACGTAGCGATTCGCCAACATAAGGTAACTAATTGAGTTAGCGAATGGGGTAATTCGTTAACTTTAAATTACACGAATCGTCTGATTCGTACAAGTTGTACCTAGGGTTATGTTCACTGTTATATAAGACAAGAAAACGAACAGTCTTCCACTGTTCGCCTTCTTCTTCCACCTGTTCAAATTCACTCTGAAATTTCGACTTTCTTGTTTGAATATTTCAAGGACATATTTGAGTTTCTAAGGTATAGCTGATTATGGCGATATCATTTTCGTCATAAATGGCTATGTGTTGATAGTTAAATTATGAAATTTTAGGAGTTTAAGGGTTTCTGATATTTTAAAACCCATTTTTGTATAATTTATGTTAATTCATATATGTTTTTGATGTCATTATGATCATAATCATATTCCGATACCCTTGGTGGGCTTCAATCATGAATTGATTGTTGTTTGCCGGGTTAATTATTGTTTTGTGACATTGGTGTTTACTGTGGGTTCGTCTAACCTATGTACTTAGAGATTTTGAGTCTTAATCTCATTCATCTTCGATTACGATTGTAATTCCGAGTACAACGAGCTCATTAGCTTGATGATTCGACGATAGTTATGGCCTAGTTGTTCTTGGGTTCATTTTGTTGACTATCCGTGTTCATCCTAATTTTGACCATTGACTGTGTGAAGTCAAAGAAAAAGTCTTATTTATGACCATTCGTTAGTCTTAGCGAATTGGAACTGTTTCGTGTCCAATTCGTTAAGATTTTACACGAACTAGCTTAGCGAATAAGATGTTACACGAATCAGATTTGGATTCGTTTTAAATATAACGAACTAGAATTTAGTTCGTTAAAATTAAATAGTGATTCGCTAGTTTTAGTTCGTTAACGTATTTACTTGATAGCGAATCTCCTGATTCGTTATCTTAGTATAACGAATCAGTGTGATTCCTAACGAATAACATTAAAAAAAAAATTGAAATTTTAATATTCATTTATTTTAATTTATAGGATTTAAATAGTCTAAAATATGTAAATAGCTTAATTACACATATTTTTGATTATATATCCTAATATTCGGTTTTAGTTATACAGAACACATGGCTGATCAAGAACAACAAAATCAACCACCATAGGAACAACCTCCACAAGGACAACCACAACAACAAGATCAACAAGCTGAAATGATCTTTTTGCCGTTCGATAAGAAGCACAACATTTGTGCTTATGTTGATCAAGATGTGGCTGATTTGAGAACGTTTGGAGCTATGTTGACTTTCTTACGCCGTTCAAAGATACGCTATGCAATTACTGCTAAACCTAAAGTGTATCTTAGTATAATCAGGCTGTTTTGGAACACGGTGGAATATGTTGAGGAAAATAATTGGGTTCGAACTACAATTAATCAGATCCCTATTACGATTAATGTTGAGGTCATTCTTCGGGTACTTCAATTTGACGATAATGATGATTACCCGAGTGAATTTGACAGGACATTGGTTAGGGGTTTATTCACACGTTTGAATTATGGGGGTGATATTCGTAGGTCTATGTTGAACAAGAATGGGTTGTGTTCACCATACAAGTATCTGCTGCATGTTTTACTTCATTGTGTGAGTGGACGTCGCGGTGGTTTTGATGAGTGTAGACTAAGTTTGCAATCGGCATTTGTTGCTCTAATCCTGAATAAGCCCTTCAACTATTCAGAACTCTTCTTTGATCATCTGAAAGAGCAAGTTCAGCAAACTCTACCGTCAAAGAAGTTCTTGATGTATCCTCGCTTTTTACAGCTAATTATTCAGGATTTGATACCGAATTTGGTGATTGATCGATCGTTGGTGAACGATGTTCTTGATATGGAACATATGAAAGCTGAAACGGTGCATCGTATGTTAATCTATACAAAAGACAAGCCACAGGATAAACGGATGATTGGTCATATAATCAATCCGGATTACGTATGTCCTCCTAATGAGCGCTGGATCCATGATGATTCGGATTCCGAGCGTGAAGGGGGAGAAGGTGGGAACAATGATGGTGGAGATGATGATGGTGACAATGATGATGGTGATGGTGGAGCTGGTGAATGAGCTCCTAAAGAACAACAAGATGCAGTCGAAGCTGCTCTAGCTGCCACCATGAAAGCTCAGCTAGAAAGAAAACGAAAGGGGAAAGCTGTAGCTACTGGTGAACCATCAAAGAAGCCCCGTGTGTCTACTGGGGCTGGGGTAATTATTGGAACTCCACCACCACGTCAATCAACTACTCAAAGCTCGGCGGTGTCGCTAACTACTAGCACTCCGATGCTTACCTTGACGACGACGATGGTGTCACATGAGAGGCTCGGTCTAATCCCTCAAATGGCGTTGACCGAGATACCGAGGCCTCCTGCTGTGTTGTCTACAGTATCTTCCACCACATCAATGAGACCTCCTCCTCTGCCAACAACTACTCTTCCTCCACCTCCGCCTAGTGATGTCTCTTTTATGAGGATTACTCGACCTCAAGGACCTGTTCAACCAGTTCATCCATCTGTATACAATTTGCCACCAGGTCGTCAAACTTAAATGCTGCTAAATCTGCTACATCTATATGAAAATCAAATGGCAGCTGACCGTCAAACTCAAGAAAGACTCATGGAGAATCAACGTCGAATGATGAGTTATATTTCTTTCTGTCAGAAGGAGACTAAGTCGTTACGTACGATTGTTGAGTCTCAGGGGGTGAAATTAAAGGAACAAGAAGAGTTTATTTTACAATTAACTTGTAAGGATGATGCCCTCAAGAAAATTAAAAATGACGATGATGATCCTGACGAATCTGATGCAGGAGGTGAGCCTAAACAATCGCATGGTTCATCCTCTGGTGCTGGTGTTAGTGGCGCTGATGATTCGAAAAAGCAGATAATTACCTATCAAGATCCAACAGCTGCCAAGCCAATAGAAATGATTGAGGCTAACACGGTGATATTTATGGATGGATCGGGGGTGGTTAGAAGTGTGGTGAACAGAGATGAGATAGAGGTCGGTGAGTTTATTGTTAGATCTTTGACACGGGAGCAGATTTCGATTCTGCTTGGGCTGAATGACGATCAGTTGACTGCTTTAGAGACTGAGCCCGATGTCGAAGTGATCAATGAAGAAGAAATGGAAGTTGATCCATTATTTATGGATACGGATTTTATTAATGAGAACGAGGAGATTGAGATGGAGGATGTGACAGCTGAAGAGTACCCGGACTTGTATCAACACGCAAACGTTGATCAAGGTGCTCTGGTATTTCACGAAGATGTAATTAAAGAGACTGAGGATGAACTAGAAAAGGTTGTGCAGCGAACAGTTCCTTCACTCAAAGAAGTGACTGATGATGACATAGAAAGATGTTTCAAACATCAGAAAGTGGGTAAGATTATCAGTGCTTATCGGTATGTAGATCAAGAAAGAAAAGATACCGCTGCTGCTTGGATTGAGGCGAATCAGGTGACTACCTTCAAGACTGTTTCTAAGGTACATGGTGATATTGTCTCTTGGCTCTATGATTCAGACCTTAAAGTATGTATAGTCAAGTGGGAAAAGGGTGTTCAGTATTACGAGAGGATAATGGATGTTTTAACTCTACCGCGTTGGGATGTACGTACCCTCGCGAGACGTCCATTTATCAATCGTGGGAGTCACCGAACGGCTGAGTGGTTTCATCAACACTTACTGTTCGAGGTCAATCATGGCTTCAAATTCTTCAAGCCCTAGGTTCCAAGACGTAAGCGCATTGACGAGATTGATCCAAGGACCGGCTGGAAGAAACTTGTCTTGAAAGTGAAGCAGCCAAAGACAATGAAAAAGGTTCTTGTGAAGACAATGCCTCAAGATATTTATCTGTCTTTCAACCGTTGGTACTATGAAAATCGTACTGGCGAGACAGTTATTGTTCGTGGTCGAGGACTGCAGACCGAGCTCATCAAGATAATCGACCCGATGTGGTTGGTTAATTTATCAGAGACAGACAACGACATGCTATACAGGAAGCAGATTTTGTTTGAACTCCAAGAAGATTACGATCTGGCTATGCAACTCCAATGAGTCGTTCGTGTGTGTCACGAACATGGAATTCATAGTTGCAGAGACTGGCAGTCCAAGCGCTTCAAATAAGTTAAAGACAGAGAGCTCAAGACGAGGGGGTGTCTGTTAGTGCACGGTTTTGCATCTGGAGTCTTTGTATTTATCGTTAATGTTTATTTGATAATTAATGTAATATTTAATGTTTATATTTAACTAGTTCGTTAAGACTAAGTCTAGTTCGCTAGGGATGTTAGCGAACTATGACTAGTTCGTTAAGATTGAGTCTTGTTCGCTAGGGATGTTAGCGAACTAAGACATTATAATATATTCCCTCCTGATTCGTTAGGGGATGTTAACGAATCATGGGGTGGTTCGTTATGTTAAGTTATGTAACGAAGGGGAAGCTGGTTCGCTAGGGGATGTTAGCGAACCATGTCGCCTTCTATATATAGTGAACAACTGTTCACTTGTGAAAAAAACGTTTTGGAGATATAAGTTAATAGAGAAAAATCTTGAGTAATTACTCTCTCTCAAGCTTCATCTTAACATTATTGATAATATATACACATACATAACATTAAATCATGGTTAATTATGAGCTAGATCTTTAATAGTGGTAATTGGATAATCTACAGATCTGAGATCTGTTTTATTGTTATCGACTGTTAATCCGGGATCAAACAAAGTGGTATCAGAGAGATTGAGAGAACGTCATAGAGACCAAGATCTAGCCGCTAATACGATACATCAATACGAAATCGATACTTTAAATATAATACTTTATTGATAATTATGTGTAAATACATTAGAGAGAATAATAACTTATGGAGAGGATAACTTAAACTATGTACAAGTTCTCTACCAAATTATGAGCATAAGCTCCCTATTTATAGGCTATTTACAATATACGTTAAATACAAAGACTAAACCGCCTATAACTTATTCCATCGCTACAGACACCAAAACCGTGCACTAACAGACTCCCCCTTTTCCGTAGCTATCGAATACTTTATCCTTGAATACTTTAACTGCAAATCACCAGTCACAAACCGTGCACTAACATAACTATTGCAGACATACAACCTTTCTTGACTCATTCTAGTTGGCTTATCTCTGTTTCTTTCATGCTACTTTCATTTGGACTCCACAGTTCGGGCTACCTTTGATGCTTTGGCAAACATTTTTGGCATTGTAGTGCGAAACAATTGAGCAACTCCCTTGGTGTATGTCACATCCTCAAAATCCACTAACGGAGTTTTACCGTCAGAGGGTGTGAACTAACAGGATCGGAATCATTAGTTATAATCAAACCATAAAAACGTTTAAATGAAAATAAGTGCGGAAGCGTAAAAACCAAAAGACAAAAGTTGTGTCACGCAGGACGACTTAAAACCCAAGTAATAATAGTTAAAAACATGTTTGCATATCAGAATGTTCAAAAACCATGCATGATCCTATACCGCGCGCCCGCCTCGGCTACCTGAGAATAACATACTAAAAGTTTCAACACGAGGTTGGTGAGTTCACAAGTTTATATAAAATAAAGCGTTTAGCGTTTGCGTTCAGCGTTTTGCGTTCAGCGTTTTGCGTTACCAGATAGTGTTATGTCAATTATATATCTATAGGTAGCTAGCCTATAAAACAAGTATTACTAAGTGTTCGACACCGAAGCTGACTGTTTATCATTTGCCTTGCCACCAGGTCTATCCCGACAATGGTATGTGTTTAGCCAAGATTACACCCACTCGACCTCCAGTCGAGTTTAGCGTTGGGTGGGGTTTGTCAAACCCAGTAGTACTACTCAACAATGACTCGCTATTATCCAATACTAAACGGTTCGATGCGAATGAAGGACTTTAGTTATTGCGTTTGCCACTTAGTCTTTACAAGTGATATATAATTTATATTAACAAAATCTTAAATGCGTTTTCGGAGTATGTTATCTCCCCAAGTGAAAAGCGTTTGAAAATAGTTTAGAGGGGTAAGTGAACTCACTGTTTGCGAAGAATTCCTAAAAATAAATCACCAAGTGATGCACGTCACAGAAAACTCTCTCTAGCGTTCTAAAACAACAAAGAGACTTTCTAAGTGTCGGAACTATTAACGAGTCTCTAGACCCGGCACGTAGTACCTATGCAAATATCACGTTTCGTGTTTCGTTTGTGAATCGTGTGTGACTTAACAAGTACATTTGTGATACGATACATGTGTGAACAATTATTACGTGTCATGTATTAATAATGTACATCACTAGCAACTATTCCCCACAGGGGCAATTTGGTCAAAACACCACAATTATTTAGCAAATATTCCCCACAGGGGCAATTAGGTCAAAACATAACAATTAACTAGCAATTATCATGTTTCATGCATTTTCACAAAATTCAGCAGCTAGTTTCACCGAGACAGAAATTCTACTTGAAAGATTATACTATACCACCGATCATAGCATCTCAATTAATTCAACAAAAATCGTCACAAAAGCATACATGTATTTTTATTCCACATATGTTTCTCACAATGATCAAAACATTACAGCAAACTCATAACAGTCAAATTCATGCGCAACAGATAGCTATTTGAAATTCCTCTTAAATGAAAAATCCAACAAATGCAAGACCACTTGGGTTAGGTTCCTAACTCAACAAGTCAACTTCCAGAAGTGGAACCAACCCAATTGGTCTCGTAGTTCATGAGATATAATATTTACAAAACAACCTAACAGCAGGTCTCACAACCCAGCTTTGCACAATGTTTTTGTAAAATCATAAAAGTTAACTTTTACACGTTCAAAAATTGCAAATTTATATTCTTTAGAAACTAGACTCAACCTAGTTTACTGTAGTATCAATTATCTCAACCAATTTTCACATTTACACGCAGATACAGTCAATTGAACATCAACAACACAATCTGTCCAGAAACTGTTTGCAACAAAACTCAACATATTAACTATCTATGGACCATAATACGTTCATATAACACTCTAGACACCATAACCACTATCCATGCATATCAATTACACCATACATACATGGTTAGGGTTTTATTTGATCTCAAAATCAAAGACACAACAATTAACATGTAATAATATCCATTCTAGTTATCAAATCATCATCAATACATCATCAAATCAAACAAGACATATGAAGACAACTTATATACAAAAATCGGTCCTAGGGTTTTTAATTAATCCATTAAAAATCGAAATTAAGTATAAAGGATGCAAGGGATAGTCGTTTATACCTTCCTAGCACCTTAATCTTCAATCAAAAGCTTGAAAAATTGCTTGTATGTGTGTGTGTGATGGCCGACGGCTGCCAAGGGGGTGAGAGGGAGGGCCGATCGGTGTGGGAGGAGAGAAAGAGTGTTAGGGTTTTAGGTTTATGTTATTATTTATAATAACATGTTACACTTTAGTCCCTCAACTTCCAAATGTTACTTTTCTAGCTTAAATAACTAGTTCTAGCACATTGAGTTAACGTTTATACAATGTTATCACATAACACATAAGTCTAACACATAATTATCACATAATTATTGTTTTGACGTTTTTCGTTTATTCACCAATTGTTTGCGTCAACTCGTTTGCGTTTCGGTGAAAATTCCCGAAAGACTACACATATAGTAATTGTCAAGCGTCATTTAAACCCTAGTTTAAATGTAATGAGGTGTGCGTTATAGATTCAATGATCTTTAAGTTTGAATTGACGGAGTTGAGTTAACGGAGTTAACCTGAAATTGACGAATGTCACAGTGTATATGATTACAAGCTCCAGGCGTGATCCTTCTTCTTTACTTTCTAAAGTCGAAGTCCTATTTCTTTCGTATATTACTTTGTCACACCTTCTTCAATAGGTGTCTGGTTGGCACGTGTCTTACCACAGCATCCAGTACAACCTCTTCACGCTCATCCCTTTGTAACTCATCTATCTTATCTCTAAGGAAACACAAACGTTATCACTCTAGGAATTATTTAGCACATGATTTGTAAGGTAAGTAGTTAATAACAATGGCCAAGTGTAATTAACTCTTTACATTACTCCTCAGGTTCTACATATTTTCCTTTGTGATTTCACTTGTGCTAGTTTCTACTTCTCACACAATCATAACATACATATAACCTACCTTCTTATCCTTAGCAATTAAGCTAGCATATACACATTCTTTCTTTAGCAGTTAAGCTAACATTCAAATATTCTTCTATAGAAGTTAATCTAACTTTTCTACACATTCTTACATTATACATGAAATTAATCACATACTTTACCTTTACCGAGCTTGCTTGAGTGACACATGGCCTTCTTGAACTGGCATCTTCTTTCTTTTCTTATTTAAATCCCATTCTCTGTTCGAGTCTAAGCATGTGGGATGCTTAATTCTCTCGAACTTATGCTCTGATACCAACTTGTAAGGCCCCATTACCGGTGCCTCACATTTGGACGTTGGATTTACTCATCAATATAGTTCTAATCATCAAACATTCGCAGAATATAAAAGTTTTCATAAAAGATTTCATAACAACCATAACTTGTCTTAAAACAATATCTTGTCTTTCAAAATGAACAAAACTTTAAACTTCAACGTCTTGAGTCTTCCGATGCCAGCCTCTTATTCAATGCCACGTGTTCCCCTCAAGCGAGCTGCCTCATTCTACTCACCTGCGTGCATACTAAAATTCAGCTACGCTGAGTGAGTTCTAGTTAATCACATAACATACATTACATTCATACTACATACTTTCATACTTTTGTTTATAATATACTTACTTACCTTCGTACTTTCTTTCTTTCATAAACTTACCTTAAGTTTTAAAGAGCATTTCGCCCTATAACCTTCGCATATATTATTAGGGTATGCAACCCTTTAACCTTCGCATAAATTATTAGGGTATGCAAACCTTTTAACCTTCCCATATATTATTAGGGTATGCAACCCTTTAACCTTCGCATATATTATTAGGGTATGCAACCCTTTTAACCTTCGCATATATTATTAGGGTATGCAACCCTTTAACCTTCGCATATATTATTAGGGTATACAACCCTTTTAACCTTCACATATATTATTAGGGTATGCAACCCTTTAACCTTCGCATAGTTTAGAAGAGTCTGCAACCCTTTAACCATTCCTTACCTTTCATTATCACATCCATACATTTATATCATGCATATCATAGTCGTACATACTTCCTTATTCACATACACATATCATACATACTACATTATACTTTCCTTAACAATACGTGCAATACCCGAAGGTTGTTCATGTACTGTCAAGCATACATTCATAACTATCAATATCATGCATACTACATTATACTTTTCTTAACAATACATGCAATACCCGAAGGTCGTTCATGTATTGTCAAGCATACATTCATAACTATCAATGTCATGCATACTACGTTATACTTTTCTTAACAATACGTGCAATACCCGAAGGTCGTTCACGTACTGTCAAGCATACATTCATAACTATCACATTCGTCATTAAGGCATACACTTACCATTTAAGGTAAGTGTATTAACATTCACATTGAGTATGCACACAGCCCCGAAAACATAACAAGACCTGGATCCTGTTGCGCTCGCCGTTAATCGTTATTCCTTCTTTAACTGGGCTCGCTAACTGTTAAATATATATTTCTTAGTTAACCGTATAATTACTTAAGTTGGTATTTTAGTTAACCAACGTATTTTCTAAGTTGGGCTTGTTTGTTAACTTAAGATAATGGGCTAGTTGTTTTAGTTTAGATATGGGCTTAGTAGCAGCCAAGTCAGTCCAACTGTTCCCTGAGGCATCTGGGCCCAACTATGTTAAGGCCCAACTCAACTGGGTGGTCGAGAACTCTCAGCAAAGAACCCATGTGTTGACCGGGAACATTTGATTTGACCGAGAACACAGTGGCCAAGAACTCAGTGGCCGAGAACTCTAATTGACCGACAACCCTGGGTCACCGAGAACTCTTGCTGACCGAGAACCCATTTTGACCGGATTCCCGTGTTGACCGAGAACCCATGTCTGATGCTTTCAGCTCCTGTTTTCTTTCCATGAATTCATTCTAGGATCATTTAACGGTTAACGATCCGTAATCACACTTTTATCCACCTATATCCCATCCTCCTTAACCGTTTTACATTCGTTAGCAACCCATCATCAAGACTCAACCCTTTTCTAGCATAAAGTTCGAACCTTTATGGCTAAAACGTTCAAAACTAGATCTAGGGTTTATTTAATCGGGCCGTTCATAACCATGAGTTTGTTAAGTCCATTTTTGTCACACCCTCAAAATCCACTAACGGAGTTTTACCGTCAGAGGGTGTGAACTAACAGGATCGGAATCATTAGTTATAATCAAACCATAAAAACGTTTAAATGCAAATAAGTGCGGAAGCGTAAACCATATAAATAAAGATGATTCAAACAATGCATGTTCCTAGACCGCGCGCCCGCCTCGGCTACCTGAGAATAACATACTAAAAGGGTCAACACGAGGTTGGTGAGTTCACAAGTTATATAAAAATAAATCGTTTAGCGTTTGCGTTCAGCGTTTTACGGTAAGTGTCTTGCGTAACCACGTTACGGCGTTTAAGCGTTTTGCGTAACCACGTTACGGCGTTTAAGCGTTTTGCGTAACCTCGTTACGGCGTTTAAGCGTTTTGCGTAACCTCGTTACGGCGTTTCAGTGTTGCGTAACCCCGTTACGACGTTTAAGTGTTGCGTAACCCCGTTACGACGTTTAAGTGTTGCATTACCAGATAGTGTTATGTCAAATTATATATCGATAGGTAGCTAATCTATACAACAAGTATCGCTAAGTGGTTCGCGACCGAAGCTGACTGTTTATCAAGTGCCCGTCACCAGGTCAATCCAGACCATGGTAAGTGTTAGCCAAAATTACACCCACTCAACCTCCAGTTGAGCTTAGCGTCAGGTGGGGTTTGTCAAACCCAGTAGTACTACTCAACAGTGACTCGCTATTCCAAATATTAACCGGTCCGATGTGTGGGACTTCAAATGTTACGTTTGCCGCTTAGCCTTTACAAGTGATATATAATTTATAACAAAATCTTAAATATGCGTTTATCTCAGAAAGCACGTTTATCGGAGTATGTTATCTCCCCCAAGTGAAAAACGTTTGAAAACAGTTCAAAGAGCGGGGTAAGTGAAACTCACTGTTTGCGAAGAATATCCCAAATTAGATCACCAAGTGATGCGCGTCGTAGAAACTCTCTAGCGTTCTAAATAACAAAGAGATTTTCTAAGTATCGGTACGTTTAACGAGTCTCTAGACTCGGCACATAATACCTATGCACGTAACGGATTTCGTGTTTCGTTTGTGAATCGTGTGTGACTTAAACAAGTACAATTGTGATACGATACATGAGTGAGCAATTACTTTCGTGTCACGTACTAATAACATACTTTACTAGCAATTATCCCCGTAAGGGCATTTTGGTCAACAAACAAAATTAACTAACCATTATTCCCCATAAGGGAAATTTGGTCAATTCATGGCAATCAATTAGCAACTATTCCCCGCAAGGGTATTTTGGTCAAAACATAACAAATATACAAAAACTATCATATTTCATGCATTTTTACACAACTCAGCAGTTAGTTTCATTATGACAGAATTTCTACTTGAAAGATTGTACTATTTCACCGATCATAACGTCTCAATTAATTCACCAAAAATCACCACAGAAGCATACATATCTTAGGTTTCCAGAACATATTTTATCTTATTTTTATTCCACATATTTTTCTTATAATGACCAAAACATTACAGCAAACTCATATCAGTCAGATTCATGCGCAACAGAATGTTATTTGCAATTCCCGTTAAACGAAAAATACAATAAATGCAAGACCACTTGGGTTAGGTTCCTAACTCAATATGTCAACTTCCAGAAGTGGAACCAACCCAATTGGCCTCGTAGATCATGAGATATAATATTTACAAAACAACCTAACAGCAGGTCTAACAACTCAGCTTTGCACCACGTTTTTGTAAAATCATAAAAGTTAACTTTCACACGTCCAAAAATTACAAATTTATATTCTTTAGAAACTAGACTCCACCTAGTTTACTGTAGTATCAATTATCTCATTCATTTACCACTTTTACATCCCGTTACAGTCATTCAATCATCAACAACACAATCTGTCCAGAAACTGTTTTCATCCAAACTCAACAATTTAACTATCTATAGATCACAAATCATTCATAGAACATTCTAGACATCATAACTCCTATCAATCATACCATACATACATAGTTAGGGTTTTACTTGATATCAAACTCAAAGACAACAATAATCATGCAACAATATCAAATCTAGTTATCAATCATCATCAATTAAATCAAGAATCACATGAATATCATAATACCAAGAAATCAGCCATAAAGGTTTACAATTAACCCAATAAAACTAACAATTAAACATAGAGGATACATAGAATAGTTGTGTATACCTTCCTAGCACCTTAATCTTCAATCAAACTTGAAAGATCTTGATTGTGTGTGTGTGTATATTAATCGATCTCAAGGAAATAAAGGGAGGGGATGGCTGCCGATTTTTGTAGGGGAATAGGTAGGAGGTTAGGGTTTAGGTTTACCATGTATTTATAAAGGAATATGTTACACTTTGGCCCCTCAACTCCTAAGTATTACTTTTTCTAGAACATTCTATCATAACTTGCACATTAAGTTAACATTAAGTATTACTTTTTCTAGAACATTCTATCATAACTTGCACATTAAATTAACATGACAATAATATTATCACATAACACATAATCCTAACACATAATTATCACATAATTAGTGTTTTAGTGTTTTTCGTTTATTCATCAATCGTTTGTGTTTCGGTGCAAATCCCGAAAGACTACTACACATGTAGTAAGTGTTAAGCGTCATTTAAACCCTAGTTTAAATGTAATGAGGTTTGCGTTTAGATTCAATAATCTAAAGTTTGAATTGACGGAGTTGCGTTAACGGAGTTAACCTGAAATTGACGATTGTCACAATTTTAATCTTCAAGTTTGCAACTTTACGATTTGTCTAGACCCGATTTATCATCCTACCAATTTTCATGTAAATCCGTTCATGAAAAGTAAACATTTTTAACAAAAACGTACCTTTGAGGTTTTTGTATGAAATCACTCGAGATGTTCAAAACCATATAAAACGAACTCCGATTTGAGTGATTCAAGCGGCCACGGAACCGTCTCGTCTCTATCTACAAACCCATCAGCTCACCTTCGCCGGAAACTTCCACTACAGTCGCCGGAACAACTGAACAGTCGCTGGAATCTTCACTTTTGAGCTGCTATGGTTTTACTGATAAATATCTGACTTCCCCACCTCTGATCGAAGATCTTTTCGGTGGAAATCTTCATTTTTATGTCAGGCATACTTGGTTAAAATTTGAGACCGATCCGACGGCTAGTTCTCCGGGTATATTTGAGTCTTTGAGGGTGTTTTTCTAAAAAACGGGAATTTGGTTAAGTGTGTGTTTTGATGGTGTAGGCTATGGTGCGGAGATGTATGAAAATGGAAATGATTAGGGTTTTAAGGGGTATTTATACTCCCTTAAGCCCATGGACCTTAGGCCCATCTTTCCTTTTTGATCCATAATTAATTCCATCTAATTAGCCTACGTATCCTTCCATCTTTATTATTTTATTTCTCTACTAACTTAAGTAAACTTTTCCATCTTAAATAAATAATGTATTAATTATTTATTTCTTAGAAATTTCGGGATGTTACAATTAATTATTTATTAACTTTTCCATCTTATTAATTAAGCTTAGGTAGTTTTCGTATTATGCCTGAATAGTTCGGGACTCGTTTAAGTATGAAATTAGATTCCGGAGCTTTGTTATTTGTACATAATCAGTAGAGAATAAACGAAATATGATTTAAATCGTCGGGAATATTATTCAAAATATAAACGAACGTTATGAATATATCGAAACATCAAACGTGTCGGGTAACGAACATAATAGAAGTACATAAGATGAAACTTGAAATATATATTTAAATTTATACATACATTTACAAATAAAACCAAAAATTTAAAACGGGTCGGATTTTCGGGTTTGAAAAGTAACGAATGTTACAATTAATGTTATGAATAGTATTTAACGTATTCGTCTTGTATCGTATAGTATTGATGTATCGTGTTATCGGTTAGATCTTGGCTCGTAACGTCTTTCACTAACTGGTAATAGTGCCAAGTTAATTGTTGAAATTGATGGTAGATTCATGTTTATTGATTAATTTCGAAGTCTCCTGTTGATTTTGGAGGTTAGTTATGGTGTATTGAAAAATCCATCATTGAAGAGGAAGATACTGTTTGATCATATTTGTATCAAATCAGTGGTTATTAAGTTAAATTGATGATAGATTAATGATCCTGATGAAAATACGAACATTCGTGTTGATTTTCATGATTAATTATGAAGATTTGAAAATTTCACCATTGTTCGTGCAGTTTCTGACGATGTAACACTGTTCCCCGACGATCTAACTAAATTATCTGGCGAAATGCGTTTTTCGGTGAACAGTTGCTGCTTCAAAAACTCATTCGTTATGTTATTGTAGCCATTCGTTAGGGGTACTTAACGAATGGAGGTCATTCGTTAATTTATGAAGGCTATTAGTTATTGTGTTTAACAAATGTTTTTTAAGTTATAGGTATAAAGAATGTGAGCTCATTCGTTATTGGATCAGAAGAATGTGATCCTTAACTTATGGGACCTCATTCGTTCAAATGTGTAACGAATGTGGACTGTTTAACGTATGATGTCGTTCATGTAACTGTTCTAACGAATGTGAATGGTTCACAAATGAAGGTGTTAATTTATAACGAATGTGATCTATTTCTTCAAGTGTAACGAATGAAGACACAAGGCTAACGTATGAGGACACTATGTTAACGAATGAGTGATTGTTTTGACGAATGGTGATCAAGATAACGTATGGGATGACGAATGAAGACTCGTCCGTTAGTGGTATTGAGTTAAAAAAAAGAGTATTTTAGCAAAATTTCTTAAATGAAATTTTTCTGGGATATTCCTAATGTATTGGGTACTCTTCTTGTAAATTTTGGTGACATATTTTCCAATCGACTTTTTACGCGTTTCTACTGGCCGAGGGGGAGACCACGAGTAATTTAAGGAGGAGTTTATTAGGGAACTTTGAATATTATTCAAGACCTTGACGAATTTGTCAAGAAAAAGGGGAGATAAAACTTTCATTTGAGTTTAGTTGGCTTGTATCTGTTAGTGCACGGTTTTGGTGTCCGTAGCGATCGAATAAGTTATAGGTGGTTTAGTCGTTGTATTTAACGTATATTGTAAATAGCCTATAAATAGGGAGCTTATGCTCATAATTTGGTAGAGAACTTGTACATAGTTTAAGTTATCCTCTCCATAATTTATGATTCTCTCTAATGTATTTACACATAATTATCAATAAAGTATTATATTTAAAGTATCGATTTCGTATTGATGTATCGTATTAGCGGCTAGATCTTGGTCTCTATGACGTTCTCTCAGTATCTTCCTACCTTTAAAAGGGTTTCTTGAAAAAATACTGCAATTCGGGTGGTAATTCATGATTGTAAAGCTACGTTTGACTGAGTTCAAGAATGCAATTGTTCTTTGATTGCTGATTGATTTGTTCGAGATTGAAACATGACTATGTTGGATACGAGTTTCTATCTGTTTACTTCTTTCTAAGGGACTATGATCCTGACTATGTTGACTATGAGTATTCGGCGGATTTCTTCTGTTGAAGGGGACAAATCTCGAACGGGTTGATCTTACTGAGGATTGAAAAATTTGATTGTTCGGGGTTGATATATGGAGGTTGGAACTCTGAATCATATGCCCAAAACATTAGTGCATCTAAGCGAATGGGATGTAGAAGAGCTTCAAAGAGTTAATTTTTGATACATGTTATCAAGAGAGTGAAAACCGAAGTGAAAGATGTTGAATGATCGGGATGTTCATGAAGATGTCAAGAATAAGGGGAGATAAAACATTCATTTGAGTTTAGTTCGCTTGTATCTTCCTACCTTTACAAGGGTTTCTTGAAAAAATACTGCAATTCAGGTGGTAATTCATGATTGCAAAGCTACGTTTGACTGAGTTCAAGACTGCAATTGTTCTTCGATTGCTGATTGATTTGTTCGAGATTGAAACATGACTATGTTGGATACGAGTGTCTGTGTGTTTACTTCTTTCTAAGGGACTATGATCCTGACTATATTGGCTATGAGTATTCGACGGATTTCTTCTGTTGAAGGGGACAAATCTTGAACGGGTTGATCTTACTGAGGATTGAAAAATCTGATTGTTCGGGGTTGATAAATGGAGGTTGGAACTCTGAATCATATGCCCAAAACATTATTGCATCTAAGCGAATGGGATATAGAAGAGCTTCAAAGAGTTAATTTTTGATACATGTTATCAAGAGAGGGAAAACCGAAGTGAAAGATGTTGAATGACCGGGATGTTCATGAAGATGTGTGACGAGGTTAAACCTAAAGATATGTTTGCTTTACCGGTGCAGACAGATAGCTGATGACTTAATGCTGATTGTTGAAAGATTGAACCATATCATATGCCAGTGGATGATCGGGATGATCTCAAAGAGTTTCTCACTTTGAGGGGGAGAATCTAATATGAGAGGCTACAAGTTATTGGTTTGCTGAAAAGATTCAATGATTTGTCTGTTTGCACAAGCCCGAGAAATCATCGGTCAAGGGGGAGTTTTGACTGATGATTTGCAGTTAAAAGTGTTAGAGGTTAAAGCATTCGACCGCTAAGGAAAAGAGGGAGTCTGTTAGTGCATGATTTGGTGTCCATAGCCGATCAAATAAATTAGAGATAGTCTAGTCTATATAATTATTGTAAAATTGCCATTCGCTATGGATTGTATAGCAAATAAGTCCATTCGTTATAGATTAGGCCATTAGTTGAATTATAAGCCCATTTGTATAGCGAATGGAGGCTCATTCATTATGTAATAAAACAAAAGATGGTTTATCCGCTTAGGTATTACCTATTCGTTATGGAGTCATAACGAATGAGGTTAAATTAACAAATGAGAGTTGATGACCTATATATAGGCAGCTTTCGTTCATTGTACAATAGATATCCAAGCTTAATTTATCATGTGTCGTTACCATACCAGATTCTCTCTAACCATAACTTATCCACCATAATGTATTTTCACCTTTTTCGTAATGAACAGTATTTAACGTATTCGTCTCATATTGATGTATCGTGTTAGCGGCTAGATCTTGACACGTAACATGTTTCAATAACATTATTTAATTTTATCATTATAACGTATGGAATCCAACTAGAATAGCTAACGTCATGGACGGAGTATTTGCTGCAAAAATGTATTACTCTTTGTATAAGATTAGATGTATATATTTTGTATTATTTATGTATTTATGTTTTTTTCACAATTCATGTAATTTAATAGATTTTTATACAATCAATCTTATTTTGTTGTTGTTCAAAGTTCATTTAATATAATTCCATGATTTTGATTTATTTCAAAATCGTTTTAATATATTTCCCTGATTATCATTATTGGTCAAATTCTATTTAATATGTTTCCATATTATTGATTTAAATTTAATATCATAGGCAATTAAATCACCAATGTAAGGAAATTTAAAATATTATTATAGTTTCGAAAATTATCGGACTTTACATTTTTGAATAATACACATCTGTGTGTTTATGTTTTTATTTAATACCCATTATTTTTTGTTAATATTGATAACCTATTTAATAGCCATTTTAAAAACCGGTTTTCTCCATTGTTTTTGGAAAGTTTTTAATATTTTGATACTCTCCAATATCAATAACGTTTACAATTTTAATATTTGACTATTTTCTAATTAATCTATAATTTCAAAAATTACATATGCATATTTAAATCAATTTTAAATTTGAATTTAACCAATCTTGATATTGAAAATTATCAATTTGATACCATAATGATTATGATTTTTTTTCCAGTTCACTCCTAAAAATAGCGACAGTTTGACCTCTTAATTTCCGTAACTTATGAATTTTATTATTCTTATCATTATTATGAAATTAACAATCTTTCTACTTTTACATTCTTTTACAAAAAGAAAAAAAAACTAGTATTTACTATATAAGATAGATGTCCAAAATTATACATTCACATTGCCCTCATCATAAACTATTGTTTATGATGTTCAAACACCATGATTTTAAGTGTTTGATATTATCTACACCAATATATATGGCTTTTTGAAGGATATGATAACATACATGAAAATTAAATGGAACAAACTTTTAAGAGCACAATCCCATAAGGTCAAATTTATGGGTGTTTTTTTATGATCAAAATTTCGTTACTTTCCTTAGCCATGTTTTTTAATTTTGTTATAATAAAACATGATCCTGAAAAGCATAAGAACAATAATATTTCTACAATAATCATTACTATTATAAAATCATCATCATCATCATCGTACTCAGTATATCCCACCAATAGCAATGCTATGGTAGGGTCTGAGGAGGGTAAGATGTAGACAGCCTTACCTCTATCCCATAGGGATAGAGATGCTGCTTCCGGTGAGACCCCCGGCTCGATAGTAGTTTTGCATCAAGCCTTGGACATAAGGCACATAGCACTCAATCATCGGGACACCGGCTGATCGGTGCATGTGCCCTTGTCTTTCGGCTATCAACGCCACCACATGATGCCTGATTAACCTTCCGCCACTTTTTACGTTATTTTCACGAGATTAGTAAAATAACGTCAAAATTAGTGCAATTTTACTTTTGCCCACCCGAGGGTTCACACATATATACATTATATGCGCGCACCGCAAGCAGGGCGTAACTACTATAAAATGTGTTGATAAACTAATTATATTTCATTTTTAATATTATTTTGAATATCGTTATATTCTATAAAATGTTTTAGTAAATGTTTCCCAATATACTGAAGACTAATGTAGATTACAATTTATTTATGTAAGTTACACAATTCATGTAAATTAATGACTTTTTATATGATCCAACTTTGTTCCGACTATTAATATGTTTGAATGTTATTGAAAATTTATAATTGTTAACATGTGTTTGAAATGTTTTTTTTATATTTTTCTATCTACATGAATTACTTTCCATCTTTATTACCGAATTCCCTTTTAAAATACAAAATAACTATTTCAAATATATCTTTATACTTCAAATGAAGAAAGTCAAAACAACTAATGATTGTTGGTCCCAGTTATATATTTATATTTCAAATTCCAAATGAAGATACCTTAATATTCATACAATATTCAAACTCAATATTCATACATATTTAAATAGTATTAAATATGGAATTTGACTAATTAATTATTTCAAACTTCTATTTGAAATTCAAACACGATTAACATTTTTATCGACTTTAACTATGTTATGTTATGTTATGAATATTAAGCATAATTGTGATATGTAATCGACTTTAACTATGATATTCTAATTTGTAGACGATATAAATATTTAACCTTTTGGTAAAAGACTTATTTCAAATGGTTATGTTGGTTAAATATGTTATCAATAGTGAGGTGTTTTGTTTATTTGTTTTTCCACCCGTGTGTAACATGGGCTACTAACCTAGTAAAATATTATTGTAACATATTTTTAAGTTAAAAGTGTATACTTATCTTATGTAAGCAAATTTATTTAAACCAAACATAAATGTTAACCCCCTTTTAATGCCTAAACTTTCTGTTAAATATCACCTTTTAAATTTTCATAGTAGCAATATTTAGTTTTACAATTCTTATAAAAAAATATTGAATTTTGTAATTTTCAATCTTCAAAATATTAGAATAATTATTTGTAGCTATTTACTAACAGTTATTTACTTATTTAATGTTTTAAAACAATTTTAAAAAATATTTTCTTATTTTTGTAAGATTTATTGTATACTTTATCTGAGCAGGGTTATGAAATAATCTATGTATTTGTTTTCTATATGTAGGATATGTACTAGTTATGTAGTTTATATGTATCAAATATGTTATGTATTTTGTTGTTTTGGTACTATAACATTTATACAACAAGAATTAGTTCTTATTTGTTTATTTATATGTGTTATTTTACTTTATGTATGAACTTTTATTTTTTAATGAGAAGAAATAGAAATTAATGTATGTTATTGAGTAATAATATAAGGATAAATAGGGTGTTGACTATTAGTTCCATAAACTTAATTAGTTTTGTTAACAATGGTCGTTTTAGATTGGTATATGAGAACAAAAGTTTGTGTATGACAATGTAGGAAAGTTTGAGAAAGATGTATGCCATACACATGTTTTATGTATGACAATGTAGGGTCGTTTGACAATGCTATATGTAACATCCTAAATATTTAAGCGTTCAATAAAGAAAGTTGTGTTAAGTTGTCGTGTGTTAATGATTAATTAATATTAAATAAGAAAAGATTTTGGACTTGAATTAATTAAGATGGATTAAAGGGTAACGGGCCTCAGGTCCATGGGCTTTAAGGGACATAAATATCCCCTTAAACCATTCTAAAACCCTAATCCTCATTTCAACTTTCCATATTTCCCTACACACTTAAAAATTAAAAACCCATTCGTATCACTATATATATATATATATATATATATATATATATATATATATATACGGTCGAGAGAGAGAGGTGAAATCCGAGCCAAGCGAACGTGATTCAAGATAGATACAAGCCCCAAAGTTCCTAACCAAGCTAAACCATAACCTTAAAACACGTAAAGGTATGTCTTTTACCTTAAAGTTTACGTTTTTATAAATGTTTAGTCTTAAAACATAGAACGAGAACAAATCGGGTGTAAATGAAACGTAAAAATGTAAACTTGATGAAAAAACAAACTTAATGGACCTGCAAACATGTGCGGCTCGTCTAAAATGAACCCTAAATCTAGTAATAAACGTATAGTCTTAAAGGTTCATGTTTTAAGTTACAAACGGGTCAAGATTTGGGCTGCAATCGGTCTAGGGATAGGATGGGGCTAAGTTTGAACCATAATAAGCGAATTAGGGTTGTGAAATGCGTGTTTTGGTCGATAAACGAACCCTAGAAGCAGCTGCTCGCTACAGCAAGCTTGATGTACAAGTTCGCTATGGAACAAGTTCGCTGTGGTATAAGTTCACTGCTGAGCAAGTTCGCCAGCCTAATAGTTAAGTTCGCCAGATGCTAAGTTCGCGTTGTATATATGTTCGCTTAACGTATAATTTCGCCCACTGATAAGTTCGCTTAACTTAAGTTCCCTAAAGTTAAGATCGTCTTAGTCAAGTTCGCTTACATACATGCTCGCTTACATTTGTGTCCACTAACAAATACAAGAGAGTTAAATAAAGGGAAACCATAAAATGCTAAAAATAAGCTAACACGAGTCCACAAGACTAGATCAAACGAGTATTGATACTTGTAACTCATATACAGTTAGCAGAGCACAGTTAAGGAAATGATATATAATAAACGGAGAAAAGAACAGAATCCAGGTGAGTTTCTAGCCCCACTTCCTTGTTACGTTTTCGGGGCTGTGTGCATACTCGATGTGATAGTTAATACACTTACCTTAAGTGGTAAGTGTATGCCTAGTAAGAATTATGTATGATGATTGCTTGACGGTGCATGAACGATCTTCGGATATTGCATGGACCGTCAGGTGGTAGTTAGTGATATGTTTGATATATATATATGATGTATGAATGTTGTATGTATGAATGCATATGATGTATAAATGATGTATGAATGATTAAGTATGATGTGAGTATGATATGTTGCTGGTACGTGAACGCTCTTCGGAGATTGCACGTATTGTCAAGGAAAGTATGTAAAGGTCAGGTGTGTTATTGTAGTACGAAACAAAGGGACCAAACCCTAATAATATATGTGATGGTAGGGACCAGACCCTAATAATATATGTGATGGTAGGGACCAGACCCTAACAATATCTATGATGGTAGGGACCAGACCCTAATAATATCTGTGATGTTAGGGACCAGACCCTTATAATATATGTGTTGTCATGGACCAGACCCTTATCTGTGAGGTTATAGGGCTGAAGGCTCTTTTAATAGGATTCATAGTTATGTATCAAAAGTAAGTATGAATAATGTACACCCCTTCGGGCATGTGTGCAAGTATGTGAACCGATTGAAAGTTGTACGTTTAACTAGACCTCACTCAGCGTAGCTGACTTTTAGTATGCACGCGGGTGAGTAGAATGAGGCAGCTTGCTTGAGGGGAAGCACATGGCATGGACTTGATGAAGCTGGTATCTCAAGAAATGTTATGTTATTTAAAAGACAATGTTTTATGTTTAAATGTTTTGAATACTCGTTATGACAAGAATTATGGTTATGAAATGTAATGGTTTGAATGTTTTTAATATTCCGCGAAAGTTTTAATTAACCCTGATATTTAGAACTGTGTTTATGAGTAAATCAAACGTCCAAATGTGAGGCACCGATAATGGGGCCTTACAAGTTGGTATCAGAGCAAAGTTCGAGAGATTTAAGCATCTTACATGCTTAGACTCGAACAGAGAATGAGATTTAAGTAAGAAAAGAAAGAAGATGCCAGTTTAAGAATGCCATGTGTCGCTCAAGCAAGCTCAGTAAAGGTAAGAGGCATGATTAATTGATGTATGTTAAATGATAAAGAATGGATATGGGAGCAATAGGGATAGGATTAATTGATTGTTTTGAATGACTAGCTGTTTAAAGAATAACCAGCAAAAATAGACTCATAAGGGGAAGTGTATAGGACACGGAAAGTAACGTGATCAGCTAATCACATCTGGCCACTGTTATTACCTTTAAGCCTTACTATCCTTGTACTAAATAGTTCCTTGAGTGATGACGTTTGTCTTTTCCCTTTTAGAATACGATGGCTGGAATGGAAGGAAATGCGAGAGTTGGAGGAATTGGAAGAGCTGGAGGTCACACTAGACGTCGTGGCAGGCCTCGTCGTAGCCAACAAACTTCGGTTGAGACGGCTTCCAACACCTGAGATGAAGGAAGCGCAGCTGGAGGAGATCCGAATATCTACGAAGGGGTTCAACTGGATCCCGCAATTCAAGCAGCTATTGTTCAAGCTGTAGCCACTACTGTGAAAAATATGACTTGTCCGCTGGGAGCCATGAAAGAACTGTTGAAGGGGCAGGGGGTTGATGGTAGGAGAGATGAGGAAGAAGAGAGGGAGGCCTCGAGTGGGGCTAAGTCTATGAAAACCGGTGACAGTGTTTGAACTCGTTAATCTCATACAGATCACAGATCTGAGATATATTTAATCTAACACGGATCTAGTTGATGATTACTCTTGATTGTATGTTATATGTTATTATTATTAGTATTAGTTATATATATATATATGTGTATGTATAAAATTAAGATGAAGATCGAGAGAGAGATTGGACAGGGTTTCGTTAATTAACTCTCAAAAACTTAAATAAATTGTGAACATAGTTCACTATAAATAGAAGATAGGTCTAGTTCGCTAACATTCCCTAGCGAACTAGACACTACTTCGTTACATACATAAACATAAATAACCTTAACGAATCATCTCCTGATTCGTTAAACATCCTTAACGAATCAGGAGGAAGCTAACGTAATTCTAGTTCGCTAAACATCCTTAGCGAACTAGTCTAATACTTTAGCGAACTAACTTAATATTTTAATCATTTATTACATTAATCAAAACGACAAATACATTAAAGATAAATACAAAGACTCTAGACGCAAAACCGTGCACTAACAGACACCCCCTCGTCTTGAGCTCTTTGTCTTTAAATTACTTGAAGTGCTTGGACTGCCAGTCTCTGCAACTATGAATCCCGTTTTCATAACAAACACGCACAACGCATTGGAATTGCTTAGCCAGGTCATAGTCTTCATTGCGATCAAACAGAATCCTGTTCTTATGTAGCACATCATTGTCGGTCTCGGTTAAATTCACCAACCACATCGGGTCAATGATCTTTATCAGCTTAGTCTTCAACCCTGTACCAAGAACAATGACGGCCTTGCCAGTACGATTATCGTAGTACCATCGGTTGAAGGATAGATGCATGTGTTGGGTCATTGTCTTCACTGGCACCCGCTTCTTCCAACCAGTCCTTGGGTCAATCTCATTGAGACACTTACAGATGGGAATCTGTGGTTTAAAAAATTTGAACCCGCGGTTCACTTCAAACAGCAGATGTTGGTGAAACCAACTTGCATGTTTTTTCCCACCTCTATTAATGAATGGACGGTACGCCAGAGTACGTACGTCCCATCTCGGTAATGAAAGAACATCAGACATCCTTTCATAGTACTGGAGGCCTTTCTCCCATTTGACAATACATACTTTAAGATTAGACTCAAACATCCAAGAAATAATATTACCTTGCACTTTTGACACGACCTTAAATGAGGTCTTCTGGTTGGCTTTGGCTCGTGCAATAGCTTCTTCTTTCTGTTCTTGATCAACAAACCTGAATGCTTTGATAATCTTACTTGCTTGCTTGTGTCTGAACCAACAATTAATCTCCTCAAGAGATGGGTTGATAAGCGAATCAGAATAGACATTCTTGCCTTTGGAATTCTTCTCAAGATGGTCTTCTGCTTCTTTAACTTTTTCTTCATTAAACACTGGAGCACCCTGATCAACATTTGTGCATTGAAACAGATCAGGGTAATCCTCAGCAGTCACATCCTCCATCTCAACTTCCTCATTCTCATAAATAAATCCATCCTCATCTCCACAGTAGGATCATTTAAGATCTCATCATCATTGATTACCTCAGCATCAGGCTCATTCTCTAACACAGTCATCTCATCTTCATTCAGACCAAGCAAGATCGCAATCCGCTCTCGTGTCAGCGACTTATCAACAAACTGCCCCACTGCTATCTCATCAGCATTCACCATGCTCCTAATCACCCCCTTATCATCCATAAATATAACCGTATCAGCCTCGATCATCTCAATCGGTTTGGCAGCCGAATGATCATGATAAATAATGATCTGTTTTCCCGAATCATCAACAGAACTCGTACCCGCACCAGAAGCTAGGTCTTGAGTTTGTTTAGGCTCACCGCCAGCACCAGACTCATCAGGATCTTCCTCATCATTCTTGATCTTCTTTAACGCATCATCTTTGCAAGTTAATTGCAAGATCAGATCCTCTTGTTCTTTAAGCTTCACACCCTGAGACTCAACAATCTCACGTAGGGCTTTTGTTTCTTTTTGACAGAAAGAAACATAGCTGATTAGCTTCTTCTGGTTCTCCATCAATCGTTCTTGATTCATACGGTCATCAGACATTTGATTTTCATACAAATGTAATAAATTCAAAAGCATATCTGTCTGAAGATTCGGTGGCATAGCATACAACGATGGATGAACTGGTTGAATTGGTCCCTGAGGCCTTGTTATTCTCATAAATGAGACATCACTAGGTGTAGGAGGCCTCATAGACGGTGTTGGAGGAACAGTAGAAAGTGTAGCATCGTCGTCGATTGTGGAATCATACCCAACTGCTCGTGAGGTACCATCGTCATCGTCAAAGTCATCTCCGGAGTGCTAGTAGTAATTGGCACTACCGGGCGTTGAGGAGTTGTAGGACGAGACGGTGGAACACCAATGATTACACCAGCTCCAGTAGATACACGTCTCTTTGCTGGAGCTTCAGAAGCTGGTGCTTTACCCTTACGTTTACGTTCACGTTGAGCTGCAATGGTAGCAGCCAACGCAGCTTCAACGGCAGCCTGTTGCTCTCTAAGAGCTGCATCACCATCACCACCATTTTCACCATTTCCACCATTTCCACCATCATTATCATCATCATCACCATCGTTCCCACCTTCTCCTCCCTCACGCTCGGAATCTGAGTCATCATGGATCCAGCGATCCTCGGGAGGACATACATAATCAGGGTTAATGATATGACCAATCATCCGTTTGTCCCGTGGCCTCTCCTTACGATAAATCGTCATTCTACACACCGTGTCAGCCTTCATGTGTTCTAGATCAAGGACATCGTTCACTAACATTCGATCAATCACCAAGTCTAGAATAAGGTCTTGAATTATCAACTGTAGAAATCAGGGATACATCAAGAACTTCTTCTTCTGAGCCGTCTGCTGAACTTGTTCTTTCAGATGATCGAAAACCATTTCTGAGTAGTTGAATGGCCTGTTGAGAATAAGAGCCACAAATGCCGATTGCAAACTTATACGGCATTCATCAAAACCACCTTTACGACCACCCATGCAATGAATCAGTACTTGTAACAGATACTTGTAAGGTGGGCATAGTCCGTTCTTGTTAAACATCGAATCTTCAATATTTCTACCATAAAATACCCTTGTAAATAGGCCCTTGATTAACCTCTTATCAAACTCACTTGGGTTATCATCATTATCCCCAAACCGAAGCACCCTCCTAATCACATCAACATCCACAGTTATAGGAGTTTGATTTATTGTTGCTCGAATATGATTCTCGGTGTCAACGAACTCAACAGTATTCCAGAACTGTCTAATAATACTCAGATAAACCTTAGGTTTGGCAGTTATAGCATAGTGTATCACCAAACGACGTAGAAATGCTAACATAACCCCAAACAGAGCTTCATCAGCAACGTCTGAATCAAATACTTTAAAACTGTTACGCTTTGAAACTTACACCTTAAATAGTTAAAATAATATGAAAAACGAAATGAAAAAATATTTTGCTATTTTGATGAGTTTGAGCAGAGAATCATATTGACCAAATTGCTCTTCCATCACAGTTTTATATTTCAGCTATATTATGACTAGCGTTAAGTCGGTCATTGGTATTGTTGTCCACTTAAATCTAATAACAAACTTTCAAGTGTTTTTGTGATATGATTAATTGGTTCAATTAGAGCACAGAATATCAGAAACTACCAGCCTCTAATCTCGGTTCAAGCTAAATTTGATTTTTTCCGTATCACCCCAACTTGACTTAAACCATTATATTGTTGATCAAAAATTTGTTTTTATAGAAATTTATGAGCAATGCATTGATTTTCTGTTACTATGAGTGAATATGCACGAGTCCATCTGTCGGCTTACATACGTTGTATCCCCTGAGGTCCGTTTCTTAATGGTATTAAGACGCGCGCAAGGGAGGAACAATGTATGACTAACAGCGGAATTTGATCAAGTCAGTAATTTAGAAATTTATACGAAGTACAACAGTGATCAAGTTTAATGACTTTGGCTTTGCTCTAAAAGCGAATGAAATATTCATGCATATGAATACCCAGATGATTAAGCCGCATAAAGACTCACAGTGTCCAGAACCTCAAAGCTTGTTATTTGCTTTATTTTGTTTTTGGTTGATCAAAAAAGTATAAGGCTTGAGTATGCCAGGTTATTACATTTCTGCCATCCTCACCGAGACTTTTTTTAGAGACTAACACCCCTTCAATTTGGCGTTTCTTTTAATTTATATCACATACTTTACTCTACTTGTTTGTTTTAAGACCTACCAATGCACCAATGCAATTAAGCACACAGTCTTTTAAGCTTACTTCTTCCTGGACTTGGAGTCAAGATAATCAATGTACTATCATTTTCTCTTTTTGCTTCAAAAACTCAAAAATTTTGAGAAGCATAAAACAAAATAAAGATAAATTTAATCGCCCCAGTTAACTTAAGTCTATAAATAAATGGCTGTTCTAACAATTCAACAAGTGAATAATAGGACCAAGACATGCAAGCATGCTTCACAAACTTAAATAACCGACATAATTTTCAGCGAGAAAATAATCTAAAACCGCATAAAGAACGCCCCAACTATTTTCCATTATCAGATGAATGGCTAACCCGATCATTTACAAGTAAATGTCAGGACCAAACATATACACGTACATGCCCTTCAAATGTAGATAATTGACATAATTTTCAGCGAACGCATGCAAAAATCTTTTTTGTTTTTCTCTATACATACATTAAAAACACAATATTTTTGTCTTTTTCAATTTTCTTATAACAAAATAAACTTCACAATCTTTTTGATTTTCGGATTTTTCTGTAAAAATTTAAATCACAATCTTTTTGGATTTTCAAATATTTTCTATAAAAACTTAAAATACAATCTTTTTGGATTTTTAAATTTTAAAATGGTTTTGGTTTTTCAAAATATTTTAAAGGAAAAACATTAAAGAAAGAAATCACAATATTTTTAGATTTTAAGAATTTTTAATGTTTTTGGGTTTTATCTATACAAACGAAAAGCACAATCTTTTTGTATTTTCTAGATTTTCACCCCCTAAAACCAAAATAAATTTTAAAAGAAACAACAGAAAATAAAGATAGTCATCCTTGTTTAAGGATATCAACGAGGGTCTTCAATCCATTTAATTCAAGTAAAAATTGAAAACACGTTTTGTCAAAATCTTTGGTAAATAGATCGGCTTTCTGAAAGTTAGTATGTACTTTCTCAAGGTCAATCAACTTCTTCTCAAAGCAATCCCGTTTAAAGTGATATCGAATTTCAATATGTTTTGTTTTCGAATATTGTAAAGGATTCTTTGTGATAGAAATTGCAGTAGAATTATCAATCAAAATAGGAGTAGTAAGAAATTTCAAACCGTAGTCGCGAAGATGTTGTTGCATCCACAAAACCTGGGAACAGCAACTCGAGGCTGCAGCAACTCGAGGCTGCAACATACACAGCCACGAAACAAGCCGGTTTCCTAAAAATTGACATCCTGCAGTAGTTGATTTGAAGTTGATCTTGCAACCTCCATAGTCCGAGTCTGAATAAGAAGTAAGATCAAAAGTATCATCCTTGGGGTACCACAACCCGATGTCTGGATTTCCCCTCAAATACTGAAGTATTCTCTTAACCGCAGCTAGGTGACTCACTCGTGGACTTGCTTGAAACATAGCACAAAGACAAACAGCAAACATAATGTCGGGGCGAGAAGCCGTTAGATACATTAAAGAACCGATCATAGAACGAAAGAGGGTAGGATCAACGGTATCCTCCAATTCATCCGGTTATAAGTTGTGACCCACGAGGAGAGGAGTTGAAGGGATTTTTCTGGCAGATATCTTGAATCGGCTCAAGACATCATTCACATACTTTGTCTGATGAATAAAAATTCCGTTAGCAGACTGGTGAACTTGCAACCCTAAGAAGAAATTCATCTCTCCCATCGATCTCATCTCGAACTTTGTTTGCATGGACTTCTCGAACTCCTTACACAACGTATCGTTTGTAGACCAAAAAATAATGTCGTCGACATAAATCTGAACTAGGAGAAGATCGTCACCAACAGTCTTATGAAATAAAGTGTAGTTGACAGTTCCTCGTTTGAAGCCATTATCAGTCAGATGGTCGGCGAACGTGCCATACCAAGCTCTCGGGGCTTGATGTAGACCATACAGGGCCTTATTTAATCGGTAAACTCGGTCTGGATAATCAGGATCTTCAAAACCAGGATGCTGTAAAACAAACACTTCTTCTTGTAGTTCATAATTGAGAAAAGCACTTTTAACATCCATTTGATAGACCTTTATATTCTTATAAGCAGCATATGCCAGGAAGATTCGAATCGATTCTAATCTTGTTACTGGAGCATATACTTTTGTGTAATCAGTCCCCTCTTGCTGATGAAAACCTTGCACCACTAAACGTGCTTTGTTTCTGACAATCACCCCTTGACCGTCTTTATTAGATTTAAATACCCACTTAGTTGGAATGGCTTCCTTGACTCTAGCAGGTTTGTCGATTAAGTCCCAAACACCCAAACGTGCAAATTGTTGTAATTCTTCTTGCATAGCTTCTACCCAAGAAGGATCTTCAAGTGCCTTACGAGCCGTCGTTGGCTCAAATTGAGATAGAAAGTAATTGAATTTTGCAAGATTTACAATTCCCGATGAATGTAAATCAGCATATGCATACAATACGTTATTATCACTTGACGAAGCAACTTGATGACGTTTACGAATGCCCACAACAAGTTCTCCTATGAAGTTTTCCTGTGGATGATAACCATGAATCCGAAGAGTAGGATTCTCAGAAACAACAACATTATCAAATAAATTAGTATAATGTTTACCAAGCTCGGGAGATGAAACATCACTATCAAGTTCAATAACTTGATCATTAACTTGCTCATCATCAGAAGAAGAAGAAGATAAATTATCAACATTAACTGGAGATGCAACATGTGATTCTTCAGTTGGAGCATCAGGTAGAGCTTCAACATCATTAGAACTTGAAAATCTTGGAATGACCAAATGATCTTCAAAGTATGCTCGAACTAGATCTTCGTCTATGTGTTCAGTCGGTGGAATAAATGAATTAAATAAACTATCATAGTCAAATATCCAGTCAGGACCTTTCCCTTGAGGAGGAGTTGTGTACTTTTGACAGTCCACATGGTACCATTCCTCAACACAACCAGACGTGAAGTTAAATACCCTTTTCTTTGGAGATGCATATCCCAAGAAATACCCTTCGATAGCTTTTTCTTCAAATTTACCCGCATCCTTCTTCAAAATTTTACACGGACACCCAAAAGGTTCCAGGTACTTTAAGTTAGGCTTTCGATTGTTCAAAAGCTTGTAACTCGTCTTCTTGAGTCGTTTTACTGTTAAAACCCGATTAAGCGTAAAGCAAGCTGTATTCACTGCCTCATTCCAAAATTGGACTGGAAGCTTAGAATCAGCGAGCATAGTTCGTGCAGCTTCAATCAAGGTTATATTCTTTTGTTCAACAACACCATTTTGTTGTGTTACATAAGGTGCACTATATTCTCGATGAATTTCTTTTTGAATACAAAAGAAATCTTATACAGTGTTTTTGAATTCAGTACCATTATCACTTCGGATTCTCCTCACCTTTTGTTTGTATAGTGATTCGATCTTAGTGATAAGATTTTGTACCAAAACCGGTGTTTGATCTTTTGAACTCATATTTAAGACATAAATATCATTCAATCGTGGTGATCGCATGACAACCATATCCTCGGGAATCACATAACCCGGTTTCAAGATAAGACACTCTTTGTCAGTAAATATCGTAGTGTACTGTTTATCGGAAATCTGCGACACACTCAATAAGTTATGATCTCCCTTGTCACAGTAGTTAACTTTCTCAAAAGTAATATGCCCATTCGAAACTTCACCTTCTTGTGTGATCATGCCCCTAGAATTCCCAGCAAACGCTACATAACCTCCTTGAATGTTTTTTATGTTGGTCAATAGGTTGAGATTTCCAGTAATATGACGAGAACATCCACTATCCATAATCCAGTTTTCACAAGAAATGGTCTTGGATATACCCTACACACAAAAGAAAGTGATTAGTTCAAAAAGGTAGCCCAGGCCTCAGTCTTGGGCACCTTTTGGTTTTCTTGAGAAATTTTAAACTTAGCAGAATTCAACTGTTGTTCAGCCACTTGTGAATAAGTTACCGGCTTCTTAGACTTTCATCTTAAGTAAGCTGCTTGAACCACATTTGAATTTTCATTCTTGCATAACGGTGTAGTTGGAATAAACTTGGGTTTTACTTGACCATGAGTCTCATTAACATGAATTAACTTTCGAGGATTCACATTAGAAAACATAATATGAGTATCATCAGCATACGACACCGGTCGTTTCAGAATCTCCTTTACCAAAGGAACCGGTTTGGAATGGTCTTTGATAAATGGATGAAGATTCTGATAGCTCTTCTGACTACAATTTCTCACAACATGACCATGCTGACCGTAAAGAAAACAGCTTTGCATGTCCACACGATGATGATTGATGATGGCTCACATTTTTGGTCATGCTCTTAGCAAACTCATCAGATAACTCAGATTTCATTTTCAAGAAAAAATCTAAGTAAGAGCTATTCGAAAAACTTTTCAGAGTATCTGTTCCAGTTGACTTTACAAATTTAATTTTTTTAGCATGTGTTAAAACTTGGTTGGCTGTAGTCAATGAATTAGAAGAAGCTGATGTTTTTGCTTGAGCATACAGACGTTCAAGTTCTTGAACCTGTGACGTGTCATTATGAAATACACTCTCAATCAGTTCTGGTTTAATGATACTAATTGGAATGTCTTTCTCAGTAAACATTGTGTCAATTCCTTTCAAATTGAAAACTCTAACAGATGATGGCTTAGAACTAGGAGGATTAATAAAACGCAGTAAGTCCTCATCAAAAATCTTTGGTTTATCTGACTTCTTTGCCTTCATTGGTTTGGGTTTCACAGTTTCTTCCATTTTCACTCGAGACTTGAATGATCCATACACAGCTTCCTCAAATTGTTGAGGCTCGCAAAGAATATGATTAGAACTTGGGATATTCTTATTCTTGTGTATTACCTCAGGTTCAAACACGTCTTCGATAATCACATTGTTAACATTCTCAACAAAGACTTTGTTGCTTTCAACATGAGGTTTTTGAGGAGCAACTTGAGTTTTAACAGTTTCTGTTTTAACCGGTTTGGATTTATCAGAAATCACAGATTCTTTTTCAATCAAATCCTCTTCTTTTCTAGCAAGAGTATTAATTTTATAATCATTGTGAAAAGGTGGCGGAATTTCAACAAAACCAATACCTTTCTTTGAATCTTTTTGTTTTCCAGACACTTCAATAATTTCATTCAACAGAAAAGAAGAATTTCTAAATTTACCCAATTTGTTCTTCAACTCAAGAACCTCATTCTCAAGCTCGGTTATCTTTGATCTATGTTTCAAAATTTCTTGAAACTTTTTGTCATTAATTGTCATTTTCACAGATAACTCAGCCTTGAGATCGTGGTTACTTGTCGACAATGCTTCAATCTTTTCTCGAGATCGCATTTGAGATTCAAGAGATTGTCGATAAGTATCCTTCAGAGAAGCAATTTCTCTTACAAGATTATCATTATGATTTTTCAAAGCTTCTAACTTAGGTTGGTTAGATTAACAATCAACATAAGATACTTTAACAGATGAAGTAGCAGAGATAGAATGACTAACCTCATTGATCTTTGCCATGAAAGCAAACACCGTTGGAGGCTTGTCACAAGAGTTGTCAGAATCAGATCCAGAATCGTTGTCAGAAGACATCTCACTTCCACTTGCATATTGAAAATCTTTTGTTAGCCCAAACATAGCCAAATTAGCTTAATTTTCATTACACAACAGTCGTTGTGACCAATAATTTCCATAAGCTAACATTTCCTGTGACCCAGAAGTAGATGGTTTCTTTTCAGCATCACCACCTCGTGGTGTAGAAGAATTTGGATGTTAACCACGAGGACGGTATACTCTTTCTTCGGTTTGTCACACTCCTTTTCAAAATGCCCAAATTCTTGACAATTATAGCATTTCACTTTCAACTTGTCAAATCCCAATTTCTTCTTTAAGGCCGAAAGATCTTTTACAGTTCTCTGCATGAATCTTTTAACTTTACGGACAATCATAGCCATGTTCCACTTTAAATCCATGATTTCCAAGTCATCTGGATCAATCTGAACATAATCCTCATCAGTTAGATCACTTGTGGCAATCTTACTACTAACCAAGTTTTCATATGAAGACATAAAGGTTGTTAGAAAAGCAAAATTCTGTTCAGCTTCCTTCATATTGACACTAGGTGGTGAAGCAAATGGATTAGTAGTAGTTGAACTTCCAGAACCACCAGATGATCCGGAATTACCAGCAGTGTAAAAACATGCTCTTGGATCATTAAAGATAGCTGATGCATTTTCACTAAACTTAGAGGCATACTACCACCATAGAAAGCAGGATCTTAGCTATCCTTAGAATATTTCTGACACTTAAGATCATATTCTCTTGCTTCAATCTTTTGCAAGAATTCAATGGCAATCAAATCTTCATTCAAGAAATAGTTATTTTCTTTTAGAACCATTAAAAATGTGGAGTAAGAACTTGGTAGTAAACTCTTAATAGTTTCAATCTTATCCATCTCAGAAACTTCCAATTTCATCTTGTCCATTTCAGCAATTAAGTGATTAAACCGTGTAATCATCTCTTCAACTGTTTTACCCTTCAATAAATTAAAGTTTTGAAACTGAAACTTGAGCATCACTTTCTTACTCTCAGTTGTGTTCCCCATACTACTCATACGAAGATGTTGGAATAAGGAAGCACATCTCTTTATGCTACCCACTTGATGAAAGATATTTTTGGGTAACGCCATAGTAAGAGTAGAATATGCCTTTATCTCAATCTCTAATGCTTTCTTCTCTTCTTGTGAGTATTGAGAAATAGCTTTGGGAGTAAAACCAATAGTGTCATCACCAATCATTGGTGCAATATATACCTCATCTAGGCAATAAGAACATTCAGGGTGAACAGAACCCAAATGAGCACGAAAATGTGGTTCCCATTTAGCAAAATCACTAAATTTCATCAACCGTGGACATTTAGAATGTGAACCTATCTCGGTATCAAGTTGCAACATTTGTTGCATCAACATGTTTTGAGAAGCTAGTGCGTACATACCAGCCATTTTTGTAAAAGTTTGAAACTTTAAGGATTAAAATTAAACTTAGTTAACGAATCTGTAAACAGTGTAACGAACTGTGAACATTTATAGCGAACTGTGAACAGTAATCCACGAATCAAATTTTAACGAAGTTGAGGTTTATCAGATAACGAAACAGATTTGAATTAAGTAACGAATCTGATGATTAATGAATTAGAAGGTTAACGAATCAGTCAAACCACGAAACAGATGATCAACAATTAGTCAAAATAACGAATTGACTAATCAAATCACGAAGTGCAATCTTAGCGAACTAGAGAACGAATCACTAAGAAATCCTTAGCGAAATAGATAACGAACAAGCTACAATTGATAGCGAATCAACCTATTGCGAATCAGGTTGTTACAACCGTTTGTAACAAACTCTGACACCTAATTCCACGTGGCACGGGTTGTTATAACACAAGTTCCAATGTAGACACGTGTCACAACACGAATCAAAAGATGAAACGAACTGGTTGACGAATCACAAAAACTTTATAACGAATTGACTGAATTAGTTAACGAATCAACATGAATAAGATGACGAATCAGACTCATGTTCAAATCTTCAAATCTTCAAAGAGTATTTCCAGATTTTCTGGAAATGATGAACACCAAACCAGAAACCCAGAAACCCAGAAACTCGGATTTGTAATACAATCTCAATTGTCAACCAAATTCCACAAATAAACTATCAAACTACTCGTGAATCAACCACGATTACACTCGTATCAATCCCGTAATCCAATTACACTTATCACAAATCCAATTTGACCATAAACAATCCTCTGTTTCTCGGCCAAACTCAGATCCAAACCAAACAATCCAAACTCAACCCAACACTTAATTCCAATCAATCACAGCTCACAATAACCTTACCAAATCCAAATCGAATCCAATTCAATCCATAACCAGTTCAATTTGTACTCAATTGACAAAATCAAACCGAAAACACAATTTATACCACAATAACAATAAAACCGGCGATAATAACAAATTAACTATCAAATTCAAGAGCAAAAGAGCACCGAAAGCTCTGATACCACTTGTTTGAACTCGTTAATCTCATACAGATCACAGATCTGAGATATAATTAATCTAACACGGATCTAGTTCATGATTACTCTTGATTGTATGTTATATGTTCTTATTAGTTATATATATATGTGTATGTATAATATTAAGATGAAGATCGAGAGAGAGATTGGACAGGGTTTCGTTAATTAACTCTTAAAAACTTAAATAAATTATGAACAGAGTTCACCATAAATAGAAGATAGGTGTAGTTCGCTAACATTCCCTAGCGAACTAGACACTACTTCGTTACATACATAAACATAAATAACCTTAACGAATCATCTCCTGATTCGTTAAACATCCTTAACGAATCAGGAGGAAGCTAACTTAATTCTAGTTTGCTAAACATCCTTAGCGAACTAGTCTAATACTTTAGCGAACTAACTTATTATTTTAATCATTTATTACATTAATCAAAACGATAAATACATTAAAGACAAATACAAAGACTCGAAACACAAAACCGTGCACTAACAGACAGGAAAAGAGGCCGAGGTGGGTGCAACTATAAGTCCTTCAAAGGATGTGACCCGCCGAAGCTGACTGGTTTAGGAGACGCAATCTCTACTCTTCAGTGGATAACAACCATGGATAAAGTTATCCGCATTAGCGAGTGTCGTCCCGACCAAGCTATGGGTTACGTTACTCAGTCATTCGGTGAAGAAGCAATGTACTGGTGGGAATCAGTTGAAAAGAGGAAGAGTCTGGAGGAGATCAAGGCAATGAAGTGGGAGGATCTGAAGGATTTAGTGATGAAGAGATTATGTGCTGACGCAGAGGTTGAGAGGGTGGAGATGAAGTTTCTGAACTTGAAAGCTAGAACGACGACACATCGTGAGTATACTAATGAGTTCAACCGAATGTCTAGGTTGGTACCCGATATGGTTAACACTGAAGCTAAGAGAATCAAGTGTTATGTGAGAGGATTGCCACAGAAGGTCCGCACGCTAGTTAGGGCGAGTAAACCTGCTACCTTTGACTCTGCTGTCGAGCTCGCATAGATGGTTTATGCTGACCTGGCTGCGGATGATATTGTGGTGGAAGAAGAGAAGAAGGATAAGAAGTGGGTCAATGTCAAACGACCCGGTACTCAGTTGTGGAACTCAAAGGATAAGAAACAGAAAGTGTGGGAGAAGAGATCGTGTAAAACCTGCGGAAAGGTGCATGTTGGTGAGTGTAAGTGGAGTAGGAGTTCTGATGTTTGTAGAAAATGTGGAAAAGCCAATGGTGGATAATGCAGGATGGGGTCTAATGTGTTTAAAGTGTGGAAAGGTAGGGCATTATGCCAATGAGTGCAGTGCGAAGCCAGCATGTTACAAATGTGGCAGGGCAGGCCATATGGCGAGAGAGTGCACCGATGGTGAGGCTGGAGATAGCTGGAAGAAAGGTGCTAACCAGGCAAGGCCAAGGACTAGAGCCTACATGCTGACCCAGGAACAAGCTAGGCAGAATCCTGATGTTGTGACTAGTACGTTCTTAGTAAACGGTATTTCTGCTTTGGTATTATTTGATTCAGGTGCGAATAGAAGTTTTGTAGCTATGACATTTAGTAAACTAGCTAAAATGAAATGTTGCCAAGTGCCTGAGACCTTTATCGTAGAAACCGCTAGTGATACTTCAGTTAAAATAACGAAAATGGTTAAGGACTGTAAGATAGAGTTAGAAGGGCATGAGTTCCCTGTTACGCTGTATGTTATGACCTTGGGAGGGTTCGACGTAGTTTTGGGAATTGATTGGCTGTCTGATTATGAAGCTTAGATAGTGTGTAAGAGTAGGATAATAAAGTTAAAATCCTTGGATAGTAGTGCGGTGACGGTTTATGGTGATAAGGAAAGTTCAGGTCTTAACGTCATTTCCATGATAAAATCCGAAGGGTTATTAAGACGAGAGTGTGGTGCCTACCTGGCGTATGTTGTCAACGCTACGGCCGAGACGAGAGAAATGAAAGATGTTCCTATCGTGTGCGACAACCCAGATGTATTCCCTGAGGATCTTCCGGGGTTGCCACCAGAACGAGAAATAGAATTCCAGATAGATTTAGTACCAGGAGCCCAACCCGTCCGCACCTTAACGGCTAGCGCCGTTCGAGATGAAAGAATTTATGTCCCAACTGCAAGAACTCCTCGACCAAGGTTTCATAAGACCAAGTGTTTCTCCGAGGGGATCACCAGTATTGTTTGTTAAGAAGAAGGATGGAAGTATGAGAATATGCATAGATTACCACGAGTTGAATAAGCTTACGGTAAAGAACAGATATCCTTTGCCAAGGATTGATGATCTGTTTGACCAACTACAAGGTTCAAGTTGGTTCTCACGAATAGATCTCAGATCAGGCTATCACCAGTTGAAAGTGAAAGAGGCAGACATCCCTAAGACAACGTTTCGGACGCGGTAAGGACGCTACGAGTTCCTCGTAATGTCATTCGGTTTAACAAATGCTCCCACAACATTTATGAGCATGATGAATAGGGTGTGCCGACCGATTTTGGATATGTCGGTTATCGTCTTCATCGATGATATATTGATTTATTCGAAAAGCGAGTCCGATCATACTGAGCATCTGAAAGAGGTATTGGAGACTCTGAAGAAAGAGAAGTTGTCTGCTAAGTTTTCAAAATGCGTGTTCTGGTTGCGAGAAGGGCAATTTTTAGGTCACGTGATTAATCCTGAAGGGATTTCAGTGGACCCAGCTAAGATTGAAGCGATAACGAATTGGAAGACTCCATAGAATCCGACTGATATACAAAGCTTCTTAGGTTTAGCTGGCTACTATAGGAGATTCATCGAAGGTTTCTCCAAGATAGCCGCACCATTGACCAGTATGACCCGAAAGACGGTGGTATTCAGTTGGGGTAAGTTCCAAGAGGAAGCTTTTGAGAAATTAAAGAAGAGACTCACACAAGCTCCAATCCTTGCTTTACCCGATGGTGGCGAGGATTTGGTTGTCTGTACTGATGCTTCGTATTGTGGGTTAGGTTGCGTGCTGATGCAACGTGGAAAAGTAATAGCATACGCGTCTATACAGTTGAAGGTCCACGAGAGTACTTATCCGAAGCTTGATTTAGAGCTAGCAGCCGTAGTGCATGCTCTCAAAATATGGAGGCATTATCTGTATCGTACTAAGTGTATCATTTACACAAATCATAAGAGTTTAAAATATTTCTTCGAGCATAAGGAGTTGAATATGAGATAGAGGAGATGGTTGGAATTGATTAAGGATTACAACTACGACATTAAATTCTATCCTGGTAAAGGTTATGTGGTCGCCGACGCGTTAAGTCATAAGAATGAGGATGTCCTTGCGACAGTAAAGTCATACCAGCTGATTATGAATTCAAGTCTATTTGAAGAAATCATTAAGGTGCAGTCAGAGGTGTTAGTAATAGATAAGTTAGTAAAGAAAGAAAGAATTTACGACCAGCAAGACGAGTTGATGGAAAACACTCAAGTTGCTAAGACTAGGTTTGACCGTATGTGGATCCCACGCCATGGTGATCTTAGAGGTCAAATCTTAGATGAAGCTCATAAATCAAGATACACAATTCATCCTAGAGATACGAAGATGTACCAAGATTTGAAAAGAGATTACTGGTAGCCAGGAATGAAAAATGATGTGGTGGATTATGTTACTAAGTGCTTAACTTTTTTACAAGTCAAAGCCGAACATCAGAAGCCTTATGGAAAAATACAACCGCTTGAAATACTTGAATGGAAATGGGAACACATCACCATGGATTTCATAACTAAGCTACCTCGTACAGCTAAGCATCATGATACCAACTGGGTGATTGTGGACCGTTTGACCAAGAGTGCTCACTTTCTGCCTATACGAGAGGCTATCTCGTCAGAAACATTAGCAAGCCTGTTCATTAACGAGGTTGTGACTAAGCATGGAGTACCATTATTGATCTTGTCTGATAGAGATACTCGCTTTACTTCGAGATTCTGAAAGAAGTTCTATGAAGCTATGGGAATGAGATTGAACATCAGTACAACATATCATCCTCAAACAGATGGACATTCTGAAATGACAATCCAAACCCTTGAGGATATGCTACGTGCTTGTGTTTTAGATTTTGGTGGAAGTTGGGATGATCATCTGCATCTGGCAGAGTTCTCCTATAACAACAGTTACTATTTCAGTATTGGTATGCCACCGTTTAAGATGCTTTATGGTAGACGATGTAGAACCCCGGTGTGTTGGGGAGAGATTGGTCAAAAGGAAATGGGAAGCTTGGAAGTTGTCCAAGAAACATCTTCAAAGTTCAATCAGATTAAAGCAAGAATGAAAGCTGCTCAAGACAAACAAAAGTCATATGCTGATAAGCGGCGACACTCGATTGAATTTAACGTTGGTGACAATGTGATGCTCAAGGTCTCGCCTTGTAAAGGAATCATTTGATTCAGAAAGAGAGGAATGTTGAGTCCAAGATACATTGGACCGTTTAAGATTTTAGATCGTGTGGGTGAAGTAGCTTATAAACTGGAATTACCCGACGAATTAGAAGGAATTCATTCAACCTTCCATGTTTCTCATCTGAGAAAATGTCTAGCCGATGACACGTCCCACGGGCCATTGATGGACATCTAGGTGGATGAACAGCTGAACTACATTTAGCAACCGATAGAGATTGTTGATCGCAAGGAGAAGCAACTTCGTCGCAAGGTAATACCCTTGGTAAAAGTGATATGGAAGCATCACAAGGGATCAGATGCTACTTGGGAAGCTGAGTAGGAGATGCGCAAGTTCTACCCTAATCTGTTTAAGTAGATGGTTAGGTTTCGGGGACGAAACCTCTTTAAGGAGGGAAGACTTGTAACATCCTAAATATTTAAGCGTTCAATAAAGGAAGTTGTATTAAGTTGTCATGTGTTAATGATGAATTAATATTAAATAAGAAAGGATTTTGGACTTGGATTAATTAAGATGGATTAAAGGGTAATGGTCCTTAGGTCCATGGGCTTTAAGGGATATAAATACCCCCTTAAACCATTCTAAAACCGTAATCCACATTTCAACTTTGGATATTTGCTTACACACTCAAAAACACGTGATTCAAGATAGATACAAGCCCTAAATTTCATAACCAAGCTAAATCGTAACCTTAAAACACGTAAAGGTATGTCTTTTACCTTAAAGTTTACGTTTTTATAAATGTTTAGTCTTGAAACTTAGAACGAGAACAAATCGGGTGTAAATGAAACATAAAAATGTAAACTTGATGCAAAAATGAACTTAATGGACCTGCAAACATGTGCGTCGTCTAAAATGAACCCTAGATCTAGTAATAAACGTATAGTCTTAAATGTTCATGTTTTAAGTTACAAACGGGTCAAGATTTAGTCCACAATCAGTCTGGTTAATGGATGGGGCTAAGGTCGAACCATAATAAGAGAATTAGGATCACGAAACGCGTGTTTGGTCGATAAACTGAACCCTGGAAGCAGCAGCTCGCTACAGCAAGCTTGTTGTACAAGTTCGCGGTGGAACAAGTTCGCTGTGGTATAAGTTTGCTGCTGAGCAAGTTCGCCTAATATAAACTTCGCCTGATAGTTAAGTTAGCCATATGCTAAGTTCGCGTTGTATATATGTTTGCTTAACGTATAATTTTGCCCACTGATAAGTTCGCTTAAGTTAAGATCGCCTTAGTCAAGTTCGCTTACATATATGTTCGCTTACATTTGTGTCCGCTTACAAATATAAGAGAGTTAAATAAAGGAAAACCATAAAATGCTAAAAATAAGCTAACACGAGTCCACAAGACTATATTGATACTTGTAACTCATATACAGTTAGCAGAGCACATTTAAGGAATGGAATTATGATAAACGGAGAAAAGAACTGAATCCAGGTGAGTATCTAGCCCCACTTCCTTGTTACGTTTTCGGGGCTGTGTGCATACTCAATGTGATACTTAATACACTTACCTTAAGTGGTAAGTGTATGCCTAGTAAAAATTATGTATGATGATTGCTTGACGGCGCATGAACGATCTTCGGATATTGCTTGGATCGTCAGGTGGTAGTTAGTGATATGTTTGATATATATATGATGTATGAATGCATTTGATGTATAAATGATGTATGAATGATTAAGTATGATATGAGTATGATATGTTGTTGGTACGTGAACGCTCTTCGGAGATTACACGTGTTGTCAAGGAAAGTATGTAAAGGGCAGGTGTGTTATTGTAGTACGAAACAAAGGGACCAGACCCTAATAATATCTGCGATTGTAGGGACCAGACCCTAATAATATCTGTGATGGTAGGGACCAGACCCTAACAATATCTGTGATGGTAGGGACCAGACCCTAATAATATCTGTGATGTTAGGGACCAGACCCTTATAATATCTGTGATGTCAGGGACCAAACCCTTATAATATCTGTGAGGTTATAGGGCGGAAGGCTCTTTAAATAGGATGCATAGTTATGTATCAAAAGTAAGTATGAATAATGTACACCCCTTCGGGCATTTTTGCAAGTATGTGAACCGATTATAAGTTGTATGTTTAACTATAACTCACTCAGCGTAGCTGACTTTTAGTATGCACGCAGGTGTGTAGAATGAGGCAGCTTGCTTGAGGGGAAGCACATGGCATGGACTTGATGAAGCTGGCATCTCAAGAAATGTTATTTTATTTAAAAGACAATGTTTTATGTTTAAATGTTTTGAATACTCGTTATGACAAGAATTATGGTTATGAAATGTAATGGTTTGAATGTTTTTAATATTCCGCGAAAGTTTTAATTAACTCTGATATTTAGAACTGCATTTATGAGTAAATCCAACATTCGAATGTGAGGCACTGATAACGGGGCCTTACACTATATGACAGACAAGAATTTTGTGTATGGTAATGTAGGGTAATTCGAGAAACCATAAACTTAATCACTTGTGTTTATCAGCAAAAAAAACTTCATCACTTATATATAACAAAATGCAAACATGTGGAGGTGAGTGTAGAGAAATATGTAAGTGTTGAAGGTATGCCAACAATAGTGTGTAGTTTATGTATGAAAGTGTAGGATAGTTTGACAAAACCAAAAACTACAGCATTTATGTATGACTATGTTACACTTCTTCCCATGTGAGTGGGTATAATGGAGAATGTGGAGTTGATTGTACTAAAAAAATAAAAATTATTATTAGATTATAATAAGAATATAATCTAATATAGTTATGCATGAATGAATCTAAATAAAATTAATTTTTTTATATTTATTTAAGAAATTCAAAAATTAATAAAATAATGAAAATGAACTTTAAATAACATTAATACTCGCCTATTATAAAAATTACAATATTTACCAATTTGCCATTGTATTTAATTAAATGAAAAAATAAAAAGAAAAATCAGGTTGGATGGAATTATTTCTCGCAATAAGATGACTTCTTGTGTAAAGTTAAGCATATCAACACTATCTTATAATATATATATAAGAAGGACAAAATGTCATTTTACAAAAACTCTTAATTTTAAGAGGTTTTGATACACAAAGTACAACTCTGCAATGCACATGAACTAAACAACAAATATATCCCACCTGCGTGCTACCTTCGTCCGTGACTCTCTGATTCAAAATTCAAATAACCCTAATCTCATAAAAGCATCTGAAGTCCAGGTCTTGAATTTCAAATGTCACCAAAGTTTCTCTCTCTCTCTCTCTCTCTCTCTCTTTCACAAACACACACACACACCAAAATCAAGAAATAGATTGAGAAATCCCTAAATTGAATCCCAGATCTTGTGATCGATTCATCAAAACCCTTATACTTGGAAGGGTTTTACTGCAATTCCGTATGCCCTAGAGGAGGTTAGGGAAAATGAAATCGAGAAATGGGCATCAGGAAGACGATTACAACGCCAACAAAGATGATAAAACAGGTTTTCCTTTTCAAATGATCTATTTTAAATATCTTTTTTTGTTTATGAGTTTCTAAAACTATTTCATTTCATGTTCTGTTAAGATTTTCATTGAATTGGGGATGACGCTTTCGATGAACTGGAGAATAGACAAAGTTGAAACTGCTTTGCATGAAGGTTTATCACTCCATTCTGAGGTTGCTATTAATATCCCTAAAATTTCAATTAAAATTGATTTTGTTTGCTTGATAACTATTTAATTTTGGGTTTGCCAGCTTAGTGATATAATTTGCAGCAAAAGCCATAGCAAATGTTGTATTTATAATGCGCTTTAATTTAATATGCATTGCTTTAACATTACAACCAGATTGATTTTGTATATGTGTCTCTAATTTAAAAATATCGTACCTTTAGTATAGTTTTAATTGCTTAACTTGCATATTATAAACTTCATATACATCCGTTATTTACCTAATTAGATGTAGTTATTGCATTAAGATTCAAATATTTAATTGATGCTTTGTCTTGATTTATGTGTCAGGATTTATAGCTATTTTTTGGTATGTAAGCATTTTATTGATGTCATGTTATTGCATCTTATATTTAAATAGAAAAATTGTTCCCTCACAATTATTCATATATGTCATCTTTCCAAAATACACATCCAAACACACCTCTAATAGTGAAGATGTAAATAATGATAATTTGTTTACATATTATTATTCTTGATATGGGTTTTATGTCAAACCATGAACTAAAAAGTTAGTACTGGTTTTTTGTCACTGGAAACTGAAATTAAGACCGAACCGTTACCAACGGTTTGGTTTTGATTTGGGCTTATTGAGAGTCTTTATAATAAAATGTTGTTTTTGTATCTCATGTAAAGTTGAGCTTTGAAGCTATTCGTATTTATTTCATTTTTTGTCAAAATCAGTAGCAAAGCCTACTCAGGGATGATTACTTTTTACTAACGATGTACACAAGTATTAAGAAACTGTTAAACATTAAATTTGTGATATTGCTATTGCTTTGGTTTGGATCAAAAATTTAGTTTAAAAGCTTGTTTTAATCAAATATTGTATGCTTTTTTTTTAAATTAACACCTTTCTTAAACATGAAATGTAAGGCCCCGAACCCGGTAGCCTTAATTCAACGTTGGATTTACTCATAAACACAGTTCTACAAATTAGAGTTAATTAAAACTTTCGTAGAAATGTTAATTTCATTCATTCGTTACAAAACATTTAATCCTTTCTTTAAAGCCATAACATAAAACATCATTTCTTCCATCTTCATATGCCAGACATTCAATCCATGCAATGTGCCCTCCTCATGCTAGCTCATTAAAAAAATTCACTTGCGTGCATACTAAAAGTCAGCCACGCTGAGTGAGTTCTAGTTAATCAGGCGACATACAATACATACACATATCGTACATACATACATATCTTAACCTTGTATAAATATCCACAAGAGGAACGTCACATAATATCTATTTAAAGAACTATTACTATTGCCCATGCTATGAATTCTACATAGAAGGACACTCTATGTATATATATCCTCCGTAGAAGGAACGTCCTAAATACCTTCCATAGAAAGGAACACTATGCTTTCCATTAAAGGAAAACTATGCTTTCCATAAAGGGAAGTTATGTTTTCCATTAGAAGGAACACTCTATATATTATCCGTAGAGGGAACTCTATATATAAGTTATTATTTAATATCCATATAAGGAAATAATCACTATTCTTGGAAATACATGCAATATCTGAAGATCATTCAGGTATCGACAAGCAATCATCCTTACATTACATACAATATTCATATCTTTATTTATAACCTGGCAGTACGTGCAATATCCGAAGATCGTTCACGTATCGACAAGCAATCATCCTTATATTACATTACATACAATATTCATATCTTTTTTAATAACCTGACGGTACGCACAATATCCGAATATCGCTCACGTACCGACAAGCAATCATTCAAATCTATCTATTATATCATATATAGCATACACTTACCACTTAAGGTAAGTGTATTAACTAATCACATCGAGTATGCACACAGCCCCGAAAACATAACAAGGAATGGGGTTAGAAACTCACCTGAATGCGGTTACGTTCACCGTTAATAGTTATTCCCTTCTTTAGCTGTGCGCGACTAACTGCATAACAAGTACCCATATCGCGTTTCTAGTATAATTAAACCCTCAACGAAAGGGGTCCGGGGGCAGCGTCCCAGGCAGCGGGGTCTAGGGGCGGCAACCCTTAGAAGGGTCCAAGAGGCAGAGCCCCTCGTTAGGGTCGAGCTACCAGGTCAACTTGGAAACATTTTATTTACATTAACTCTCTTAACACCTTTTCCATTAGAATTTTTATTTATTGTATTAGTTGCTAACTCACAAACTTCGAGGGCTCCTTTGCAATTAATCCATTTAATTCCAATGACCTTTCTGTCATTCCTTCATAGTCTAATTTGTTATCTGGTTCTCAAATTCTAGTTCGTTATTCAGTTCTTTAACGAATGGGGATTCTATAACGAACTGGTCTTTTATAACGAACTAACCCTTATAACGATCTAACCCTTAGAACGAATTGAACCTTTGTAACGAATCAATCCATATAACGATTGGTTTTATTAAAGAACTAGTTTTTATAACGAACTGGTCTGTATAACGAATTTACTTTCAATAACGACAAGAGGGGTTCATTCGTCAATTCTCCGTTAACGAATTACTTAACGAAGGGCTTAACGAACTATTTCTGCTTCGTTGTCTCCCCTTGACGAATGACATAACGAATTACCTTCTAATTCGTTAAGTCTCCGCTAACGAACTAGGGTTAGGTCAGAGAATGTCAGAATATTCCCTGACATTCTTTTAACCTCTTATATCTTTTCTTGCGCCACCTTTCCGGCGACGTTATCGTTGGAAAAACGGGCGGTGACCGGAAAAACGTATTTCTCACACCGTTTTCACCGTTTCTCGTCCTGTTCGATCCAGATCTGAGCTAGGGTGATCCCTAAGCTCATATTTTGGTCGGTTTATACGCGATTCCATCCGGATCTCATAACTTTAACGGTTTAAGGTGTTGGCTCGTCGTTTCGCGACTAGATCTAATGGGTTTGGATCTCTACAATATCAGAGTATCATTACCTCAGGTTGGGATCGGTTCTTCTTCTATTCCGGCTAGAGACAAAGTATGATGAAAGAGAGCTAAGTGTGTGTTTGGGTGGTGTATGGAATATGTGAAAATGAAAGGATTAATGGGTCATTATGGTTTATATATTATGGGTCATGGGCTTGAGCCCATGGTCCATCTTTCTTCCTTTTTAATCCAAGTCCATTGCTCATATTACTTATCCCAACACAAGCCCGACTCATAATAACTCCTACTTTATTTTATTATTTCCCCACTAACCCGAGTAAACTTTCCCACCAATACTAAATAATATAATTAATATTACTTTTAGAAATTTCTGGATGTTACAAGTCCCCCCCCCCCCCTTAAAGAGGTTTCGTCCTCGAAACTTAACTTATTCCTTATAAAAGGAACACTTTTTATATTCACACACTTTATTAAATCGCCTTTGCTTTCTGGGTTATCGTTCTTACTCCTGACTTGCAGTCGTTGAGTGGTGTTCATGTGATTTAGCTATTCAAGGTAGCTTGTCCATGAGGCCCTCGATGTCTCAAGTCTCGTCTCGTTCTCCCAAGGGACCTGTTCCATACTATTTAACACTATTGTCTAAAATGACATTTTATCATAACGCAACAATCATTCATAACCAAAATCAATTCATAACAGTTTCTTATCATAATTAATTCAGGCAACTCCAGTCTAAACTTTAAAATAAATCTATACTATATATAATGAGGCAAAGATGGGCAAATTAAGACGGTGAAATTTAAGGGATTTACAAATTTTCAAGCACATGGTACAACATAAAATGAGGACAAATTGGTCATTCTAACATTAATCTCACGTGTCTTTGATTTTTTTCCAAAATAGTTGCAACATTGCCCCTTTAACTTTAATAAAATTTTGTAAATTTAAACAATAGTTATAAATTTGGCCCTTTATCTTTTAATTACCTATTCTTCATAATTTCATTTTTAACCCAAATACCCCAACGTTTTTTAACAGTTATAACTTTTTCATACATTAATATTATTTTTTAAAAATTGCACCATAAAAAGGAGCATATAATTCTCTTTAATTTGAGTATGATATTGTCATAATTTCTTTTTTCAGTTAAAAAAACAAAATTTTACATAAAGTCGTTTGCCGTCCGGTTTTGATGGTCTTAAATTAAACCATGAGAAAAGCCATTATTAACTATTTTTTGTCACTGAAAATTGAAACTAAACCATTAAAATTACCCAACAAAATCAAACCATTAACAATGGTTAGGTTGCATTTTGTTTGTACTTTGATATTCAAATGAGTTTAAATTAAGAACTATGAATCTACCTATACCAATAAATGGTTTCACGGTTACAAACGAAACGAAGAGCACCCATAAATCTATAATGTGATTACCATATCCGTATTTCCCGCTGCATCGCGCGGGCACCCGTCTAGTAATAAAAACACGCGTTAAGTCATTAATAAATCAACATATATTAAACTTATGGCTAGTAACTAGCCTTCTTGAACGGTCTTTCTAAACATAAGGAGGAAACTGTTAAACCTCAAGCATTCTTCTCTGCTTCACGCCCTTCTTTCGGCTTCCTGCAATCCCTTACTAGGTGTCCACTCCCTCCACAGTTGTGACACCTATGATGATCTTTGCATTCCCAGGCCTCTTCCACACCTGTAGAAAACACCTAATCCCATTATGCACTCTCCCGGGTGCTTCCTTCCACATTTTTCACAAATAGTGAACTCCTCCTGCCTTGCCTTCTTCTTATGTGTGTCCTCTTTATTGGATTCATTTGATTTTGTGGTTGGGTTCCTTTTCTTCGGTTCAGTCTTCTCCTCTTCATTGATGGCAAGGCCCTCATAAACCAGCTCGGCCAATTCCACGGCCGATCAAATGTTGCGGGTTTACTAGCCTAAACCAAAGTGCGAACATTCTGCGGAAGTCCCCATATGTAACACTTGATCCTCTTAGCTTCAGTGTTCACCATGTCAGGTACCAGCCTAGACATGCGGATGAATTCGATAGTATACTCACGGTGTGTCATCTTTCCCGCTTTCAAGTTCAGAAACTTCATCTCCACTCTTTCAACTTCGGCATCAGTGCAAAACCTCTTCATCACCAACTCTTTTAGATCATTCCATCCCATCGCCTTAACCTTTGCTCAACCGTCTCCCACTAGTACATTGCCTCGTCACTGAATGATTGAGTAGCATAACCCACAGCTTGGTCGGGACGGCATTAGCTAATGCCGATAATTTTATCCATGGTGGTTATCCATTGAAGAGTGGCGATTGTGTCTTCAAAGCATTTTGCTTCGGAGGGTCACACCCTTTGAAGGACTTATAGTTGCACCCACCTCGGCCCCTCTTCCTGTCATCCACTTTCACTGACTTAACCACACTTGATTCCTCCTTCTCTCTTTCATCATCTTTCTTACCATTTCCTCCTGTCCCTTTAGCAGTTCTCCCATGACTTCCAGCAGATCTTTCGGGACTCTGGTTCTTCACAGTAGTGGCTACAGCTTGAACAATGGCTTCTTGAACCGCAGGGTCAAGTTGAACCCCTTCGTTGTTGCTCGGGTATCCTCCAGCTGCGCTTCCTTCGTCTCGAGTGTTGGAAGCTGTTTCTACCGAGGTTTGTCGAACAATACGAGACCTGCATCGATATCCAGTGCAACCTCCAGTGCCAAGAATCTCTCTTGTTCCAGCCATCGTATTCTAAAAGGGACTTCACAAACGTTATCACTCAAGGAATTATTTAGCACGTGATTCGTATGGTAAGTAGTTAATGATAGTGGCCAAGTGTAATTAACTATTTGCATTACTCCTCATGTTCTACATACTTCCCTTTATGATTTCACTTTAGTTAGTTTCTATTTTAAACAGTTAATCAATCAAACAATCAATTAATCATATCCCTAGCCTGCATATATCCTTTCTTTAACAACTAAGCGAACATCTTCATACATTATTTAACTTACTTTACCGTTACTGAGCTTGCTTGAGTGACACATGGTTATCTTGAAATGGCATCTTCTTTATTTTCTTACTTAAATCCCATTTTCTGTTCGAGTCTAAGCATGTAGGATGCTTAAATCTCTCGAACTTTGCTCTGATACCAACTTGTAAGGCCCCGAACCCGGTAGCCTTACTTCAACGTTGGATTTACTCATAAACACAGTTCTACAAATCAGAGTTAATTAAAACTTTCGCAGAAACATTAACTTCAATCATTCGTTACAAAACATTTAATCCTTTCTTTAAAGACATAACATAAAACATCATTTTTCCATCTTCATATGCCAGCCGTTCAATCCATGCCATGTGCCCTCCTGATGCTAGATCATTAAACAAATTCACCTGTGTGCATACTAAAAGTCAGCCACGCTGAGTGAGTTCTAGTTAATCAGGTGACATACAACACATACACATATCGTACATACATACATGTCTTAACCTTGTATAAATATACATAAGAGGAACGTCACGTAATATATGTTAAAAGAACCATTACTATCACCCAGGCTATATATTCTCCATAGAAGGACACTATATGTATATATATCCTCCATAGAAGGAACGTCCTAAATACCTTCCATAGAAGGGAACACTATGTTTTCCATTAAAGGAACACTATGCTTTCCATTAAAGGAACACTATGCTTTCCATCAAAGGGACGTTATGCTTTCCATTAGAAGGAACACTCTATATATTACCCGTAGAGGAAACTCTATATATAAGTTATTATTTAATATCCATATAAGGAAATCATCACTATTCTTGGCAATACATGCAATATCCGAAGATCGTTCATGTATCGACAAGCAATCGTCCTTACATTACATACAATATTCATATTTTTATTTATAACCTGACAGTACGTGCAATATCCGAAAGATCGATCACATATCGACAAGGAATCATCCTTACATTACATTACATACATTATTCATATCTTTATTTATAACCTGACAGTACGCGCAATATCCAAAGATCGTCACGTACCGACAAGCAATCATTCAAATCTATCCATTATATCATATATAGCATACACTTGCCACATAAGGTAAGTGTATTAACTAATCACATCGATTATGCACACAGCCCCGAAAACATAACAAGGAATGGGGTTAGAAACTCACTTGAATGTTGTTACGTTCACCGTTAATAATTATTCCCTTCTTTAGTTGTGCGCGACTAACTGTATAAAAATTACACGTATCAATTAATTATCACTACCAATATCGCGTTTCTAGTCTAATTATAACCCTCAACGAACTGGGATCCGGGGGCAGCGCCCATGGCAGTGGGGTCTAGGGGCGGCAACCCCTAGTGTGACATTCGTCAATTTCGGGTCTTGTTTGTATTCGTTTTGTAAAATTTATTTATGTAAACTGACCCGTTTTGTAAACCGAAACCTTATATATAATCAAAATGATGGATTTTATGTTACAATATTTTTTTTACACATGTTTGGTCTTGAAAACATTCATTTCGGTCTTTAAAACGCTTAAAAATCACTTAAAACGAACTTCGGGGACCAAAACTGCCATTTTTGAAAATATTGAAAATCAGGAAATCAACCCCGTCGCGCCGCGCAATGGGGGACTCCTCCTCTGATCGTGGAGTGAGACGGACCATCAGGTCTGCAGCCGAAAGTTTTGTTGTTTTGTGTTTGTTTTTGACCCATTTGCATGCAAACTCTCAATATTATCATCCATATTTGACCCAACTCTTTCCCTATATATACACACTTTTTCTCCCTCATATACAACTGCTACAACTCCAAATTTCTCTCTCAAACATCAAATATTTAAGGTGGTTTATTAGTGTTCTTGAAGGTTTGACTTCTAAAAGTCAAACTGAGTTTATTCTTTCTTTCTAACTTGTTAATCCAACCTTACTAACACTTGAATATGGAGGTACAACATATATATAATACACACCCCTTGTTACCTTTGGTAGTTACTTCTCCGACTCCGGTTGGTTAAGTTTCGGACCTCGTAAGACAAGGCTTCATAGAGAACTTCGTGTTCTTGATATATATATATATATATATATATATACTAATCTAACTTATTATTGCTTACTAACCATGCTTAACTTCTGCTCATTTTAGTTTGTTAGTCACATGTACAAGTCTTGGGTATGTGGAATCCATCTATGAACTTATTGTGAGACGGAATCCGAACCAAACCGAAGTTTTGTTAAAAAGACTTGTTGTTGACCTTTTTAGTTGTAGAACTTAAATATTTTCATTTGTACATTATTATACAAGATCTATGATATACGGGTATGTGGAATCCATCTATGAACTTGTTGTGAGATGGAAACTGAACCGATCCGATGTTTACTCGCTTAAGACACACAAGTGTGTTTTTAGCTATCAAGACTTGTATATTTCTTTAAAAATAGTTTACAAACTGATTTTTATTATTTTCTTAAGTACTTGGAAATGTTGGATCCAACTTGATCTCATAACAAAGTTTGGACCGATAAAACCGAACACTCGCTTAACGTACGTTATTAGTTCTAAAACAATAGATCTACATACTTGGTTAAGTCTTATAAAGTTTTTGTGAGTTACCTCATAACATTTAATATTTGGGAAAGTTGACTTTGGGTTTGAGCATTCGTCAAAACCCGAACCAACAACCTGAACAATCGTTAAAGACATGTTTTAGTATCTTTAGCCCAATGGAACTTGAATTTTAGCATTTTTCCCACCTTATTACTTAATATTGGTTAAGTAAATATTAAGGTTAGATACTTTAACTCGGTTTCGAGCAAACTTACATTTTTAAAGGGTTATTATTATAAATTCTTAAATAGCTACGTTTTAAACCTTGAACTTTATATATTTACTTTTTGCAACAATTATTTTATTTAAAGATCCTCAATACAACTTCTCTAAATCCAAGAATTTCTTTTGTTTAGGCTTCATACGTTAAACCCGTCGTTCCGGCAAATCTCCAAATTATCAAATTTCAAGTTTATTACTTGAACGTGAGTACATTCATCCCCCGTTTTCTATCTTTTACTTTGAGGGTGGCATTTCATACTTATTCAAATTAAATGCTTTATATTTCAGTCTTAAACAACAAACGATATTGTATACTTTACTTAAATAAATGTTCGATTTGGTGTTCTATGCTTACATGATTATATGCTTATGTGTTTACCGCTTTTGGAGGGTTGAATCATAAATCCGTGAACTATATGGTATTCTCTTATAGCACAGTGCCGTTAATGTATTCTTATTAATGACCTTACGAAATCCGAATCTATTTGGTATTCTCTTATAGACGGTGCCGCTAATGTATTCTTATTAGCGACATCATATTATCCAAATTATTGCTATTTATTTGTTGTTTTGTATACAAGATTGTGGCTTTTCTTATTACATACATATTGTTCAAAACTATGAATTGCTCACCAACCTTCGTGTTGATAAACTTTATTTTATGAAATGTTACAGGTTTGCATCTAGGTTGATTATGGAGTTTGGAGAAAAAAACGTCACAAATACCTCTAGGATATTAGCAAAAATGAACAATATTTGAATTGCTATATTTTGCTATATTTCATTTTTGTTGTCGTATGAATATTGTTATGTGACATTTTCGATGTTGTGAAATGAAATGAGTTTATTAAATATTGTCGCTTTAATAGTGTCATGTGCTTATTGGCAATCGTTACATCTCGGCATGTTATGCCGCCTTTGGTCAGGTTTTGACACCTAGCAGGGTCCAAGGGGCAGAGCCCCTGGCTGGGGTCAAGCTGTTAGGTCAGCTTGGAAAAATTTTATTTACATTAACTGTCTTAACACCTTTTCCATTAGAGTTTTAATTTATTGTATTATTTGCTAACTCACAAACTTCGAGGGCTCCATTGCAATTAATCCATTTAATTCCAAGGACCTTTCTGTCATTCCCTCATAGTCTAATTCGTTATCCGGTTCTCAAATTCTAATTCGTTATTCAGTTCGTTAATGAATGGGGATTCTATAATGAATTGGTCTTTTATAACGAACTGACCCTTATAACAATCTTTCCCTTAGAACGAATTGGACCTTTGTAACGAATTGGTCTATATAACGAATCAGTCCATATAACGAATCAATCCATATAACGAATTGGTCTTATTAACGAACTAGTTTTTATAACGAACTGGTCTGTATAACGAATTGACTTTCTATAACGTACCAGAGGGGTTCATTCGTCAGTTCTCCGTTAACTAATTACTTAACGAAGGGCTTAACGGACTAATTCTGCTTCGTTATCTCCCCTTGACGGACATAACGAATTACCTTCTAATTCGTTAAGTCTCTGCTAACGAACTAGGGTTAGGTCAGAGAATGTCAGAATATTCCTTGACATTCTCTTAACCTTATACATTTTTTCCGGCGCCGTCATCGCCGGAAAAACGAATTTTTCGCACCGTTTTCACCATTTCTCGTCCTGTTCGATCCAGATCCGAGCTAGGGTGATCCCTAAGCTCATATTTTGGTCGGTTTATACTCGATTCCATCCGAATCTCATAACTTTAACGGTTTAAGGTGTCGGCTCGTCGTTTCGCGACTAGATCTAACAGGTTTGGATCTCTACAATATCATACTATCATTACCTCGGGTCATGATCGGTTCTTCTTCTATTTCGGCTAGAGAGAAAGTAGGATGAGAGAGAGCTAAGTGTGTGTTTTGGGTGGTGTATGGAATATGTGAAAATGTAAGGATTAATGGGTGAATATGGTTTATATATTATGGGTCATGGGCCATGGTCCATCTTCCTTCCTTTCTAATCCAAGTCCATTGCTCATATTACTTATCCCAACACAAGCCCGACTCATAATAACTCCTACTTTATTTTATTATTTCCCCACTAACCCGAGTAAACTTTCCCACCAATACTAAATAATATAATTAATATTATTTTTAGAAATTTCAGGATGTTACATGAAAATAGCTATCATTCATGATCTCATAAAAAGACACCATATGTAAAAATTATGGAGAATAAGCAAAACTAAGAGTGAAAGGCAAAGCATATAAAATTTTAATAATCAAATATATGTAGAATCAAACTTTTAATAAGATTTATTATAACTTAATCATGCGGTTCCATCCGTTTTTGAAAAGTTTGAAAACTTTGAAATCGGAAACCAATAAAGAAAATCGGCTGCATAACCAAACTGATGGCTGGTTTGGATGGTTTCACGGTTTCAAACCGAACCATGAACACCCCAAACTTGAACTATAAACTGAGCATTTTATGTAAAAATGGTTGTTTTAGGTCAGGACCTGATGCGGGAACACTGCTAGACAACAGTGCACCGGCTGCATATGGAGTTCACAATATGACAAAGGCTCATGGAGGCCACACTTTATCTCATGAAGCCTATAACATAACTTGTCATATGACACACCATGGTATCCTCTTTTATGATTTAAAAACAATTAATGGAAGGTTTACTCGCTTGTATAACCGATTTTTACTCTTTAGCTGTATGGAATTATATGTTTTCTCTGATGTATTAACTCAATTACAAATATTTTGTCACATTAGATTCAAATGATCCAGATTAACATATTAACGTGTCATTTCAATTTTTTTTTCTTTTTTTACCTCATAGCTCAAATTATACAACTTTCTTTTCATGATTGTCTTGGTTTATTTATATTTAGTATGATTCAAGGTTATATTGCGTTTTTACTCTAAAGGGTTCATGGTTTATAATAAGTTTAATTTGGATATGAACTATGATTATGCGTGATTATTTGCATGATTATATCTAACTGTGACATTGGGTCACAATTTCAAAACATTCTGGATGACTGATCTATCTACTTCAGGTAGTTACTTTCTCTCAAAAACTTTCAACTAAAGATATGTCTTGTCATAAAAAGGTTTTAGATTATTACAACTTTGAATTATATAATTTTTGAAATGTTGCAGGCCACTTGAATAGTACATGCATGCTACTATGGGGACGAGCTCGTTAAGCCTAGGCCGAATAGCAAGCACGCCACCTCTTAAAAGAAAGGTTGAATTTAATGACTTAATGATGCTGGCTTACAACTTTTAATGGGCCAGGTGAGTTGTCGGTAATGGGTTAAAACTGGTAATTTATTTTTTTTCTGGGTGAAACGGGTTGGGTTGGTTTTAGGTATGCTAAAAAATCGTTGAAACCAGCTGAACTGTTCAAACCGAGCTAAATCGACCGGTTTGGTTTTGCAGTTTGGATATTCCAAAACTGTACTTACTGGTTCGGCTTAGAAATTCCGTCAAAATAAGTTATTGACTCCTAAACAGTTCGGTTGCTTTACAGTTTGGGTCAGTTACGAATCCAAAGTGAAAGAAACTCGCAGAGATGGGGTATTTTGAGAACGACACTAATTGAATTAAAGAATTGGCAGGCTCGTAAAGATCCAGATGAAGTTCAAGGTACCTTTTTATCTTGACGAACGCTTGATCATCGTTATTCCAGTTTCAACCTCGTTTATGATGGGTTTCTTAGTAAGGTAATATTAGTTTTTTATATCTCAAATTATGTATATTATTAATTACTGATTTTGTTTTGTTTTTTTAATATATAGATTGGTGTTGATGGAGATGGCGAAGGAGAATGTAAAACAACATTTTATCAATTGCCAAATCACACTTCTCTTATGAAGAAGTGAAGGTACTAAGTGCAATTTCAGAAATCCAAGTTCAGCGTTATGAGCTTATAAAGTTATGGATACTATATTTTTCATCTTTATTTTCTTTTACTTAATGCATCATTTTTATTTCTATAAGTGCTAACGACATCTTTACTTCACAGTTGCATTTTTAATTTCCTAATATTGGAATATTTTCTGTGTGTATATATATATATGATATATATACACTTTCTAAGTATGTTGTGACGTCCTTGAATCAAATAATAAGTACACACTTCATGTCACTTTTGATCCTTTTAAATGGTTTTCTTTTATTTACCTACTTGTGTTTCAAATTTTGGTCGTTTGGCATGTTAGTATTGACCTAGTGAAGTCAACTGGTCAAAATTACAACTGGATTGAGTTAGAATGATAATATTGTGTTTTTTTTTTTATTATTTAGGACATTTGATTTTAGTGATAAGGTTATATGTAAAAAAAATGACGATTTTAGAAAAGTAGCAAACTACGTAATGGACCTCAATTTTGTTTAGATTATTTCATTTTGGAGTTTCCCGTCAGCCTTTTACTCTGTTAATATCCAACAATTTAGCTCTTGGATTTTAAATAAAGGTTGCAAGATCTGTAGGCTGGGTGATTGGTCAAACAAGATAGATAAACCACACCAATACTATGATAAAAAAAACTAATGGTAGTACTAATACTAGAGGTGTTAAAAAAACTAGTTCAAAACCGGAAACCGAACTGACTATATTACAGTAGATTTGATTTAAAGATATAGAAACCTGAAAGATTTTTAGGGTTCAGGTGGATCAAGAGTATCATGACGCCTATGTGTCAGCAAGAGAATCCATACATGAGTTATGGTTTATGCAAAATTGGCAGATTTGTGTGTAGATAGATGCATATCGGTGTAATAAAGTCAATTTTACGGCGAGTCGGTTTCAGATATGTGAAATCGTTTTCGGATTTGGGGTTATTGCAGGCTAAGACACGGGCGCTACGTGAATATCGCCTTTTAGCCACACATGTGGTTTGGGAGATTTGCCACACTTTGGCTTAAATGTGTGGCTAAAAGGTTTTTGACCATGTTTGAAAACCTTCCAGAATATTTTGGCCACACATGTTATTCTTCATGTGATCATTCTATACCTACTTAGGTACTTTTCACCACACTTTGAAAAAATCTATGACAAAAGCTAGCCACATTATAAAAACGTGTGACGAAATGTGACCTACAGTCATAGTTTGTTTGATCTTTAATACATATGACCAAAAACACATGCATTAGCCACAAACTGTGACATTTAACAAGCCACATGTTTTAATAGTGTGTCCAAATTTGACGAACAGCTACTGTATTGATAAAAGATGTGTGTAAAAGGTAAAAGATATAACCACTTATATTACGTTGTGTGACATAATGTCACATTTGTTAGCCACATTTTTAATAATGTGGCGAAATATGACGAACAACCATTGTATTTATTAGTAATGTGGCTAAAACATTTAAACTATATGGCCACTTATACGAGGTTGTGTGACCAAAGAGTAGTTTACTTTAATTTTTCCTAAGTTTTTTATTGTCACGGATACACTTATTATGTGTGGCTATAAGTAATAAATGGTCACACTAAAATATTTTTAAGTGTGTCAAAATGTAATTAATGGCCACTTATACGAGGTTGTGTGACCAAAGAGTATCTTAGTTTTATTTTTTCTAAGTTTTTTATTGTCACAGATACACTTATTATGTGTGGCTATAAGTGATAAATGGTCACAATAAAATATTTTTTAGTGTGTCCAAACGTAATTAATGGCCACACGTTGATTTGACGAGTGGCTACGTCATCATTGTCTTTCCAGTTTCTTTTGCCGCCAATTTCAAATTGTCAGGGAGATGTATCGTCGGGGTCCGATGGTGTTTAAATACCAGTCACAATCCACAATCACAATCACAATCACAATCCGGCAAATCACAATCACAATCCACAATCACCTTCTTCCGATTAATTTTCGAAAAATGGCTTCAACATGGATCGTACATGAACCGGGTACTCATGCCCCTATATACTACGACCCCACCTTCTTCACCATTGTTTTCCACTTTTCTTTCGGCGCCGTCCGGAAGAATCAAAGGGTGAGGTTTGTTGACTATGTCCACCCTCAAACCTTCATGTACCAACAACTTAACCGAATGGTTAGGTTTCTTGGGTACACGACTGCTGATTATTTCAGCTTTGTGATGGAAGTCCTAGGAATCGAGGTGGGGCGCATTGATTTTAACTCCATGGAGGACTTCAAGGCTGTGTCCCTTTATGGGGCATCCCATACTCAGGTGAACCTTCGCCTCCAAAGGCTTAAGGACTCCACCTACACCTCTGACGTCATGTGGGAGAGGATCATGCCCTCTTGGACTCGGGAAGCTGAGAATCCGTTGGATGTAGATTCAAATATGGAATCTGATGCTAGGATTTAGTTTTTTGTAATTAGTTTTTCTATATTAATGTAATGTAATTATTATATTTTGGTATTAACTGTAATGTTATTATTATATTTTGGTTTAAGCGTATTTGAAGCGTATTGGATGTAGTTTTTTTTTAATTAACTTTAAATAGATGTTAGTGTGAGTGAATAAAAAAATAGACCTAAAATTTAATTTTTGATAGTTGAGACAGTAATTTAATGTAGTTAAGTTGATTTGTAGCCTATCTAGTAAGATATAGTTTATTTCAAGCGTACTACTAGCGTGATATATATTTCCAAGATTTTTGACAGGTAGTAGGTATAAATGTAATTAATTTCCAAAATTAATTAGCTTGTGAGCGTTTCCAAACGTGTGGAAACCATTTTTACAAGTAATATGCAGTTATACACTCAACAACCAACTATAAAAAAATAGAGACTTTAATGACTGCAATAAAACTGGTGACTGAAATTTATTACGCCTTTGTATATGTTATGTGAATTCCAAACTTGGCCAAGCAGAAAAATTCTAAGGTTTCCACGGATCTTAAACTTCCCAAAGATCTTAGATTTTGATAAAATCCCTTCCAAAACTCAATGCCATCACCAAATCTTAAATTAGGTTACTAGTGATGGCATTGAGTTTGGAAGGGGTTTTTCAAAACTTAATTTTATTTGTTCAAAGGCTTCTTCAAAGTCTGGAGGGTATAATTTTGGTATGCAGGTTAGTGAAAAGAAGGGCATAATGGTCTTTTTTATAAAATGAGTTGATAATATCTTGCAGGAAACTAGATGTTGAAAAGTATGTTGAAACATAACCAAATAAAGGTTGTGCAAGAAACAAAACCATCAGACGAGAAATGATGACTGTCACCAATGGCCGGTTTGGGCGGTTTTGCAGGGTCCAACCGAACTATGAACACCCTAGACAACATGATGCATTTTTGGGCTTTCTTTGTATTAATGTAACTTTGATATTGCATGAGTCAATTATGAGTGTAATGACTTTGTTGACCTTAGTATGATACACTACAAGTCAATTGTGACTTTTATCGATGTAACATAATGTATGTTTGAACTTGACACCAATTGACCAGAATAGCCAGAAGATGAAATGAATTCAACAAACCGGCCTGTATAAGTAGTAATAATGTTAAAAACAACCAATATTTCTTTAGTTTGAATTAATAAATACAAAGTAAAGAATGGTGATATCATGTGTCACAAATAAATTTAAACATTATTTAAATCTAACTAGCCGAACGAACACAACTGCTGGGTCGACAACCCCGACATCGGTGTCAATATCCATTACAAATAGTTGTAGGATTTTTCCCGGGCTTCTAGTAATCATCCGGGGACTCATTACGAAGCAGTTGATTTGGTTGTACAAGTGGCAATGTATTACCCTCATGAGGGAAAGTAACCGTACTAAATTCCTCATTGACCTCGTCATACGAATGCCTATAACTCTTGGGTGGAGTCATGAGGACAACATGCTTTCTTCTACCCAGCTGATCTTGAACATAAAACACCTGGCGTGCTTGCGAGGCCAATATGAACGGATCATCCTTGTGGCCAAATTTTTTTAGGTCGACCGACGTTTAACCAAGAATATCAGGTTTGACATGTTTACGGTCAACCCATTGGCACATGAAGACCGGAATTCTTTTAGTATGATAATCTAGGACCCATATCTCTTGCAAAAACCACCCAAAATAAAAGTTTTATCCATAGGTCACCACGTCTTTATTGATGTGCATATCATCCGCCTCTAAACCAACCCCGCTGCTCTGGTAAACTCTACCATCATGAGATTTTGTACGAAATTCAAAACCGTTGATGTCGTATGAGTCGTATTTGTAAACGTTGCGGTGTGCTCCGTGTGCAATCCACTTTACGGTTTCCGATATGGACCATGGGGAGCCCGCTAGCTCTCTTTCAACCTGAATTCCATTACAAGGTTTAGATTCTTCACCTACATTGCAGAAACTATAAAAGATTTTTAAAAATTGTAGAAGACTTAATAAATTTATCTACCTTGTCGCGTAACCAGTCACCAAACTTTAAAGTATGCTCCTTCTCCAGCAATGCTTGTCGTTTACCAGGCATTTGTTTTTTCAAAGAGGTCTTGTGTTGTCTGATAGTAGGAGTATATATAATTTAGAGTCTATATGTTAGTAATACTTACTCGATATACGACGCTATTTCAGGCGTATTCTGCAGCACATAGAAATGTGCTCTCTTGAAGACATCAAGAGAAACTTCAACTGATTTGTCTCCCCATTATCATTATGCTTATCATGTGGAATACCAACAGTACTCTTGATGTTTTTTTGGTATTCGCTCAGAAACTCGATTGTTTCTTCCGCAATGTTCTACTCAGCAATGCACCCTTCTGGATAAATTTTGTTTCGCACATGCCCTTTGGTAACTTTCATACATCTTTCAAAGGGATACATCCAATGAAAGGTGGCCCACATAATTTTATCTCTCTAACAAGGTGCACGGTTAAGTGAACCATGACATCAAAAAATGATGGAGGAAAGTACTTCTCCAGCAGGCACAGTGTAACTATTTGCTCTTCCTGCATCTTATCAAGCTCTTCTACAATGATTTTTTTGCTACAAATTAACTTGAAAAAAAATAAAGCCTGATTATAGCATTTCTCATTGGTTCTAGCATGACGGACCGTATTGTAAGGGGCAGAAACTGTTGCATAAGCATGTGATAATCATGTGATTTAAGGTTTTGTAGCTTCCTTTCTTTAAGATTCACCAAACTAGAGAAGTTAGAACAATACCCTAGTGGAGCCTTCGGTTTATACAATGTTTCAAGAAACATGTCTTTTTCTTATGCTGATAATATGAAGCATGTTGCAGGCAGTTCTGTATTGTTGCCTTTTGCTTTCGGTTTCAACTCCTTTTTAATCCCTAAAAACTCCAAATCTATCCTAGCTGCCAATCGGTCTTTTGCCCTACCGGTAATGTTCAGCAACGTCCCGACAATACTTTCCGCCACATTTTGTTCAACATACATAAAATCAATACAATGTTGGACAGGTAAATACTTCCAATAGCTGAGCAGTTGGTACCATATGTTGAACTTCTTCCAATATGGCTGCGGCGTTGTGTTATCCCTTTTTCTCTTACTCCCACTTAGGGATTCAGATCCATTTCCCCATTCATTGTTAATGTTTTTGACCTCGTCGTGTATCTCTTCCCCTGTCAAAGGCTCTTTAGTGGTTCTCATCTCCTCTTTTTCGTTGAACGTCTTTGTTTGTTTTCTGAAAGGGTGGTCATGTGATAAATACCTTCTGCGGGCAGCATAGCTCTGCTTCGTTGTGTGATAAAGTCGAACACACTGAGTGTCGCCCCGACACACTACACAACCTTTGAATCCACTGTAAGGGCAACCACATAGTGTAACAAGAGCCGGGTAATCATTAATCGTCCATAACACAACTACACGTACTGTAAACATTTCTTGTTTATATGCATCATATGTTCGCTCTCTGACCTCAAATAAAGATGCTAGATCATCAATTAAAGGCTGTAAAAACACATCAATATTGTTTCCTGGCACTCCGAATATTAATAAGGAAAGCATGATGAATTTTCTTTTCATCCACATCCAATGTGGAAGGTTGTAAATGACTGCTAAAACAGGCCAGACACTGTGGTTTCTGTTGCCTCTATGTACGTCGATCCCATTAGTGCAAATCCCTAGATGAAGATTTCTTGGATCGCTTCCGATGGTATCAGAGTACCTGTCATCTATGGCTTTCCATGCTGGTGAATCTGATGGGTGGCGTAAAACACCGGGTTTATTGGTACTCGTGGCGTGCCATGTTAAATTCTCTGATGTGGTCTTTGATTGAAAGAGGCGCTTGAATCGTAGGATAATGGGAAAGTACCACAGTACCTTAGCGGGCGTGTTTATGTAAGTTTTGTTAGTCTTCTCATCCACCTTCCACCTTGACTTGTTACAAACTGGACATGCTTCCAAATCCTTGTAATCCTTATAGTAAATAATGCAGTCATTGATACAAACATGTATCTTTTCGTATCCATAGCCCATTGCCTTCATCATCCTTTTTCCCTCATACATATTATTTACCATTTATCTGCAGGTAGTATCTTTTTCAACAATTTCAGAAGTTCATCAACGAACTTATGAGATACCCCGTGCTTGCTCTTCAAGTTGAGTAGTTGTACTAATACAGACAACTTGGTGAAGTCAAGACATCCTTTATACAGGGGCTTCTCAGCGTGAACAAGTAGTTGTAGAAACTGTTGATACTTCTTGTCGCCTTTGAAATTGTCTTTTGTAGCATTTACCATTTCGCCAGTTTCACAGGCATCTGTCGGAATGTTGGTGTCAGCAAGCCCAGTATTATTATCATAATTAGTTGGAATGCAGGTGCAGGCAAACCCAGTATTGTTAACATAATTAGTTGGATAGTTGGTGTCGGCTTCTCCATGTTTTATCCAAGTAGTATAACTCTTATCAATTCCAAACCTGTACAAGTAATGTTCTACATCGTCTACACTAAGAGATACGTGGTTCACACACCGAACACATGGACATGAAAAAGAAATTGGTGGTTATGTCTCCTTGCAATTACGAACTGCAAAATCTAGAAATGCCTTAACACCATCTTTATATGCTTTACTGCACCTGTCGCCTACTGACATCCAAAACTTATCCATCTTCGAAGAATTTTTTTATTAACTGTGTCATCAACAATATATATATATATATATATATATATATATATATACATATATACTAATTAACGCTAATAAATGTAACTGACTAAAAGAAAAAATATTCGGTACTCACCTGAGATTAATGAAGCCGTTTGGTCGGAGTGAGATTGATGAGAGTTCAATAAATACACTAGCAGATTATTTATTAGGGTTTGGTGAGATTGTGAGATTTTATTTGGTCAATACTAATTGATTTGGGAGTCTTCCAGAAGATAAGTCGATTAATTGGCGGGTAAAAATAAAAATTTTAAACATCGAAATTTCGTTATACAAATATTAGAAGAGGTCTATTATGTTCTTATGGTGTAGCTCAAACGTTTGAGGTGCTTGTGATTAAACGTAGATTGCAAATATCGTGGGTTCGAAACTCAGGAGGGAACATATTTTTATTAGTTTTTTATAATAACCTCTTTTTAATGAAATAAATACACTGTGATTTTGAAAACACTCAAACTAAAGTACTCATTAAAAGGCCTTTAAATCCTTTCAAAAACATAAAAATACATCATAATGGTTGTCTGAAATCATAACAAAGATTCTTAGTTTTTAATTAAAAAAACTAATTAAAAGCCCTAAAAACAACAAGAAGCAAATAAAATACAATATCTTCACTTTTTTTTTTTCTGATTCAATCAGTGAAGCTACACTCCTTGCAAGCTGATCCTCTAATGACTTATTTGCCCTTATCAAGATAGGAATTATGTCTGTACATCTTGTGCACACAACAGAGCTTGTGGACGAAACACAATCAGACCATGTAAAGAAATCACATTTTTGCCCTAAGTTATAAAATATAGAGTTTAGGGTAAACAATTGTTGATGAATTCCAACTTTATTTGCGATTTCACTAACCTGAGATGCACAATTGTAGAACCTCCGACCTAGATTTTGGTGGTCATTGATGTTCTTAGAATGGCTTCTTGACCACAAAAACAATAAACCTAAGATCGATTGTTACTGGATGTTGTGGTCCGCGAAGAGATTTCTTCCATGGATGTTGTGGTCTTTTTAAGTGTTTTATTTTAGTGTTTATGGGGGTGAAAAAGGTGTTTTTATTGATAACAAAACTAGATATATATGTGTATATATATATAGGAGGGTTTAGAAAGTAGTTGTTGTACACAAGCGTGTTACTAGCGTATTAGGATATTATATATGTCTTTGTACATTAGCGTGTTACAAGCGTAATAGACTCGTTTGAACAAATATATAAGATATTTTAACCTAATCGATTACAAAGTGTTTTTTGTTTTATTTTTAGATTTAACAAAGTGTTGTTTACGATTTAATAAGTGTATCACAAACGTTTTTAACAAAGAAAGAGATCTCATTAGATGATCCATAAAACATGTTAAGAAAACATTTTAAGATAATCTATATTTACCATTCATCAAAAGATGCCATACAAAAAGTACCATTAATTACAATACATCACAAACAAACCAAAAAGAGAGAAGCTAACTTCACCATCACCCCGCCCTGTCCACAATCTCCTTCCCCAGCTCCTTTAAAGTCATGTTGGTTGACACCGTAGTTACGGTGTCAACCAGAGTCCCACACACTAAGTCGTAGCATGCAGACTATTGTTTCAGATAATCAACAGCCTTTGCCTTAAACTCAGTGTCTGGTTCCATCAACATGAGTTTACATGAGTCGAGGGTCTTTGATTTTTCAAATGTGAGTCTAGCCCTAATCTCTTCGACTGTCTTCAACAAAGTGTCGTCTTTATCTTTCTCAAGATTCATCCTTGCTTTCACCATGTTCTTCACGGTTTTGTCAGAAGAATACATTTTTATTATCTTTTTGAAAATGTTAGTGTGATTGAATACCAAATATATAGACCTAAAATTAAATTTTGAATAGTTGAGCCAGTAATTTAATGTAGTTAAGTTTGATTTGTAGTGAGATATAGTAAGATCTAGTAAGATATAACTTAACTTTAATGTAGGCTATCATTACCAAAAATATTTTTCCAAGATTTTTGACAGATGAGTATAATTGTGATCAATTTCACAAATTAATTCTGACAGGTGATATAAATGTAAGTAATCTCTAGTTTAAACAAAAACACACTAGAGATCTCCATAAGTCCATATCATAACAAGTATCTTAAAGTACATAGCAGTCGGTTTTGAAATCATTCAAATTTGTTGTTGCCTTTTCTTAAGTTCAGCAATAAACTCTTCTCCGTTTAAACGAGTGTCGTCATTTTTATGGAATAGCAGTGCTTTCTTAATAAGAGTATTTCTGTGTTGGTTTACATCCGAGAGGAGGATTTTGCACAAATACTTTGACCTCAACCATTTTAGTTGTTTTTGTTGTTTACGGCCTTCCTTTTTGATATTACACCCCCATGGTTTCTTCCCATCATATGTCTCCATATGTCTCATAGCCAAAATACCACAATCTATTCCATTACTTGTTGTTCTCCATGTCATCTTCAATCTGTTGATTGTTGCTACTTGGATTTGCTGAGTAATGGGGTGTTTGATTGTTTTAAAATACATGCAAAAGACGTTTCTCTAAACAAAATATAAAGCAATTTAAGTATTTTGACAATTTTTATAACATGTATATTTATTTTTTGGGTTAAAGATATATATGTTTACCAGTATATAAGGAGTCTTTTCGTATCTTTCTTCAAAATTCTCTCTAATTGCTTTTGATTTGTCTTCTAAGCTTTTAAACTTTGCATCAGCTGGTATTTCTTGATTTGCACTGTTGTCAAGTAATTCTATCACTCCTATTTGAAGATTGAAGGTAACCACAAAGAAATGACCGTGTTGTAGAATTGGCATGAGCACTATAGCAACCTTCTTGAGTGAGAGAATTCAAAAATTGCCATTTGTTTTTCGATGTTGTCTGAAAACACATCCAGTCTTTCTTTGTCTGTGTAACCCCTTGACTCAACATAATGGTCACTTGTCTGTATAATAATTAGAATTCAGATGATTAAAGCGTTATTGAGCGTTTTCTAATAGTACAAACAAAATAGATTAATTGTACCAGCATAGTGCTTGAAGCAAATAATCTGAACGGTGATGCTGCATATTTTTTCTTTTCTTCATAGTTCATTAGTTCAATGAATGCATCCATTGCATTGGTGGATATATAAATGCCAGGACAATAGCTTCAAAGATCACCTTGAACGATTCTATGTGAGTGGACTTGTAGACCTCCTCCCAAATGTCTTCAAGACAAAAAACTATATACTCTGAAATTATTTCTTCATCTTCTGTGATACTAGCGGATACGTCAACCTCTCTCAGAAGATATGGAGATTTAATTGTTGACAATCCGGTTTCAACTGTTAAACATTAAACAACTCATTTTAAATTTGACTGAAAATAATTGTAAATATAATTAAATACCTTCAACCCCTTTTCGTTTTTATTTATAATTAAATACCCTCTTTTGCTCACTCAACCACTGTATTAACAACTTTATCAATATCTGCGCATGAGACATTGTTTTCTTGACCTGCATCATTTTTTACGACAACCAAAGATTTAATATGTTCAACTGTGATTATAATTAAGCTGGTACATATACCTTTTTGAGCAGCCATTGAAACACCAACACCAACATCTGAATCAACTGCATCACATAGATGTAATAAGTTTAAAATAAGAGCATATGCATTTTATGAGAGTTTTAATTATAATTATAATTAATTTAGCCCAAATACCTTTTAGAGCAGCCACTGGACCACCAACACTAACATCTGAATCTTGTGTTTTAGGGACCACATTATTAGTGAATCTGTTTTCCCAATCACAACATCTAGCAAAGATATTGTGATTTGATGGATGTCTATCATTTCCTTGACGGAGATCTCTGAGCAAACTTTATCAAATTTCTTCAACTTTTTATCCATTGCTTTATTCCAAGACTGTAAAAAGAAAATATAGTTATTGTTAATTCAAAAACATTTTCAATTTATCCCAGCTAGTTGTAATGGAGTTAAATAATAGTCAACAAGCACGATAGGCATTTGCAAACTTAAAGGTGAATAATCTCTTACATAATCATCCAAATCTTGTTCAGCTGTTTGATCGGCATTATCTATTTCAGATGCACTTTGACCATCTGTTTTTAATTACATATAATGTTGTTATTTAAACGTTGCATTACATAAAATGCACATAGAGATAAGATATATAAGAGTTTTTTAGAAGAAAATAATAAGTTTCTCACCATGTTCTTGTTTCTCCTCAGCTGCAGTGTTATCTTCAACTCCAGGCTTACCGGCAGCACTAACTGACTGTCACAGCAGCAGTAGCACCAGCAGCCGCAACATCAGTCTCACCAAGTCCCTTCCCGGCAGCACTAACTGCCACAGCAGCAGTATCAGCAACAGCAGCATCAGCAGTCTCATCAAGTCCCTTCCCGGCAGCACTAACGGTCACAGCAGCAGCCGCATCAATCCCCTTCATGTCAACACTAAATGTCACAGCAGCAGCAGCAACCTCAGTAGCATCTTCTTCTAAGGGAGGACCATTATTCTCCAGGTATTTTTCCATCTTATTAAGATTAGTTGTTGTTATGTAGTTGACTGCAGGCATTGTGACGGGAGTCCCAAATGGACCATATTTTTTCTGGTATTCATGCGTGTAAAGCATCACAAGGAAGGTGATTGGACCGTTGTATTGACTGTTGATATCTCTCCATTCTTCCTTTGTCATTTTCAAGTTTTCAATAACATAGCTGCACCAGTCCATATTTGGAATATCCGAGGTTTTATCAATTGCGGTGATGAATCGTTGATTGACTGTTTTTTATTTTGTCACAAATCCTATACAGGTGTTGAACAACACAAGGAAATTAATCTTAAACAGTTCACCAACACCTTGATCCGCTACTAGTTTGTCTTTCACATGCTTTATACTTATTCATGAATTTGTCGGGAATTGATTTTTGAACAAATCTGTAGTAACATCTTCCCCTAATCTTGGTCTACTCTTGTCTAAAACAGGAATCTTACCCATTGGTATCCCAAACACTTCATGTACTTTTTGTGGTGTTATCTTAATACCACCGCTCCCAATGTTCAGTTCATTTAAACGGTTATTATAGTTCATGAGAAACCAATATCCCAAAGTTGTTGGAGTTGGGTTACTTGAAGACTTAACATTGACTTGAAACCCATTTCTTCTACACAAGTTTTTTGGGCAGTGGTCATTGCCTTCACTGCATCAACAATATTAATAGGTGCACACCTATTCTTCATTTTTTTGTCTACAAATTCAACAAAATGTTTTCCCCTCTCGGCTGGCTTCTTTCTTTAATGGCTTTCTTTTTCGGACGCTGAAAGTCCGGGCCAGAGGTGTTGTGTTCCACCGCTTTTCGATTTGAATCGGAGTCTGCTTCCACAACATGTTTTGTTTTCACCACCGGAGCAACTTTTTTAGTCTTCCTTTTATCTCTCTTATCGTTTAGAACCTTAGCTTTATCAATCTTGTTTTTTTCGTTAACTGAATCACATACATACAATAAAACATGGGGGTAGGGGATAACAACATGAATCACAAGGAAACAGAAAACTCTTATCAAACATCACATTGATAATTCTCATACCAAAGCCATATCACGCTTAGAATACGCTTATGACATGCTTTAATATTATACGTAGATTTTAAAAAAACAAAAGATATGTATTACAACAACAACACGCTTATAAAACGCTTTAATACATAAGAAGATTTAAACAAATGCTTACATTTTATGAATAAAAACCTAAAACGCTAAAAAAATCATTAATTAACACATGTTCCAGAATAATTAAACCACTTGTGATTGTGCTTGTGCTTCACAGTATAAACTAATCGTCGACGGTTTTAAGAAATATTGACTTACAAGGTTGAATTTTGGGAAGTAGATGAGTTAGGGTAATTATTTGACCCTTTTAAAAGAAGGCGCGTGCTTTTAAATATTAATCGTACGGTATATATATATATATATATATATATATATATATATATATATAATATTAGTGGATGGTGGTGGGTTCAGGTGGTCATGATGGTGGTGGACGGTGGCGGAGGTGTGGTGGTTCGTGGTGGTTGATGTGTGGTGGTAGTGGTGGTGGGTGGTGTTGGGTAGTGGGTGGTGGTGGTGATGGTGGTGGGTAGGTGGGTGGTGGTGGTGGGTAGTGGGTGGTGGTGGTGGTGGCGGGTATAATATATATTTATATATAATATTAGTGGGTGGTGGTGGTGGGTGGTTGTGGTGTGTGGTTAGTGGTTGGTGCTAGAGGTCGTTGTGGCGAATGTGGGCAGTGGATGGTGGCATTAGATGATATGTAGTATGATTGCGGATATGTAATCCATGAGACGATGACGGTGTTATCCCGTATGATGACCATGATGATTGGCCCAATTATGACGAAGACAATGCTAATATAATGATACTCACATGAATACATGGATATAATAACCTGGGCCGGTGTTGGTTATCATAATGATGCTGCTAACCTATATGGTACGGTTTGCTTACGCTAACACATACGATGGCGAGTGTAGCTCGTACGATGAGCATGATGTCTATGATGATGATCACACACATATATATGATGATGATGATGATCAATTATATGTACCTATATGACAATACGCCACACAGACGCGCACACATATATATATGTTGATGATGATGGTGACACCGATGTTTAATGACATGTAACCTGTAGGATCGACGACGACCATGATAAAGTATACGATGGTCATATTGATGTTAGCCTGTACGACTGATGATGTCGTTTGATGACGACAACAATTCATAAGATGGTGCCGACAGTGATCGCTAATATTGGGCGTTTTGTTTACGATAACCCATACGATGCTGACTACATCCCGTACATGGCAATAGGTTGATGATGATGATGATGCTTTTGACGATGATGATGACACTGATAATGAGATATATGTTACCCGTATGATCAACGCCGACCACGATAGCCAATAAAATGACCACGTTGATTACCCGCACGTCTAATGATGATGCCGTTTCATGGTGACGGTGATCGATGATTATGATGATGATAACCACTATAATACATGATAATGATGATAACTTTATGATGTTGATCATCATCATAACACATATGGTGATGATGATAACCTAGAAGATGATAATGATATAAAACTACATACTTATTCTTTATGATAATGATAACACTAGAATGTTATGAGCTTCTCTATTACGAAGTTGTAAATCTTATCCAGAAAATCTTACTAATGGTTCAATAATGGATAAAATTTTAAGTTTATTTAAAAATACGATTTATTAAACGAACTCAACTTTTAATGAAATTTATACCGAAATGTTAGTAAAAAAAACTAAAAGTAAGACTATGTTTACTATTTTTAAAAAAAGTTAAATATAATAAGTTATAAAACAAAAACCAATATATATATATAATTAAATGTGTAGAAAAAAAACAAAAAAATAAAATAAAAATTCAAACCAATCTCAATAATAAAACCCCTTTACTTCAAAACCCTAAATCGACATCTAACTTCGCTTTACTGTAAGAATATTTGTAATTTGCATTTACTGTAATTCGTAGACATCACTTATCCTGGTAAGATCATGCAGACTCGTCTGACATAAAAATTCCACGTCTCAATAATGGAGTTAAATTCCTAGTAGATATCGACAGCAATTCCATGAGTAGAATGGTATGTTAATGTTATCTGGTTAATTTTTTTTTGAAACATTTTACAGTTTTGCAACATATACATTCTAAGAACATTTTTTGTGTTACTTATAGCTCATTCATAAAGCTGTTCAACCAATGTTTGCTGACATGAGATCGAATACCGGCTGTTTGATTTATGATCAAAGTGGTAGAACGTTTTCTGTAGTTATAATCAAAGTACTTGATGACTTTTATTTTGGAACCGGTTGGACTGAATTAATCAGAGAATGTTGTATAGAATCTGGAGCATATGTTGTTTTTGAGCTTAAGTCAACATCTATGTTGAATATGTTTACTTTCAACAGAAACATAAATGATCAATCCGGTACTATGATATGTATTCCAGTCAGAAACCGACACGTCCATCAGTTGTTAACATGTTTAACAGGATTTCCCTGAGTGGTACGTGATTCAAGAATTTGTTGAAAATTGCATTAATTTGCTTTTCGAGCTTATTGCTCTAGATAGATCTACGTTTAAAGTTTCATGCCTTGGGGATAGAATGGGTTGTAGGCTAGAGGATGGATGGACTGAGGTTTTTAAACAAACCAACTTGAAAGGTGGTTTGTTTGTTGTGTTTTAAATCATATCAGATATTACATTTCATATTAATGTCTTTCATGAAGATGACATGGAATTTATCCTTTCTGGTCCAAATCAGCTGTTTCTCAACTATCAATTAAGCAATCAAGGTAGTTCCTCCCAAAACCTAATTCATCTTGATGAGCAAAATGATGACTCTAAAATCGTCTTCCAAATGAACGTCACCTAGAAATTGGTAAATTGAATTTTTAAATTTCTTTTTTATTTAAAAGTATATTCGTTTAAATTTTAACTTTGTAATATATTTGAAATTTGCTTTTCACAGCGTCTTCCGGGTCACATTGCTACCAAGATCGATGCCTATGATGGAATGCTAATCACTTTGGTCAATCCCGAAGGTCGTAAAAAAAATGAAACTTCATGGTGAAGTGTCGGAACTGAAATTCAGATATTTTTTACCAAAATGAAAATTTTCAAGGAGGAAAATGAATTACAGATTGGTGATAAGTGCAGATTTGAATATGACTTCAATGAAGGTACTTTGTTAGTTTCAAAAGTTAATTAGCGATTTGGTGATGTGTTTGGTGATTTTTGGAAAATTTGTGATTTAGTCACTTTGGGAAATATTTGTATGGTTGTGTTGATGCACTTTTTAGTTTATTGTGTTGAGTGTTGGTTGGTTAGTTTTTAAATGCTTTACTTTTATGGTTTCTTGTAACATCTATTTTGTTATTCACTCTTATTTTGTTTCATGTGATGTATTGTAATGGTGCCTTTTGTATGAAAACTTTTAATGAATAATAATTATGGAGTATCTTAAAACAAATCGTAAAAACAAAAAAATACTTTGTTAAAAACGCTTGTAATACGCTTATTAAATCGTAAACAACACTTGGTTAAATCTTAAAATAAAACAAAAAACACTTTGTTAAAAAACACTATTACGCTTGTAACACGCTAATGTACATAAACATATAAAAATATCCTAATACGCTAGTAACACGCTTATCCCCTTTAATTTAATTTAAAAACTATGTCAATAATCTATTGGTTCTTAATCTATTGTTAAAAACGCTTGTGATACGCTTATTAAAATATGTTATATATTTGTTCAAACGAGTCTTTTACGCTTGTAACACGCTAATGTACAAAAACATATCTAAATATCCTAATACGCTAGTAACACACTTATCCCCTTTAATTTATATTTTCAGCCACAGGTTCTCTACCGTAAAAACTATGCCAATAATATATTGGTTCTTAATTAAAAGGGAGGCAAAACTCAAAAAGCTCCAAAATATTGGCTCCAAATATTCAAAAACTCCAAATTACATTTAACACTCCAAAAATCAAATTACACTCCAAATTATTAAAAAAACTTTTCCACTCCACAAATTAATCAGACGACACAATCGAAGAAGAACAATCGAAGATGAAGCTTATAGATGAAATAATCGAACAAGAACATGTTTTATACTCCGATGAGGAAGCCAACGACGATGACGACGCTCAATCAAACGACACTGAAGGCTACTCCAGTGAGGAAGGCAACGATGACGACGGTCAAGGAGACAATAATTATATATTTCCTAATTACACACAATTTGGCCACATAGAACACATTAAATAGGTGTGGCCAAAAGTAAGACAATAGCCACACCTGAAATTACAAAAAAATAGAGTGTATAAATGACCATTAGCCACAACAAAAACATTTTTGTGTGACGAAAGGGTACCAAAAACATTGACCACACTTTCATCAGTTGGGTTTTGTTTATGTGGCGGAACGAGATCAAACGTCATTGGAAAAATCACTATGTGTTACGAAAAGTATGATAATCGCTACAATTTATATTACAAAATCATTATGTGTGACAAACGGTAACACAATGGCCACACCACAAACTACAAAAGAGTGTTTGAGTGGCAACTTCACATTTTTAGCCACATTGACAATAACCTCCAGCGTCTATATGATATGTTTGGCCACACAATACATCACTATGTGTGACGAAAAGTTTGACAATAGCCAAACTTTAAATTAGGAAAAGCATTATGTTTGACATACGGTAAGACAATGGTCACACCACAAACTACAAAAGAGTTTTTGACTAGCAAGTTCACATTTTTAGCCACATTGACAATAGCCTCCAGTGTTTATAAGATATGATTAGCCACACAGTACCTCACTATGTGTGACGAAAAGTTTGACAATAGCCACATTCTATATTACGAATAGCATTATGTGTGACAAACGGTAAGACAATGGCCACACCACAAACTACAAAAGAGTTTTTGACTAGCAAGTTCACATTTTTAGCCACATTGACAATAACCTCCAGTGTCTATATGATATGATTAGCCACACAGTACCTCACTATGTGTGACGAAAAGTTTGAGAATAGCCACGCTTTAAATTATGAAAAGCATTCTGTGTGACAAACGTTATGACAATAGCCACACTATAATCTACAAAGGAGTATTTTAGTGGAAAGCAAACATACTTAGTCACTTTTAATGTAATATCCAGTGTCTATATCATATAATTAGCCACTCTATTATTAAATTTAAGTGGCCATTTCTTTGCTATATCCACACGGTATAGGTTACAATGCAAGCTTAATACAACCCTATTGCCCACATTATTATAAAATTCATGTTGCTGGAACATTAATTCATGTGGCTCTATACGTGCAATGGTCACTCATAGTAAATAGTCATGTGGCCATTTTCTACCGTTTAGCCACACTTATTGGAGAGGCTTCTTGATGGCCAACAACTAATGCATGTACCCTTTAGCCGCACTTATTACCACATAAGGCCACTAAAAACTGGGTGTGGACATATCATACCCACGGTGTCGCGGCCTTTGGCCACATATGACCTGAACAAAATGTGTGTGGCTAAAGGCCTACGGCCAAACTTTTTTCGTGTGACCAAAGGTCAATTTTCACATAGTGGGATCAATGAAGACAAATAAAGGTTGGTGGTGGTGGGCCGCCGACAAGAAAATGGTGAACGGTGATGGCGGAAGTTATGATTGTTGTTCAGTGTGTTCGACATGAGTAGAATGAGAGGACTGTCCGGACCTCCTCGTGATTTTGTCAATGTAACTGGCGGTGGCAATCGACGACAGTAAGTAGGGAGGGTTAAAAGATAATGGTGGGGATGGGGTGGTGGTGGTGGTGGTGGTGATGGTGATGGGGTTGGGTGGATTTTAGATTTAGGTAGTGAAGGTGATGAAATGCATATGTTTGAATATACGAACCAAATCTTTTAAGTTATTACATAAATAGTCGTCAAATGGCTAAAGGACTAAGATTCCATCATGCGCATGGCAAATGGGGTGACTTAATTGAAAAACTTAACATCCGTTAGTGTAAAGGACTAAAACCGAGACACATATCTAAATAAAGGATAAAAAGTGAAACTCATTTTCACAAAGGACCCAATCCATAATTTTGAATATTCAAAATGACAAAATTTGTGATTTTTTATGTAGAAATAAAATTTGTTCTTCAAATAAAACTAATAATAATAAAGATATAACAATAAAGTTATGATTACTTTTTTTAAAGACAGTATTTTATACAATCATGACTAGCAAGACGGGACAAACCAAGCTTACAAATACATAATCGGGTCATTGGTGGCCCTGAAAATTCACGTACACTAGGTTAGCCAGAAAAAATGTTCTTAGGCCTTAATAAACCAAGTACCCTAAACTAAATATTTTTATATGTCGATTAAAGTTATAGTAATAAATATAACAATTAGCAAGATCATGGTATTATAATAAGTTTCGTGCGCCCACCTAACGGCGACACCACCCCTCAATGGATGCGGTTGTCGGGTTTGTTAACAACTTTTCCCAATAAAAATTTTATCTTTTAATATTTTTATTGGTCCAATTCATTTAACTTAAAAGTTATGATTACTAAAATGTATATATATTTTTTTATAACAAGAAGACTATCATTTAACTTTTCATTAAATAAGTATAAAAGGATTCCAAACAAAGAACACTTCATATCTTAAATATGACATATCACACACAAATAATAACGATATTCGAAACGAAAGTGGTATACCGTATAGTAATGTATCTATAGGTACATATAATTTTCATATCCCTATCACATTTAATATTACAGCTTTCATATGAATCCTTTTGTAAATTTGTAAGCTTGTCGATGCCAAAGGTCAAGATAATTGATGGCCGTCTATTTAGCGACTCGGTGGTGAATGTTTGCTTAACTGATAAAGATGGTTGTCTTTTTCGCATGTCGTGTATCATTGGTACTTCAACCATATCCATATGTTTTTCCTCTTAACACTTATCCTATAAATAACATATGCATATGCGTGAGCAATGATGTAATGCAACATTTTAACTTAGCAGTCGCAATATAGAATTTGTACTTCTATATATATTCAGCTAGCAGTGTTGTAGAAATCTCTATACGCTATCGGCCGTTAGAGTATGGACCAACAATTAATAGGATTAATCAGGACTAGTCTGATTGGATTTTACATGTAATTTTTAAAATATACACATACATACCAAATTTTATATATAAAATTTTCAGTTTTGACCGAATCTGATCAAATAGGGATTAATCGACGACTAGTAGGTGAGACAATGACTAGCAATTAATAAGGGATTAATCGGCACTTTTGTAAGACTAAAGAGAAGGTTCCAATGAGAAAATAACACAACCATGTAAAAGCAGTTATTATTATTATTATTTTAACAAATGCAAATGTTTATATGATGCGTATGGTACATATGGATCAATTTAACATCATTGGATGAATTGGATAGACAAGTACAATGCGCTGATTCGGGCCAACTTATGGTGTTATCGTCTGTGACATACCCAATGAACCCGAGACTGACTAGATCATAAATGGTTCAATGACTTCAATCATTTTTCACCTTACTCGGATACTGTCGTGGGCTGATCCAGTTGGTTCCTTGACCCATGACGACCCTTTATCTGTTTATATATTCAGTATCATAACTAATAACATATTAGGAACCATAGGAATTCTAAATGAGTAACACTAATGACCATTATTCGGAAAGATTATGGTGGCCCGGGGTGTGCCCGCCCCTCCATATTGAATCTTCTTTCGTGTTTTTGTTTAAGGTTCGTCACTGTTTATATATAGTTATCGCATTTTTTGATATAAAATTGGCTTTGAGATAAAGGTGTACGTGCGGTTGCATGTTTCTCTATATATATATATGGGGCATTATACATTTGAGAGAACATGACCACACACAACATGGATGAAACTCATCTTCTCTTCATTTATGTTTTATCATTATTCTCTCTCTTTTATCTTTTTAAATTGCTTATTATACACAAGAAGGGTAGAAATCTTCCACCAAGTCCACCATCTCTCCCAATAGTCGGTCATCTTCATTTAATCAATAGACCTGTTCATAGAGTCTTACAACACCTGGCGACCAAGCATGGTCCTGTAATGGCTCTACGGTTCGGCTCAAGGCCGGTCCTAGTCATATCCTCACCATCTGCGGTTGAAGAATGCTTCACCAAAAACGACGTCATTTTAGCTAACAGACCAAACCATTTAAGTGGCACGTATCTTAACTATAACCGCACCGCACTTGGTTCCGCACCCTATGGTCCACTATGGAGAGACATACGCCGCATAATGACACTTGAACTTTTTTCAACAACCCGACTCAAACACTACATGGGTGTCCGACAAGAAGAAGTTAGGTTGTTAATCAAAGATCTATTAAAAGATTCATGTCAAGATCTTTCAACGGTGGAGATGAGGCCAAGAATCCAAGGGTTGACTTTTAACATAACCATGAATATCATTGCTGACAGACGGATTTATGGGGCTGAGGTTGATGATTTTAAGGAGGCCAAGGTCTTTAAGGATGTAATTAGAAACATATTTGAAGTCAGCGGGACATCCAACCCTGCTGACTTCATTTCATGCTTACGATGGATTGACCTTCAGGGTTTCGAGAAGAGGCTTTTGGATTTACACAAGAAATCCGATAGCTTTACCCAGAACCTGATAGAAAAGTGTAAGCGTAAACGTACTGGTGCGGCTACAGAAAATGAAAAGCCCAAGACTTTTATCGACGTAATGCTTTCTTTGCAAGAATCAGAACCGGAATATTACACGGATGATATAATCAAAGCCAATATACTAGTGAGTGTGTTCCCGCCTGTCGCTAAACCTGAAATAAATTTTTACCTATGGTGGAAAAACAAGCATTTATGACAAGTATTTTATAAAAAAAATTCGTAGACACAAGAATATATAATAAAGTTTTGCGACAAACTTGTAACAGGTGTCATATATATGTTGCTAATTAATGTCCTCGTCACAAGTTTAGTCGTAAGTAAAACTTCAACTTAAAAAGAGAGGAGTTTTGACTTATATATGGTGGGTGTATCAAATAACTTTTGTGCATAAATTTTTATATCCTTTCGCTTTAACATTTATAAGTTTATACAGTTGGTGGTGTTGTATATTAATATTTTCTCTCGTATTACTATTTATGTGGTTCTTTTTGGCCTAACATTTGCGTATAGACATTGTTGCTTGCGGGAACCGACACATCATCGGTGACAATAGAGTGGGCCATGTCGCTTCTTCTAAATCATCCCAATGTTTTGGAGAAAGCTAGAGCAAATATTGATGAATATGTTGGAAATGAACGTTTGGTGCAAGAGACTGATATTCCCAATTTGCCTTACATCCAATGCATCGTCAACGAGACCTTAAGATTATTCCCATCGGTACCGTTGTTGGTGCCACATGAGCCTTCAGAAGACTGCACTATTGGAGGGTTCGATGTGGCTCCTGGCACCATAGTGTTGGTGAATGCTTGGGCCATCCACAGGGACCCAAGTGTTTGGGACGACCCGTTAAGTTTCAAGCCGGAGAGGTTTGAGAAAGTGGCTAATGAGGGGTATCGGTTCGTACCGTTCGGAATGGGACGTTGCCAGTGCCCTGGGGCCGGCTTGGCGAACCGAGTAATTTGGTTAGCTTTGGCTTCGTTGATTCAATGCTTTGAATGGGAAAGAGTCGGTGAAGAAATGGTGGGGTTTGTCGGAAGGAAAAGGTCTTACCATGCCCAAAGATGAGCCTTTAAAGGCAATGTGTATAGCACGTCAAAAAATGAGTAATGTTCTTATGGACCTTTGAGAACTTGTGTAAAAAAATAGTAATGTCTTTTATACCCTAAAATAACATTAATGGTTCGTATATTGTTTTACCTTTTATTCTTGCGTAAATTATATATATAAGGATTATAACAATTCTAACGATGTTAACATTTTGAACAAACTCAAAAGAGGTTCATTTGAAAACATGGTTGCAATATTAATTGTAGAAACCACAAACGCACAACCTAGTGGTGGGGCATGGGATTATTCGTTGGTGATGTGAAGTGCATTGGCGTCATACGTTTGGGCGCAAGTCAAAACATGTCCGATTATACTAGATTCTAGTCAACCCCAAATCAAAAGTAAGTTTGCGTTCAAACGTATTGCTATTAAGAAAATATCACAATGATTCATGTGAAAACATATTCACGTAAAATTATTGCTATTAAGAAAATATCACATTGATTCATGTGAAAACATATTCACGTTAAAATGAGATTTGCTTGAAATGAGTTGTTTTTGGAAAGAAAAATACCGAAACAATTTCACTCACTATATAATGGTGACTAGTGATAAAATTGTAATAATGGCAGTGGTAGCAGTTGTGTTGATAATGGAGGCAACGACAATTGAGACAATGGTATTAATTACGATCATAGTGCATCACTTTAGTTTCCATAGTGATGGTTGCATAAACGATGGCGATAGTGGTGGTGGTGGCGGAGGCGGTGGCAATGGTGATAGTTCCGAATAATGGTCATTAGTGTTACTTATTTAGATCCATCTAAGTTAGCAAACGTTATAAGAGTGGTACATTTTTGTAACGGCCGTCAAAATTTTGTTCCGAAATGCCAACTTTTAAAAGTTGAATGGTTAAAGTGTAAATACAGAAGTTGATGAAAGTAAAATAGGGTCATAAAATAAAATTCAGAAGTCACAACATGGCTCATGATGACACCATTACACCCCATGGTGAAAGTATAAGAGGAAAAGACAAAATTGATAAAAACACGGGCCATGTTGATACTAACACCCCCCCTTATGATAGGACAAGAGAAAAGACAAAATGGAAGCTTCCAAGATCACCATGGCCCGTGCCCAGGCTCACCATGGGTCGTGTTCTCTCACCTAACGTATTTTCTGACAACAGACAATTAATACTATCCGACAAAACACTCAACATAGTCGTGTTAACACCAACACGCCCATGTTGAGACCCCAGACCAGCCTATAAATATTTTGCCATTCTTCATTAAATGAATGCACACATAATACACAAAAACCTCCATTTAATTCTCTTCACCCACCTCATTTCACCACCATTAATAGGATTATACCATTCATTTATCTTTTCTTTCAAATATCAAGGAGATTAAGCTCTTGGAAAAGTAAATACCATCAAATATAAGTCATCCAAAGTGGTTAGATTGTTTCAATTTGATCATGTTTGTATCTACTACTTATTTACTTTGATGAATAACATTATGCATGTTACTGGGTAAACTTTCATGGTATCATATTGGTTTATAATGAGTCTTAACTAAAGTTTAATAATATTGGTTAAACATGTGATTGGTTTATACAAAGTAAAGATTATGTTGTAATTATCACTTGATGAGGAATGTTATATCACCAATAAAAGAAACACAAAGTGCCGAGCTTGATGATAAGACGGGGAACTGCCATTCATGTGAGGCCTTGTCAGGTCCCCGATTTCAGCTGGATCTTACTCAAATCATGCCATAACTCACACAAATAGATGTGTCGACAAAGGAGTTGATGACGGGTTGCTATATTTAGAAAGATTAACGTTTGTTAAAGGCGGAATCAACAACAAACATATGGTTGCTTAATCAGTATTCAAAGGTAATCAACACAAACAAGATTTACTCAAAAGATTTCTATTTATATAATATCAATCATACAAAGTGGATAATCGATTTAGGGTTTCTTGAATGAAGGTTTTATCCGTACTATACTAAGACAGCCGTCACACACAATATTCTTTCTTAATTAATGTGTCTGTCTGCCATGGGCGGCGTGCCCTAAAACATTCTATTTATAGACCTGCCACCCTATGACAGCTGTCATTCCTTCTAGAAACCCTAAATGATAAGACATATTCAAGTTACATATTCATAAATAATCCTAAGTGTAAAACAAGTCTTCCGGGTAGGCTTTGCATCAATCTTGTCTTTCCGAGTATGCTCTGCCATCCTTTAGGACTTGGTAATATAGAAGTGTGCTCGGGATCTGTTTCCGGGTAGACTTTACTTGAAGAGTATTTTACCATGTAAAATACTCACCGGGTAGACTTCAATCTTCTTGACTTTATCAGACTTTGCCCGACAAACTCTTACGAGTAACCTTGTTCTTCAATGGTCCTTTCAACCCTTTGCTAGAGAGTAGCTTATTAGCAAAGTGTGCTTGGTAGCACTGTTCCTTGCTTGAGTTGAACCTTGCCCGATGATACTTGAGATATATCATTAAATCATCATGCTTACTTGGACCATATTTATTAATGAATACCTTGCCCGGACTTCCAATTACTTATCTTCATGAGCTTGGTAAGCCTAAAGCTTACTCGGAAGTGAACTTTACTTGGCTATGAAGAACAAACCTGCTTGATAAAGTGAACCTTGCTCGGATCTGCATAATCTAGTGAACCTTGCCCGGTAATACACAAGTTTGCAAACCATGCTCGGATATTCACTAAAGAAGACTTCCAGAAGATAACCTTGCCCGATAGACAAAATATCGTGCCCGGCTAAGTAAAAGCTTGCTCGGAGGTCTAAGGTGTGCCCGGATCCATACTTCGCGAATTCTGAGGAGGTTGAGAAGATTCCAATCTTCCATATGTCACATAGAACAAGTCTTTGAATTAACAATCCCCCTTTTAGGTCAATTTCATGACCAAACAATCTCCCCCTAGATTGGAACACCTCAGCTGACCCAAAACATTTCTATTGTTACTTACACATAGTCGAAATACACATCAAATCAAAATCAAATTACATAATCATTTAACATAAACACATTATATATTCAAAAGGTTGTCCGAAGATATTACATATTAAAGCCTAATCTAGGAATTTTGTCTCTTCCATTCATTGTAGGCGGCTTGCTTTCTGTTTGTTAGTACTGATGCAGCTCTCATTTTAAAAATATTAAGGGCTCGATAATGAGTGTGACCTTCTGGTATAACCAAGTCCCTTATATCCATTAGATCTTCATCATGTAAGCAATTCAAGTCTTCATCCTTCTTGATAATCCCCAGTATTTTTCCATCAGAGTTTCTCAGCAAATAATGGTCAACATCTTCTTTGTATTCCACTTCAGTTATGATGCCATTTCTTTGGACTGTATAATTGGGGCGTGTCATTCTTTTTCCAAGGCTTAAGCATGCATTCAAGTTTGACACTGGATTCCTGTCTCTTACATTCATTTGGTAGTACAATTCAGCTTGGTCCATTTTTATCAACTTCTCTGACCTTTTCGATCTGTGAAGTTGAATCATTCTCCAACTTCTCTTTTCTTTTAAGAACCGGCATCCTTGGTCAGCTTCTTTCTTCAAAAACTTTGAGAGATCATTCATTTGCCTACCTGCCATTTTGTTTCGGTCTCTATAATCATACAGGTCAAGTGTGGCCATTTTTTCTAGTTGTTCTTGAGTATAATCATAAAAGTCACTTCTCACAACTATCTCTCTTAGCTTTCTGCTTTCCATAATCACTCTCAAGCATTCAGATACAGAATCATAGTAAAGTTTTCTTGGTAGATCTACATTTGACTGTAGTCTTGTTGTTATTTGTTGTGCAGAACTACTTGATTCACCTCTTCCTCCTCTTGGATATCTTCTTGAGATTGGAGGCCTAAAGGGAATAGACTTCTTTGGTTTTACAGGCCTTAAGTTGAAAACTCTAATGTAGATGGCCTCCACCATTTCTGTTGGAAGGTTGGCAAGTTCAACAATATTTTCTCCTTGTTATTTTAGACGGAGCAACAATTTTGCCATGCCAGGAGTATTTGCCAATCCAGCAGGTACAAACCTTCCATCTGCATAGTATCTGGGGTTCTCACCTTCTCTTAGTGCTTTCTCCCATTCAGCCTTTTGGGTATAGAAGAGGTATTTCAAATCCTCCTTTTCCAAGGCATTAAAAGAGGCTTCATTTATTCCCCGTTGATTAACCATTATGTTCGTCGGAATGTTGATCATCTCTTCATTCTCCCAAGGGACAAAAGGTTCATCTTCAGGTTCAGGCTTCACTTCTTGAGGGATTGGGGTTTCATCTATTGTTACTTGTTCTTTCATCTTCTCCCTCAAAGTCTGAATTCTTCTTCTCTTAGCCTGAGGTTCATCAGATGGTTCAACTTGTTTGGTAGAGCTCTCAGTTTGGACCCTCTTCAGTTTTTCTTTTCTTTTCAGTTTATTATACTGGTCCAACACTGATTCTCTAGATAGGTTCTCAACAATTTCTGGCTTCAAACCTTTTTCCAGCAAATAACCACACATGCCTCCATACTTTTTCTTCAAATCTCCAATCTTTTCAAGTTTCTCATTTTCTCTTACACATTTTTCAATCACCTTTTCTCTTTCATTGTTATGCAGATCTTGTAGTTGATCAAAGTTGAAGTGAGACAAATCTTTCTCTGAATAATTGCGCCTTCTGAAATATTCTCTGAATTTCTGGCTGTCTCTGTTCTTTTGTTCCATTTTTTTCCTGAAACCATCCCTCTCCTTGTCAAGTCTCCTTTGCAACTGATCATCATCAAGATCAGCCAAAGTTTCAAAACTTATGCCATACCTCCTCAACTTTACAACCAATGGATGATTTCTCTTAGCTTCTCTCATACTTAACTCAATATTGGCTCTCTGCTCATTAGTCATTTCAACTTGTGTAGATTCAACATTAACAGATTCACCTCGTTTCCCTTGATCATCGTTGTTTTCATCAGAATTATCAGTTTCATCATCCTCTTCAGTTGATACATTAACTGCATCTATCTTTGGTTCATCTGGGGTGGATGATCTGGATTATGTTTAGTTCTAACAGGGACATCAGGAACACCTAGAATCTGTTGACCTGGCTGCAGTGTCTGCAGTGGAATTTCCCTGATTGGACTAGTATCATTATCACCATCATCATCAGGAGTTTCAATGTAACAATTATTCTTTTCATCCCATCTCCCTCTCTTTGTTTTCCTCTCATCATTTCTTTTCTGTTCATCAAACTTCCTCTTTCTTGTATACACTTGCTAAAATCTTTTGGCTCTTTCCATCCTGATTCTGGTGATGTTAGCCATCATTTCTTCAACAGTTTCACCAGTTGGCCTCTAAGGTTCCTTTTTGGGCATTTCAGATTCATTTTCTGGTTGGCTCTGTGGTTGAGATATACTAACCACCATAGCCAAAGAGTTATCTGCTTCCTCAACTCTGCTCACATTAATCAATTTCTCAATCACCTCTTGATCAACCACATCATCAATGATTTCTTTTGCAAGTTTGGCTTGATTGATCAAGGCTTCCTGCTCTGCCATTTCTTCTGGAGTTAGGGTTTGAGCCAATATCTCCCTATCCCATGTTTCCCTTAAAATATTCTCTTGTTCTCTTAAGGCAACAGCAGCAGCAATATCATCATCTGTAACAAAACATTCTTTTCTGGATATGCCTTGACAGGTTCTTCTTCTGTTACTTTTGCTTTTCCCTTGTCTAATCTTTTCTTTAAAACTTCTTCACCTTCTAAAGGGAAATTATCAATATCTCTATCAAGCTCATCCATTTCTTCATCATACCCTACAATCTTGGAGCATTCTGCTTGTTCAGTTTCTGGTTCAGTGAGTACTATCTTCTCAGTAGCAGTATCTCCTTCATTCATTACTTCAGTCACTACTTCTGTCTGTACATCAGTCAAGACATCAGTAGTTATGTCAGTTAAAACATCAGTAGGTATGTCAGTAGCAGCTACATTCTCTTCAACATCTGTCTTTTCAATCTCATCCACTTTCTCAACATTCTCTTCATCTTTTTCCACATTTCTCATTTCATCATTTCTTTCTTCATTGTAATCATAATCCTGCTCTCCTACATCTGATCTATCACCTTCATATTCATCATCCTCAATCCTCCTCTCCTCACTACTTTCCTCTCCATCATCATAATCATTCATAATCAATTTCAAACTGTCTGCAGTCTCCACAACTGTTACAGTTTCAGCAACGTTTACACTAGAGACAGTTGGCATATTCTCATTCTCCCCCTGGTTTGGGGCAGCTAAGGTCATCTCAACCTCCTGCTCCAGGGCTTGAATTTTCAAATTTGCTTGTACCAACCTCTCTATCAGCATAACATTCTCATTTGTAACCTCCTTATTTCTTCTTTTCAACTCAGCATTTTCTAACATTAAGTCCAGATTTCTTTCAAATAGGTCTGTGCCTGTATGTGAGGTTGTAGGTGGTGATGTAGAAAAAGGTTCAAAATCAGGTTGTTCTGTGGTGTGAGTTTGGAAAGTGGATTGGTGTGGTGATTGTGTATGTGGTTGGTTTGGGATAAATGGATCAGAATGACTTGGGCTAAATGTTGGTGGTGTTTGTGGTGTTGGTGATATATGTGTTGAAGTAGTAGGTTGGCTAATGGTTAGGGTTTGGGGTGGGGATTGAGTGGTTTGATGTGGTGGAGTTAGTGGTGGTGATGGTATAACGAGTTGGTCAATGTGTGGTGGTGATTGTGGTGGTGTTGAAATAGGTTGTTCTTGATCCTCAAGTTGCTCCCCCTGATCAGGTGCATCAACATTCATAGCAACTCCAGCTCCTCCTTTATCTCCATCATTATTATCATCTTCATCATCAGAACCATCATCATCATCTTCATCATCATCTTCCCCTCCTTCCTCCTCTGAGCTTAACTCAGGCACTGGCATCACATTCAAGTCATGGTTCAACAACCATGGCAAGATCTCAAATGGAACATTTGAGTCAAATCTATTGGCGACAACGGATTTCTGATTTTTCTGTAAGTGTCTGGGTTCTGCAGTAGGTGTGTAGTGCCAATAGTTGGTAGATTTTGTAATTCACTGTTGAAGATTATCTGTAAGAACCTTGGGTACTGCAGAAATCTATCTACCTCATCCTTCTTCAAGTTTGATACCAATCCATCAAAAATCATTTTTGAGAAATTGAAAGGCAAATCATAAATAATTCTTACAGTGGCGTTTGCTAGATCACGACTCATCAGAGTCCATGATCCTTTTCTGGAGCAAACCCCTGTGTCACATGGTGAATGAGAAATCTATACAGCATCGGAAACATCCCCTTTTGAAACTGCCCATCATGTACAGTTCCCTGATAACCCATCGTCTCTTCAAATATTCTCATCAGGTGTGCTGTATTGAAGTTTATATGATTATGGTCATCATCGTGTAACTGCAAGCATCGTCTGATCATTCTTTCAATGACCTGTATTTCTTGTCTTGCAACTGTTGCTTCGATTCTCCGACCATTAATATCATCAACTAGTCTTGCAGATCTCCAGAAATCTAGTGAATGATTTTTGTAGATGACATGGCTTTCAGTGAAAGCAAAACTGACATTTGATCGAGCCATCCATGTAATCATTGGCGCCACCGGCTCGTTGTCAGGTATGACTTGCAATAGCGCACACATGTTATGCTTATTTTCAAAAACATACTTGGGTTGTTCTTCTTCTGCCATATCTGAACATCACAATCAAACATATTCAAAGTGAAATTAGTCATAAAGTTCGGTACTTTAGGTTAATTCAAGGTATAAAAATGAAGAAGAAAGAGAGAAAAATCATCAAGAACCTTTTCTTCGGCAAGTTTATAACCTAAACACATAAACAAAATATTAGTAATCAAATACATAATCAAAGCCCATTATAGTCTAATCGTGATTGGAAAACACATTATTATTGCTTACCGAGTCGGAATTAGAGGGCTGATTCAAGTTAGGGTTGGGATTAATAATGAATGCGAAAGGTCGGTTTGGGTTTCTTTGTGAGTAACCAGTTGCAGTGGAAAGAGAGAGAGGGAAATGTAATGTTGAAAATTTTGCCTAACTCCATCTTATATACCTTTTGAATGTGGGTTTTAAATGCTTTTTGTTATTTTGTGAATTATTAGCTGTCAAATAGTAACATTAACCACTTGATATTTTAAAACAATTTTAAAACATATAACTCTTTATTATTTTATGCTTAGAAAACCTTACTCGGAAAAGTAAACCTTTGCAAAGTCTACTCGGTATACTTCCACTTAGACAAAGCTTACCCGATAAAATATTAAACCTTGCTTGAAAACATTTTCTTTTAATCTTATAAGGTTTACCCGATTCCTTGTTACTCACCAATATTGCCTGGTCAAGCTAGATGATTTAAAGTAAAGTAAATATGAAGAAAGCTTACCCGAAATACCTGATTTCTTGAGAACTTAATCACAAGATAAATAATCAAGTATAAAATTTTCAAATAAGTATTCTTGCTAGGAATCAATTAAGATACCCAAATAAATTTCTCAAATATAAATCAAGTAACTCAATCTAGCATAAACCCTATCAAAATGAGAAACACATTTAATCAAACACACTTTGATGAATAGTGTGTCCGAGCAACCTTCATAAGATAATATGCCCGAACAACCTTCTTTACAAAGTATACCCGAACAACTTTCATAGTGTATAAAGTGTGCCCGAAATGATATCTTGCAGACAGTGTACTCGGAAAGTCAAATTTTGAAATTACCAAGTATATTGAGGGAACAATAGTGTACCCGGAATATATAGTGTGCCCGGAAGACAAAGTCTGTCCGAAAACACTTGTAATTTCAAATCAATCATAATTACAAGTAACATATAGCATGCTCGGAATGTGATTAAACATAAAACACCTAAGTGTACTATAGTCTAAAATTTCAAAGAGCTTGCCCGACAATCCTCTGTTAGCACTAAGCTTCCTAGGGTTAACATATTCACACATCAGGTATGCTTGGGAACTAAACTAAACAAGATAGTCTACCCGAGAAAATTCAAAGCATCAAATCATACCCGAAAAAGACGAACTTAGATAAAACCAACTAAGTGTGTCCAGAAAGGTTTAAAAGCATAAAACCTTACCCGAAAAACGTATTCAATCATAAACACTCAGGCTTGCCCGGAAAGTGACTAAAATAGCAACTCTACCTGAAAAGTATCAGATACTTCAAAGCATGCCCGAAAATAGTAAACTTAGACAAAAACATCTAAGTGTACTCGGAAAGGTTATAAAACCTTAAACCTTACCCGAAAATACATATTCAACCTATTTTAGGCAAAATGCAACACTGTTTGACTTAAACCACTTGTCAAAGACATTTATATGTTTGTGTATCATTTCAGATCATAGTTTAAGAGCAAATGGTGCATTTAGAGATCAAATTTCAGTTCAAAACAAATTCTTTTGTAAACCGAAAAGATCTCAAGAATAGGTTCATATTGACTAAGTAGCTATCTCAATACTTCATCCTCAGCAGGTCTTTCTTTGGTGATATGATTAAGTTTCAATTAAGTTGTAGAAAATTTAATGGATAACCCATATTGTTTTCTGATGCTCCTTATCTATACTCAAGGCTTATTTGGCTTTCTCCAGATCACCCCAATTTGACTTTGACCCCCTGGTTTTGGTTAAAACTTCAATGACAGAACATATTTTTGAAAATTTATAAGATATTTCTTTTCAAATCTACAAACATATGTGAGGTTGAACATTGGACTTACATGCCACGCTTGTCGGACTTACAGGCCTTTCATTCAGGATGTTTAAAGGACTTATATGATTGCCTCCACCCTTGTAGTTCTGGAATAACCCTCATGTTTGTATTTTCTTAATAAAAGTTTGTGAACAAGTCTCAACTTTTGGTTGACAAAATTTGAAATTAAAGTAGTTCACAACTGTTCTTTGTCATTCTTTAAAAGATGTTTCATTTTGGGTAACCAAAGACCAACAGGCTTGTGTATGACTGGATCATCACTTTTCTGCCTATCATTTGAAAAGATTTATATAGGAACATGCATAGACAACAATGTAACTCCACACAAATCTTAGCATATTCTTTATGTTTATATCACCTTAGATTTTGCATATCATGAGAAAGCAACCATACATGTCAATGACTGTACTAAGAGTTCTTTTAGCCTAATAAATCCATATGATTGGCAAAGTAGTCAATGTACTATCATTTCCCAATATATTCAGTTTAATATTCAATCACCCCAATGTCTCTTAATTGTCAGGTAAATGGCTATTCTTTTTTACTACAGGTGGTCAACAGGACCAAACATACATTGTGAATATATGTCTTTTCAAAGTCAGAGCTATTGACATAGTTGTGAAGGAATAGAAAACAAGTTATAATTGCCCCAAATGCTTTCAGTTTTCAGGTTAATGGTTATCCGTTTAATCTTTACAGATTGCAGGACCAAACATACACAGGTGTATGTCCTTCCAACTAGGCAAATGACATAATATTCAGCAAAGATAACTACCTGAGACTTTTCATTGAAAAATCCTCTTTTTAAGTTTCTTTAAAGCTTGAACTTAATAGTATTATCAATGCTCAGCACCATTAATCAACTTGCTCATGTTTTAACCAAAAAAAAGTATGTATGCAAAGTTCATTAGAAAATTTCATTTTATCTCTTAATTTTGACATAAAACTCATTTTGACTCAAACAGTTGTAACACATAATCAAATCTTAATCAAACATAATATTATCAGGACAAGTAGACAGTACTAACATTAAAAGTCTATCCTATCTTAATAACATTAGAAGATCAGATAAAACACATATTCAAGCAGTTAAGCAGTGATGTTAGATAAGCATTTAACAGGTACTTCATAACAGGATTGCTCATCTGAACATCACAAATGCATATCAACTGATAAACATGCACATATTTTAACCAAATTAATCATGTTAAACTTTGCATACAAAATCAGTTAAAGCACATACCAGTCAAAATATCAAGCAACATAATCAAGCATATTCATTCAACATTCAAAGTATGTGACCTCAATCAAGAATAATCAATTAACTCATAGAGACACAACTAAGCACACATCCTCAATCAGACCTCATCAGAGTTGATCATTCCCAAGGCTTTCAGAAGAAAGTTGAACCTAGTTCTATCAATTGGTTTGGTGAATAGGTCAGCCAAATTTTCACTTGTATCAACTCTTTGCATTTCAATCAAACCTTTTTCACTGCAATCTCTTATGAAGTGATGTCTGATTTCAATGTGCTTAGTTTTAGAATGTTGAACTGGATTCTTAACAGTAAAATATGCAGCAGTATTGTTAATAAGAACAGGGGTGTTCAGAAAATTCAAACCATAGTCCAGCATCTGGTTCTGAATCCATAGAACTTGTGCACAGCAGGCAGATGCAGCAACATATTCAGCTTCTGTAGTTGAGATTGAGACAGTTGTTTGCTTCTTGCATTGCCATGACACTAGCCTTTCTCCCAAGAATTGACATCCTCCTGAGGTTGACTTTCTGCTCATGTTGCAGCCATCATAATCAATGTCTGTGTAGGCAATTAGATCAAATGATTGATTCCTTGGATACCAAATCCCCAAATTGGTCTTCCCTTCAAATATCTGAATATTCTTTTAACAACATTCATGTGGGAGACTTTTGGACTTGACTGGAATCTTGCACACACACACACACACACCAAACATGATATCTGGTCTTGTAGCAGTTAGAAACATCAGAGATCCAATTTTGGCTCTATATTCATGTTCATCCACAGGCTCCCCCTTTTCATCAGCAATCATCTTTTCCTTGGTGTCCATTGGAGTTGAGGCAGTTTTGTAGTCATGACAGTTGAACTTGTTCAAGATGTCCTGCACATATTTAGTTTGGTGAATGAAGATCCCTTCAACCTTTTGCTGAATTTGCAGTCCAAGAAAGAAGTTCATTTCTCCCATAGAGCTCATGCTATATTTGGACTTCATCACCCCTTCAAACTCCAAACACATTTGTTCATTGGTTGAACCATAAATGATATCATCAACATATACTTGTAACAGCAGCAAGTCTGATCCCTTTCTTTTGTAGAAAAGTGTCTTGTCAATGGCTCCCCTCTGAAAACCATTTTCAATAAGATGATTTGACAACTCATCATACCATGCTCTAGGAGCCTGATGCAATCCATAAAGGGCTTTGCTTAGCTTATACACCCTGTTTGGATACATTGGATCCTCAAAACTTGGGGGTTGAGCTACATACACTTCTTCATCAATCTTTCCATTTAGGAATGCAGAATTAACATCAAGCTGGAACACTCTAATGTTCTTTGAGGAAGCATATGCAAGAAAGATCCTGATAGCTTCAAGTCTTGCAACAGGTGCAAAGACTTACTCAAAGTCTATTCCTTCTTCTTGAAGGCATCCCAGTGCCACAAGTCTAGCTTTATTCTTAATCACCAAACCCCTCTCATCCCTTTTGTTTCTAAAAACCCATTTGGTTCCTATTGCATATCTGTCAAATGGCTTATCAACAAGATCCCACACATGTAGATCTCTTAACTGAGCCAGTTCCTCCTGCATTGCTTCTACCCAACTGTTGTTTTTCAGTGCTTGGGCAATATTCTTAGGCTCTATTTGGGATAGAAAGCAGGAGTAAAGACAGATGTTTGCAATATCTGAGTGACTTCTTGTAACCCTTTCATGCAAATCTCCAATGATGTTTTCAGAAGGATGATTCTTTTCCACATAAGGAGTTTGAACAATCATATCTGTAGACACAGTTGTGTCAAGATTTGACTCATTAAGTTTAGGTTCTTCAATGATCAAATCAGTCTCTGCATTATGAAATTCTGGTGCTTCTTCATTATTTTGTCCTGAAGTAGATGCACCATTTTTTTCTAAGTTCAATCTTTGAAACAAGTCTTGAAAACTTGCAGTAGATGCAACTTCATCTTCATTTGATTGGTTGCTTGTGTTTCCCTCATTCTGAATTTGAACATCCTGTACATCTTAATTAATCTCAGTGTGATCATTTTCAGAACTGTGATTGTTTTCTTGTATATTTTCTTGAACTTGCTCAAAAACATCACATGAGGAATTTTTCACAAAAGTGTATTCCTTTTCTTTTCTAGCAACCTTTTCCCACATTTCTTCTAAGTCCAGTGGTTTCTTCTTTTTCTCTTCAATTACACTGGTCTTGTAGAATGAGTCATCAAAGTCGTCAGGATAAATATTGAAAGACCTTATTAACTTTTCATGATCAAACAGCCATGCTGCACCATCAACTGTATTGAATTGATTCTCATTAAAGATGATGTCAGATGATTCTATAACACTAAAATGGTCTTTCACATATACTCTGTATGCTTTTGAGTGTGTAGAATATCCAACAAAGAAACAATCTAGAGATTTTATTTGAAACTTGTTCAAATAATCCCTAGTGTTCAGAAGAAAACATTTTCATCCAAAGGGCTTGAAAAACATGATATAAGGCTTTCTGTTGTGGAATATTTCATATGGAGTCTTGTTATGCCTTTTGTTTACAAGCACCCTGTTCTGAACATAGCAAGCAGTGTTTATGGCTTCAGCCCAAAAAGTAACAGGCAAGTTAGCATCTGCTAACATGGTTCTTGCAGATTCAATCAAAGTTCTATTTCTTCTTTCTGCAACACCATTTTGTTCAGGAGTTCTAGGAGCTGAGAATTGTTGAAGTATTCCCTTTTCTGCACAAAAATCTTGCATAACTCCATTCTTGAACTCAGTACCATTGTCACTTCTCATCATTTTAACCTTCTTATTCAACTTGTTCTCAATCATTGTTACACAACCCTTAATCAACTCTCCAGTCTCATCTTTGGTACTTAGGAAATAAACCCAAGTATATCTTGAATAGTCATCAATGATCACAAGGCAGTATCTTTTCTTACCTATACTTGGCCCACTCACAGGACCAAAAAGATCCATGTGAAGTAATTCAAGTACTTGATCAATTGAGTTGATGAGCTTAGGCTTATCAGAAGATTTGTATTGTTTTTCTTTCTGACATGAACTACAATGATCTTCCAATTTGAATTCTCTTGTAGGTAAGCCAATCACATGCTCACCTTTCACAAGTCTGTTCATGTTCTTCAAGTTCACATGACATAGTTTCCTATGCCACAATTTGGATTCATTTTCAGTGGCTTTGGAAACAAAACATGCACCCCCTCTTAAAACAGATTCTTTCATATTCAATTCATACAAGTTGCCATTTTTTGGTGCCATTATCATAATCATTTCAGGTGGAATTACAAACTCAGGTTTTAAGATGAAACAATGGGAATCATCAAAATTGACTTTGTATCCCTTATCACACATTTGTGATATGCTCAGTAGATTATACTTAAGACCTTCAACATGAAACATATTATCAAAAGAAACCTTTCCATTTGTTAAGATTCCTTTCCCCACAATCTTTCCACCATTTTCATCACTCCCAAAGGCTACAGGTCCTTCATACTTTTCTTCATAATTGACAAGTGATCTTTTGTCACAAGTCATGTGCCTAGAACAACCACTATCCATATACCATATTTCATTCATAGGAGTGGACTTTTCCTGCACAAAAGAAAGAGTTTTATTAGTTGAGTGATGAAGTGCAGTCTTCTACAGCTTGCAACTCATCATTTTCAGTTTCTGTGACAGCTTGGGAAGTGAGTGTTGTTGGTTCAGGATCTTCATGAGTGACTTCTAAGTTGTCTGAATTATAGGTTTCATAACCACACTCTCTTGGGGTTTTATGAAGTGAGGTTGAGTTATGGTACTCAGCTGAGTCAGTGGCATACTTCTTAATTACATAGTCCTTCTTTTCTGAGTAGTCTCTCACATCAGTAACTGTCTCAACCTTAATCTCAGTCTTATGTTTCCAAAGAAAACCTTGTGGTTCATATCCATGTTTTAATAAGAACTTCTCATCACCTGTCAGTTATGTTGATTTCTTTCTTGAAAAGACACCTTTGTTTCTTATCTTTTCACTTCTAGGTGATCCTTGTGATTCATCATATTTAACTGATTGAGTATCTTGTTTGATTGTCAAAGGATGAGAGTTCATTTTGGTCACATTTTCATGCTTCTTAGGAGATATACTTCTTCTTGCTGATTTAGTCCCTTGCTTCTTTGTTTTGACAATAGCTTTCTTTTCAATCCTTGTCTCCTTAGCAAATTTGTTTTCTTCTCTTTTCATGGTTTCATTTCCACATACCTTTCCTTTTTCCATATATACATCATACTTCTGTTTGTACAGGACAAAGTCTTGGCCATAATTTGTTCCATCTGGGACATGAAATGGTTGAAATTTCAATCTTTCATTGCATGAGTCTGTGTGGTGACCATATTCATCATACTTCTTGCACCATACCTTGCCTTTGAATATTTCTTGTTCTTTTGGTTTCTTGAATCTTTCACTTGGCTTAGGTGACTTGACTCCTAGAGTCTTCTGATTCTTTAAACTGTCAAAGTTAATTGAGAATGGCACAAACTCCTCAATGTTGATGTCTTGTCTTTCAAGTTTGCTTTTAACAAAGACAACTTTCTACATAATCATAGGTTCTTCATCAATATTTTCTTTAAACCTTGACTGTCTCTTCTCATACTCTTCCATAGTTTCTACTTCTCCATCATCCAACACCTCATGATTAGAAAAGATTGGATAAACTGGAGTAAAATTTTCTGTATCAACTTCTTCAGTCACCATCTTCTTTTTGTTTTGTTTTATCCTTTCTAATAAAACCTTGCTTGGTGGCATGACTGCATTGTAGCTTATCTTCTTCCTTTCACAAATGTCAAAAGAAACATGTTCTCCTTTTATTTTGTCATTTTGTTTCTTCATTCTTGGTGTGACTGGTGGATACTTTGGATGTTTATCAACTGATTCTGGTCTCTTGTATTCTCTTCCTCTTTCAGCAGATTTGATTTCTTCATCAGTGATTTGATCACTTAGATCACTTAAATCATCTTGATCCAATTCAAAAGGATCAAAGTCATCCTCAGAGACTTGAACTCAATTGATCCAATTCAACAGGATCAAACTCTCCTTCTTCATTCACTTCTACCTTCTTGTATAAATCAACAAATTCTTTTTTGTCTTGAAAGACATCTCTGAATTGTTGCAAGTGTGCATCTCTTTTCTCTTTGTCAACTTTTGGTATGAAGTTGTTGTTGAATGGAGGTGGAACTTCTTTGTATTTGTCTTGGTCCTTTACTTGGTTCAGAATACCACATATGTTGTTTGTTGAGATCAAATTCTTCAAAAATTCAGTTTCAACCTTCAGTTTTGTGTTCCGCACATTTTCTTCAACTAACATCTTCTTTAATCCATCTATCTCAGTGATGTATCTGGTTTGAGCTCTGTAACTGATCATGCAGTCATCTTCTAGGCTTTTAATTTTTTCTTCACTGATCAGCTCACTAGCCTCATACCCATTGATGATACTTTGTTTCCTAAAACACTCACTTTCCAGCTTTCCTACTTTTGTTTTAAATTCATTGATAATTTCATTTAAATCAACAGTGGGAGCAGAGTGTACCTAAGATGATGATCCTTTTTCTTTCTCAATTATGGCCATGAATGCCACATTTACTTTCTTGATGTCATCAACAATGTCCTCTTCATGATTGCTCCAATCAAAATTTCATTCATGTTGTGTAGTCACTGCCACATTTCCTTGATTTCTGATCTGATTTTGGTTTGCTGGAACAGTGTTGTTTGGAATATTTGAGCTGATTGAAGGTTTTGATTGTTGTTCATTTGAAAACCTTGAGTCTGTTGCATACATTGTTGTTGATTGTTCATTTGAGGCTGAAAGTTGTTGAAGTTGGGGTTGTAATTGCTGTTGGGATTGAAGTTGTTATTGTTGAATCTTGGCTGATTTTGTTGGTATTGCTGTTGACCTCTTGGCTGTTGATTCTGGAATTGATTCATCTGGAAGTTTCTTGGTTGATTACATTCTCTTGCAAAATGACCAGGTTGCTGACAATTGTAGCAAATCGCTTTTGACTTGTCAAATCCAATCCTATCATTAGGACAAGAAACAAGAGACCTACCAGTTCTGTTATACAGCCTTTTACTTCTCAAAGCCAACATGGCAGCTTGCCATTTCAAATCCATGTCTTCCAAATCATCTGCATCAATTTGATCCAAGTCATCTTGTACCACACTTGTGTGAATCAAGTTCTTTGCAACAAAGGTATTATTTGACTCAGTGAACATAGAAAGTAAGGCCTGTGTTTCATTGCCTTGTCCATTTCCACCACTAGAATGAGGTAAATTCCCACTTGCCATAGAGGCGGAATCAGTGTCATCAATCAGGTTGCACATTGAACCTCTGCTGATTTCCTTGATTACTTGTGCTACCTCTAATGAATGATTTCGGAGTATCAGCATTATGCTCAAGTGGTTCTTTAATGATGGGAATTTTCTGTTGATTCTTGGTAGTCAAGTTACCCATTGGTGCAATCAATGCATCTGAAACATTGAAGCAGGGTCTTTCTTCCTTAATCATTTCATTCTCTATCATTTCAAGTTCTGCAGCCTGAAGGAAGCATACTACATCATCCAATTTCAATTCATTGAAATTATGCTTCTGAAGGATGAACTTGCAAGCACTATACCATTCCTTTGGCATTGAATTGAGCAACTTGGTATTTAGATCAAAATCAGTCATGACATAATCAGTTGTCCTCAATTCATTCACAATAGTTAGAAAACGTTCTAGTATTGATTTTAGTCTTTCTCCTTCCTTATACTTGAACATTTCCAACTGTTTCTTCAATCTTTGCTTCTTAATATTCTTCAGTTTAGTATTCCCCTCATACATCTCAAGTATGGCATCATACATTTGTTTGGCAGTTGTATGATGTGCCACCTTGGTTAAAATCTCCCAAGACAGTCCTAGCTTAATCATAGCTAAGGCCCTGTCATCCACCTTTCTCATTCTTTCTCTTATAGCAGCAGTTCCAGCTGTGTTTTCACCTTCCTCAACTGCAGCTTGTGGACCATTCTTAATGGAGTTCCACATATCAACATCATTGTAGCATACGGCTGTTTCAAAAAGCACTTTCCACTTGGTAAAGTTTTCCTGTCCATACAATCTTGGTATTTTGTTAGTAGACACCTCTTGTTCCTCATATACAGACATTTTCAAATTCTTAAAATCAGTTTCTTTGTAAAAAAGCAAAGTTTTAAAATAATCAGATCTGAAAACAGGTTGTTCAGATCTGATGTGTCTAATATAATTAGAGCAAGATTTATATATAAAGATTAAAGCTTTGATTGAAATAAGGAAGAGAAAACACCGGTAGCTTGTAGATCTGAAAGAAAAATGAAGAACAGAGCTGCTGACGTCACGAATCAATGGAACAGTTGTCTGCTTACGTCATCTTTCTTCAAAACTTCAATCAGTAACAAGAATCTTTCCAAAATAGCAGCAATCAGCTATGATACCACTTGTCAGGTCCCCGATTTCAGCTGGATCTTACTCAAATCATGCTATAACTCACACAAATAGATGTGTCGACAAGGGAGTTGATGAGGGTTGCTATATTTAGACAGATTACCGTTTATTAATGGCAGAATCAATAACAAACATATGGTTGCTTAATCAGTATTCAAAGGTAACCAACACAAATAAGATTTACTCAAAAGATTTCCATTTATATAATATCAATCATACAAAGTGGATAATCGATTTAGGGTTTCTTGAATGAAGGTTTTGTCCGTACTATACTAAGACAGCCGTCACACGCAATATTCTTTCTTAATTAATGTGTCTGTCTGTCCTGGGCGGCGTGCCCTAAACATTCTATTTATAGGCCTGCCACCCTATGACATCTGTCATTCCTTCTAGAAACCGTAAATGATAAGACATATTCATGTTACATATTCAGAAATAATCCTAAGTGTAAAACAAGTCTTCCGGGTAGGCTTTGCATCAATCTTGTCTTTCCGAGTATGCTCTGCCATCCTTTAGGACTTGGTAATATAAAAGTGTGCTCGGAATCTGTTTCCGGGTAGACTTTACCTGAAGAGTATTTTACACCGGGTAGACTTCAATCTTCTTGACTTTGTCAGACTTTGCCCGACAAACTCTTACGAGCAACCTTGTTCTTCAACGGTCCTTTCAACCCTTTGCTAGAGACTAGCTTATTAGAAAAGTGTGCTTGGTAGCACTGTTCCTTGCTTGAGTTGAACCTTGCCCGATGATACTTGAGATATATCATTAAATCATCAAGCTTACTTGGACCATATTTATTGATGAATACCTTGCCCGGACTTCCAATTACTTGGCTTCATGAGCTTGGTAAGCCTAAAGCTTACTCGGAAGTGAACTTTACTTGGCTATGAAGAACAAACCTACTTGATAAAGTGAACCTTGCTCGGATCTGCATAAACTAGTGAACCTTGCCCGGTAATACACAAGTTTGCAAACCTTGCTCGGATATTCACTAAAGAAGACTTCCAGAAGATAACCTTGCCCGATAGACAAAATATCGTGCCCGGCTAAGTAAAAGTTTGCTCGGAGGTCTAAGGTGTGCCCGGATCCATACTTAGCGAATTCCGAGGAGGTTGAGAAGATTCCAATCTTCCATATGTCACATAGAACAAGTCTTTGACTTAAAAATCCCCCTTTTATGTCAATTTCTTGACCCAACAGGCCTTGGTTATTAAAACATCTTAAAATACACACCAAGTTTCGAGCTTGATAATAAGCCACGGAACTGTCATTCTTGTGAGACCTTGGTTGATAAAACATAAATCCTATTATAAACATGGACTAACGGAGGTATTAGTGGTAACTAATCATTTACAAAATGGAACACTAACAATGATATGTAAACGGATTGTTGTTGTTAATCCACTAAAGTTGTTTTGGTTATTTTTCAAGTGAGTGTGCAACATAATCTATATTAAACAACTTTGGGTGATTATTATAAAGTACAACAATTTTCTAAGAGTTGTGTGGGTTAATACTTGGTAATTCAAGGTTTATATCTTTAAAATTAACTAATCTTAATTGGTATTTTAAATATATTACAAAGGTTATTTTTACTAAAATATCAAGGACAATTCACTTAGTAATTTAAGGAATTGTCTCATCCTTAAAGTAAGTTAGCATATGAATACCTAATATAAACCACCTTGCTTTCATAAATGATATTTTTGTGGAGATCATGAAGTTTTGCATATCTTTTTCTTTTACTATCATGGAATAACATAACTTAGGAATAATGTGTTATTCCCACATTTAATTACCAAATCAAGTTTATATCACATGTTTACTAATTAATTGTTAAACCAAGTTAAGAGTATTTACCAAGATGGTACATGTACAATTATATGATTGCTTATCTCTATAGAAATATAAAAATCCAAAAATATTGTCTAAAATATATGCTTTTAAATTCCTTTGAAATTTACTTGTTAAACCAAAACCACTATGATGTTTACTTCCGGTTAAAATAAATGCAACGATTTAGTAGTAAAAATCAAACAAGGGTGTTCGTTGATCGATACTTGGTTCTTACCCACAATATACTACATATATGATAGGTACACTTACCTATTTGTGTGTGGTCTAGTTAAGATAAAAAAACATTTTATCAATTTAAAACTCGACTTTGTGTGAAACAAAACTCTTTTCAAAAACTAACTACTTTTCATACCACCTCTCACACACACTAATCGTTTAAAAAAATAAACGTTCGAAGTTATGAGATATTAATTGAGTGATTAAATTAAGTCGTCTTCTAATATTTTAGACAAAAAAATAATATATATGTTTTTATAATATATTATGGAAAGAATAATATCTTCTTTCCAAGAAACATGTAAGGAACACATGTATACTCTAAGTTTAATGGTGGTGGTAGAATGATACATGTCATATCCTAGTATCACAATCCTTAATAATTCAATACCTCATATAATACTATGATTAGTCATTGTGACACATTGAAGATTCTGTTGAGCAAGGAGATCTAATCAATCACAGATTCATATTGTATTTATTAGAACTTAGATCTAGTTATATGATATGCTTATAGATTCGATAATTGATAATAATAATATTAACGAAGTAATTGTTAGAGAGAACTTGGACAGAGTTTCGGTATATAGCTTAAACAATACTTAAATTAACAAGGCACAAACAAGCCTTGTATAGACGATGGATACCATTCGTTACACATCCCCTAACGAATGGCCTCCATTCGTTATCATTACATAAGTTAAAACATCAGGTATAGTGAATGACTCATTCGCTATACCCCCATTCATCAACATTCCATGAAGAATGGATTACATACATAATGAACTAGGGTTCATTCGTTAAACATCCTTAACGAATGGTCTATACAAGATAACGAAAGGGCTCATTCGTTAAACAACCTTAACGAATGAGCCATACATAACGAATGGGATTATATTTCCATAAATACCCCTTAACATTAAAACAATAATATAAACAATAAATTACAAAGACTCGAGACGAAAAAACCGTGCACAAACAAACACCCCCTCGTCTTGAGCTCTTTGTCTTTAATTTGAACAACATCGTCTTCCAATCTAGACAACTATGAATCACAAACGCATGACACACACGTACGCGCTGGATTTGCATAGGTCGATCGTAATCTTCTTGACGCTCTATCAAAATCTTGTTCTCAAAAAGCACGTCATTGTCTGTTTCGATAAATTAACGAGCCACATCGGGTCGATAACTCGTATAAAGCTGGTCTTCAGTCCTTTACCCAGCACAATGACGGCCTCGCCAATTCGATTATCGTAATACCATCGATTGAACGATAGGTGAAGACTATGTGGAAAAGTCTTCACCGGTACACGCTTTATTATTTTCGGCGGTTTAACTTTAAATACAAGTTTCCTCCAACCCGTACGAGGATCAATTTCATCAATGTACTTACGGGTTTAGACTTGTGGCTTAAAGAACTTAAATCCATGGTTTACCTGAAGAGAAAATGTGGGTGAAACCATTCTGCTAATCGATCTCCACCGTGATTTATGAACGGCCGGTTGGCGAGAGTGCGTACATCTCACCTCGGCAGTGAGAGAATGTCAGTGATATACTGAAAGTACAGAACGCCGTTCTCCCACTTGATAATGAAAACTTTCAACTCGGAATCGTATAACCAAGAAACAATATCACTTTTCACTGTTGGCAGGCTTTGAAATTGGTCTTCTGATTTGCTTTAGCCCGTGCAGCAACATCCTCCTCAACCTCCAACGTGTCCAGTTCTTCATCGTTCAGCCGTAATAATAATGAAATCTGTTCGCGTGTTAGGACCTGATCGACAAACAGACCTTCTTCTATTTTGTTCGCGTTGGCAGTGCTCATCACTACTTCGACAAACTGACCTTCTTCGATTTTGTTCGCGTTGGCAGTGCTCACCACTACTCCCTTATTGAAATTCATAAACAATATAGTGTTGGATTTGATCGACTCGATAGGTTGACCATTTGTCGAGTCCTTGTAAACGACTATCTGTCGATCATTGTCTTCACATCCACCACAACTATACCAGCACCCGAGGATGAATCATGAGCTTGTTTCGGCTCACTTCCTCGAGGACCTGGAGCATCTGGATCATCGTCATCATTCTTCAGTTTCTTCAGAGCGTCGTCTTTGCATGTCAACCGAAAGATGAGATCTTCCTGCTCCTTTATCTTCACCCCCTTATCAGTGACAATCTCACGGAGCTTCTTCGTTTCCTTTTGGAAGTAGGAAACATACCCCATCAGACGACGTTGATTCTGCATCATCTGCTCTTGAGCTTGACGATCAGCCGCCATTTGATTCTCATATAGATGAATCAAACTCATCACCCTTATCACCACCATCATCTCCACCAATGTTCCGACCTGGTCCCTCTTCTCGTTCGGAATACGAATCGTCATGGATCCAACGGTCATTAGAAGGACATACATATGTCGGATTAGACAAGTGACCGATCAATGGTTTGGTCCTTGGAGTATCCTGCCTGTAAGACTTCATACTCTTCATCGTATCTGCGTTCATATGCCCTGCTTCAACACATCATCTCTCAAGGTCCTATCAACTTCCAAATCATGAATTAAATCCTAAATGATCAGCTGCACAAATTGTGGATACATCAGGAATTTACTGCGTTAGTTCTTGACCAAGCAATTTTCCTTAAGATGATAAAAGATCAGCTTAGAGAAGTTTAACAAATTATTCAAAATTAGAGCTACGAATGCTGATTGCAACATGATCCAGCATTCGTCGTATCCACCCTTGCGTCCCCCAAGGCAATGTATAAGTTCATGTAGTAGATATTTGTACGGGGCACACAAGTATTCCTTGTTGTACTGGGAATGTTCAAGGTCACCCTCATAGAATACTCATCGAAATAACCCTTGTATCAACGATCTATCAAATTCACACGTGTTATCCATGTTGTCCACAAACCTCAACTCCCGTCTGATAACCCCAGGTGTAATAACAACTGATTTTTTGTTGACTTCAGCGACGATATGGTTTTCAGACTCAACGTAATGAGCCGAATTCCAAAACGGTCGAATGATGCTGAAGTAGACCATTGTGTCAGCAGTAACAACATAACTTATCCGAGATCATCGAACAAATGCGATAATATCTCTAAACAGGTCCTCGTTAGCAAAATTCTTTTGAACAAAGGCACAAATGTTGTTCTTTTTGTCAAAAGGCAACATCGGGATCTCAGGTTCTTATTGTGGCTGAACCCGTGGCTCATTAGCTACGGGAGCCTCTTGTGCAATCTATTCTGCCATATCTGAAAATATATAAACCCGAGAATTAGTAAAAACGAACATTTAAAAATTAAATTATTTAACAATTTAAATTTTTTGAAAATAATTAAAAGTGTCATTTGTTATTTTCTTGGCTCATTCGTTATAACGAACGAGGTTATTCTCTATAACGAATGGCTTAATTCGTTATAAATAAATAAAGCGAATGTATGATAACGAATCAATCACGAAAGAATAACGAATTATCCATAACGAATGTAAGTTCATTCGTTATCAATACAGGCGAAAGAGTTGATTCGTTATTTGAAACTTAACGAATGGATTTTGAACAAGAATGGGTGTCCATTCGTTAACTGTAACGAATGGCCACCAATAATTATCAACTTTGACTATAAAGAGTTAAAGTCAAAATTAAGGATGAACACTGATAGTCAACATTCACTATCAGATTCAATTAGATCATGTTAGACGATGTATTCTACAATATTGAGCATGAATCGGCTTGCAATACCCTCGATAGCCGATTCAATACAACCATTTAGGTAAAAATTGGGTTTAATTTGAGTTATGTTTATAAGTTAAACCCCGAAACAAAAATAAACTAATTAACCCATGAAATGTCCATGGATTTTGACGTTTTTGATTGCGTTTTGATCGTGGTTACCATATAAATCACAAACGATGATCAAAAATTGATTTAAAGAAGTTTCAAAATTTCTAGAAAAATTGGCCAGAGGTTTGTTAGAGATGGACGAATATCGGTGAGCACGAATGAGACGTTTCGTTACTTCCCTATTTATTATATGCGACACACATTGAACGATTTTCAAGACAACGAATGAGCTCATTCGTTAATTTAAAAATTAACGAATGGTCTAATTCTTTACTTCATTCGTAAACTCCGTTAACGAATGAGTGATATGTTAAAAATCATAAAAAATTAATGTAAATTCGTGCTTCAATCGTTATAAATCAGGTGACGAATGAGGTCATTCGTTATGGTGTAGCCAAAGCGATTTAATGATGACGAATTGGACTAATTCTTTATCCAAATGACCCTCATTTGTTATCCAGATTGATAGCGAATGGACAATAACTTAAGATTAAAATTAATTTTATTTTAAAATTAGAAGAATTAAATAATACATCGAAACCCGTGTCCCGATGAACTTTACCTTACGAATCTTACCCTTCGAAGTAAGATGCAATACCTTAACGTGTTTAACGTTCAAAACACTTAAGTAAAAATCAAATAATGTAAGTGAATTAAACAATTGAATTAAATAATTAATAAAATAAATTAAAATCTTGGTGGTATATTTAAATTCTTTCCAAATATTTACACTTAAATACGAAACACGAAAATAAAACAGAAAATCAAAGTAGAAATTAAAATATTTTTGGATTTTTGAATAGTTTTAAATTGAAAGAAAAATAAAATAAAATATGATATTTATTTTACGAAAGCAGTACATATTTTTGTGCGTTTAATCAGAGAATCATATTGAACAAATTGCCCTTCCATTGCAGTTTTATATTTCAGCATTATTATGACAGGTGTTAAGTCGGTCATTGATATTGTTGTCCACTTAAACCTTATAACAAACCTTCAAGTATTTTTGTGATATGATTTAATGTTCAATTAAAGCGCAGAATATCAGAAACTATCAGCCTCTAATCTCAGTTCAAGCTTAACTTGATTTTTACCGTATCACCCCAACTTGACTTAAACCATTATGTTGCCGATCAAAATTAGAATTTTTATAGATATTTTTGAGCGATGCACCAAGCTTCCTTTATTGTGAATGAGTATGCACGAGTTCATCTGTTGACTTACATACATTGTATCCACTGAGGTCCGTTTCTTATTGGTATTGAGACGCGCGCAAGGGAGGAACAATGTATGACTAACAGCGGAATTGATCAAGTCAGTAATTCAATTTGTACGATGTACAACAGTGATCAAGTTTAATGACTTTGGGTTTGCTCTAAATGCTTTTGAAATATTCATGCATATGAATAACCAAATGATTAAGCCGCATAAAGACTCACAGTGTCCAGAACCCGGATGTTTTTTATTCATACTTTTTGTTTTTAGTGATCAGACGAACATAAGGCGTGAGTATGATTGGCTATTACATTTCTGCCATCATTAATTTTGGAAGAGACTAACACCCTTTCAATTTGTAATTTCTTTATGTTTATATCACATAATTTACCCTAACAATTTGTTTAAGACCTATCAATGCACCAATGCAATTAAGCACTCAACCTTTTAAGCTTATTTCTTTCTGGATATGTGACCAGATGATCAATGTACTATCATTTTCTCTTTTCGCTTCAAAACTCATTTTTGAGGAACATAAAAATTCAATCGCCCCAGTCACTTTTAGTCTATAGATTAATGGCTATCCTATAAATCTACAAGTAGATAATAGGACCTAACCATGCAAGCATGCTCCACAAACTTTGTGAGAACCGAGCCCCGGTGCGGAAGCGTGAATATTCGGTGTTAATCAACGGTGTGGAGCTCGGGTCTAGGGTTAGGATCAAATCTCACTCGTATTCACTCTTGAAAGATGTTTGGACGGATGAGGTGTATTAGGAGAGAGCCTGATTTGATTAACAATCAATAGAAGGATGAACAATTGTAATCAAAACACAAACAAGATAGAAATGGTAGTGTGATAATATTAGTCGAATGATTCTCATAAAGATGAACCACTCATACATACATACATTCATACATACAATCAATTAAGAAATATCAGCCGCCACCAGGAGAACTCATCCTGGAGGTGGAGACTCTCTCAAAGGGATAAAACCCTAAATCTCACACATACACAATACAATCACTCATACTAGACAAATGAATAAAAACATCTATTTATACTAGTCTAGCATGAGTTGGTCTTCAAGCCATCCACCCTTGGTTAAGACCAAATAATATATTTTTTTCACCCAAAAATTAATTCGATGCATCAGACTAAAATATAAGTCCCAACAATCTCCCCCTTAGACCGATGCCATCGAATTTCTTCCATGATCACCTGATAACTCGTTGTCTTTCATTGAAATTCTCCCCCTCACGTTAAGCTTCTCCCATTGTTCATTTCAAATTATCACTCTTATACCACTTTTGGATATAGTTGTTTGGGCATATGTACGAGGATTTGAACTTCAAAGATCAACTTCAAGTAACAAGGTTATCACAAAAAGAAATAAACTCAATGTGATCATCAAATAATCTTCCATTCTTCAAATCTGTTTCTTCCCCTGTAAATTATCTTCAAACCATTCCCTGAATTAAGATAGCATTCAAATTCAACCATAACCCGTTCTTGACTGTTCAAGTGACTATTTCATAGGAGGTTGAACTCTACTGATCATCCTTTCAACATTGTTGCTTGAGATGACTCTATCTTCTCATCCGTACTAGGAAATCTGAAAACTGACAAACGATGAAACATCTTTGAAAAACCTTGGATTATTAATCTTGATCAACTTTTCCTTAACTCGAGTCTTTTACTTGATTTTAAGCATGCCATTTGCAAAGAAATTCAAAGATTTTTACTCCCCAATTTCGTTGCAATTGTCTTTAATAAATGTGTCTTCAAATCAAGTGTGGGTGAACCAATCTTGACCATCCTTATCAGGATTGTAGAAATCTGAAAATAAACATATTCATATGTTGGTGACACTAAAAGTGAATAAATCTTTAAGCTTGGTCAACACTTGTTCTGTAAAGCTTTTGATGAAGTCGTGAAATTTGATGAGGATTGAATTCCATAAGCTTGTTGATGATTGGAGAAAAATTACCAAAATACCCCTGGTATATATCTTCCGTAGAGAACAGCTTGGTCAAACGGTCAACGGTACCAAAAATCTCAAAAGTTTCTTCAAAACTTTGAAATATTTCACAAACTATGTTTCCTAGCACACAGTGTGCTTGGGATCACTTTCCTAGCACAAAGTGTATTTGGAGTAACTTTCCTAGCACAAAGTGTACTCGGAATAACTTTCCTAGCACAAAGTGTACTCGGAGTAACTTTCCTAGCACAAAGTGTACCCGAAAAGCAAAACACTTGTGATTTTTCAATTTTAGCACTAGCACAAAGTTTACCCGGAAGCACTTTCCTAGCACAAAGTGTCCCCGGAAATCAAAACACTTGTGATTTTTCAATTTTCCACTAGCACAAAGTGTGCTCGGAAGCAAAAGTGTGCTCGGATTACTTAGTGCTCGGACACAAAAGTGTGCTCGGATTACTTTGTGATTTTTCATTTTTCACCAAACATGCTCTGAAGCAAAAGTATGCTCGGGAGCAAGGGTGTGCTCGACACAAACTTGAGTTTTCTCTTCACAAGCATAATTGTTCAAGACAAAACAAAGTATGCTCGAAAAAGAGTCCGCTCTAATAAATAACAAAGTGTGCTCGAGACTTAAAGAAGTTAGTTTTCTTGAGAAGACAAAGGACATGCTCTGGGTTTCACCAAGTGTGCTCGAATTTGATGTGCTCGATATAAGATGTGCTCGAAATAACCTGTGCTTGAGCCAACCAAAGATGTGCTTGGGCAAAACACCTCCTGTGCTCGAAGAAACACTTAGTCATTTTTCATACTCGGGTCCAATCTTATTTGTTCATAGGGTGCTCGAGACATCAAAACTTCATTTCTGCGTCATCAGTCACTGATTTTCCCTTGCAGAACCTGCTCGAATATTCACTTTGCATCTACTGTAACAAACAATGATGAAATTGCGTTTAGTACCTATTCATTCTTGACTTGTACATTCTCCTTATCAGTTTGTACCATCGGAAATATTTTTCAACAAACATCTACTGTTTGTGCAGCACAAGCACACAAAACCCTAATTTTTCAAATCCAAAATCAAGTTTCGGCATCTGAAATAAATCATTGTAGCACCATCCAAGTCATCTCGAAATTAAAGAAACCTATCTTCATATCATAATCAACCTTTTCAGATATAGAAATAATCAGATGAACAGCGTTGCCCCAAAACGAGCCAAATAACATTGTTACATCAGATCTGGACCATTCTGACCAAATAAACATGAAATTGATGTTGGATCTCCGAACTAATCATCAACCCAAACATCAATCCATAAAACTTTCTCCAAATCATTAAATAATTTCAAAAACCCCCAAAAATAATTTCAACGAACTTCATCGTTTAACGTCCATGGCGGATTCAAGAGCGAAATGAATCTGTTCAGCGGTTAGTCTGAACGATTCGGTAACCAATGCTCTGATACCAATTGTGAGAACCGAGCCCCGGTGCGAAAGCGTGAATATTCGGTGTGGAGCTCGGGTCTAGGGTTAGGATCGAATCTCACTCGTATTCACTCTTGAATGATGTTTGGACGGATGAAGTGTATTAGGAGAGAGCCTGATTTGATTAACAATCAATAATAGGATGAACAATTGTAATCAAAACACAAACAAGATAGAAATGGTAGTGTGATAATATTAGTCGAATGATTCTCATAATGATGAACCACTCATACATACATACATTCATACATACAATCAATTAAGAAATATCAGCCGCCACCAGGAGAGCTCATCCTAGAGGTGGAGACTCTCTCAAAGGGATGAAACCCTAAATCTCACACATATACAATACAACCACTCACACTAGACAAATGAATAAAAACATCTATTTATACTAGTCTAGCATGACTTGGTTTTCAAGCAATCCACCCTTGGTTAAGACCAAATAATATATTTTTCACCCAAAAATTAATTCTATGCATCAGTCTAAAATATAAGTCCCAACAAACTTAAATTAACGACATAATTTTACGAGAGAGAATTAAATAAAAATGCAAAACAATCGTCCCAAGTACTTTCCATTATCAGGTAAATGGCTATCCCAAACATCTACAAGTAAATATCAGGACCAAACATATACACGTATATGTCCTTCAAATCTGAGTAGCTGGCATAATTTTAAGTTAGAGGGTGCAAAAATCTTTTTGTTATTTTTGAAATATTTGAATGTTTTTGGTTTTTCTCTATACATACAAAAATAACAATCTTTTTGGCTTTTCAATTTTTCACTCTTTTTGGATTTTCAAAATTTTTCAATGTTTTTGGATTTTCAAAATTTATATTGTTTTTGGATTTTCTCTATACAAACAAAAATCACAATATTTTTGTATTTTTCATTTTCACCCCAAAAACCCAAAACATAAAAATAAGTAAAAGAAAATAAACAAAATAAAAATAAAGATAATTATCTTTGCTTAAGGATATCACCAAGAGTTAGAATCCATTTAAACCAAGCAAAAGTTAAAACGTGTTTTGTCAAATGCTTGGGTAAACATATCGGCGTTTTGAAAATCCGTTTGCACTTTTTCAACATCAATCAATTTCTTTTCAAAGCAATCACATATAAAATGATAACGAATTTTGACATGCTTTGTCTTAGAGTGGTGCATAGGGTTCTTGGTGATACTTATAGCCGCAGAGTTATCAATAAAGATGAGGGTAGTAAGAAACTTTAAACCGTATTCCCGCAAGTGTTGCTGGATCCAAAGAACTCGTGAACAGCAAGTAGAGGCTGCCACATACTCTGCTTTTACGGTTAAAGTGGAGACCGTTGTCTGCTTGTTACACTGACAGGAAACAAGCCGACTTCCTATAAATTGACAACCCGTTGTAGTAGATTGGAAATTGATCTTGCATCCTCCATAATCAGAATCGGAAAACACAGTGAATTCAAAACTATCATCCTTGGGATACCATAACCAGGTGTCAGGATTACCCCTCAGATAGTGAAGTATACATTTAACCGCCACCAGATGAGTCGCTCGGGGACTCGATTGATACCTGGCACACTAACAAACAACAAACATCATATCAGGACTAGAAGCAGTTAAATACATTAATGAACCTTTCATTGCTTGGTAAAGGGTTGTATCTACGGTATCGTCCAATTCGTCCAGTGACAAATTGTGACCCACGGGATGAGGCAACGAAGGGACTTTTCCTGCAGTTATCTTGAATTGGCTCAAGACATTGTTCACGTATTTGGTCTGATGAATAAAAATTCCCGTTCCAGACTGATGAACCTACAACCCTAAGAAGAAATTCATCTCCCCCATCTAGCTCATTTCAAATTTAGTCAGCATCAACTTCTCAAATACAAAGCTTGTCGTTTGTTGAACCAAATATGATGTCATCGACATATATTTGGACAAGGAGCAGATCATCACCAACGTTCTTGTAAAATAGAGTACAGTCCACAATTACTCGTTTAAAGCCATTATCGGTAAGATGGTCAGCAAGAGTGCCATACCAAGCTCTCGAGGCTTGGTGTAGACCATGAAGGGCCTTGTTTAATTGGTAAATACGGTCCGGATAATCTAGATCATCAAAACCAGGAGGCTACAACACAAACACCTCTTCATGAATTTCCCCATTCAGAAACGCACTCTCGACATCCATTTGATAAACCTTAATGTTTTTGAAAGCTGCATAGGCCAAAAATATTCGTATTGCCTCCAGTCGTGCAACTAGAGCATATACTTCCGTGTAATATATGCCTTCTTGCTGATGAAAGCCTTGAACAACCAATCGTGCTTTGTTTCTTACAATAACCCCATGATCATCTTTCTTGCACTTAAATACCCATTTCGTTGGAATTGGTTTCTTAACTCTAAGGGGCTTGTCAATGAGATCCCAAACACCCAGTCGATGAAACCGTTGCAACTCTTCTTGCATTGCTTCTACCCATGATGGATATTCAAGCACCATACGAACATTCGTTGGTTCCATTTGAGATAGAAAGCAGGTGTATTTCGCGAGATTCGTGATTCCTTAGGAGTGCATATTGGCATACGCTCACAATATGTTAGCATCAGTTGAAGTAGCAATCTGATGACGTGTTTGCACACCGACATCAAGATCACCAATGATGTTGTCCTGAGAAATACAAGTATGAATCCGAAGAGTAGGACTCTAAAACACAACAACATTGTCAGTTAAATTATTTAGATTCTCTTCAGCACCATGAGACGATTCAACAATCTCATGTGTTTCAGGAAATGGAGCTGAGCAGGAATCAACAAAATGACCATCATTGGATGAGATAGAAATCACATCAGATGTATCAGGAAAAGATCTTAGAGGTAGAAATTTATCTTCTAAATAAGCACGTACCAAGTCTTCATCAGGTTGACAAACTATTTGAGTAAATGAGTTAAATAAACTATCATAGTTGAACATCCAATCAAGTCCTTTTCCTACGGAAGGTGTGGTGTATCGTTGACAATCAACATTGTACCACTCCTCTACACAACCCGAAGTAGTATTAAATAAACGTTTCTTAGGAGATGCATATCCCAAGAAATAACCTTCAATCGCTTTTTCTTTGAATTTTCCCGCATCTTTCTTCAACATAGTACAAGGACACCCAACTGGTTCCAAAAATATTTAAATTAGGCTTTCTCTTGTTCAGAAGCTCAAAGATCCTATTTTGTAGCTTCTTCACAGTAAAAACACGATTAAGCGTGTAGCAAGCAGTATTCACAACCTCGTTCCAGAATTGAACAGGCTGCTTAGAATCTGCGAGCTTTGTTCGTGCTGCAACACCATTCTATTGAGGTACATATGGAGCAATGTATTCTCGATGAATTCCTTTCTGAATGCAAAAGAAATCCAATACAGTATTTTTGAACTACGTATCGTTATCACTTCGAATAAGTCTCACTTTCTGTTTATAAAGTGATTCGAAATTCGTGATTAGATTATGAACCAGAATTGGTGTTTGATCTTTCGAACTCATAAATAACACCCAAGAGTATTGTGAATAGTCATCAGTGACAACTAGACAATACCAATCACCAACAATACTCGCATGATTCACATGACCAAATAAATCCATATGTAGTCGTTCCAAAGGAGTATCGATGGTATTAATTAACTTAGAAGGGTGTGACTTCTTTTTCCGTTTACCCTTTTTGCATGCAACACAGTGGTCAGTCAATTTAACATGTTTCAAGGAAACACCATCAACCAACTCATTAGCCATAAGATAATTCATCTTTCTGAAATGAATATGACCCATCACCTGTGCCACAGAATCGAGTCTTTCTCAGATGCCTTAGACACAAAACATGTTTCAACAGAAATAGTTGCTTTAGAAATCATATTTAAAACATAAATATCGTTTGATCGAGGAGGTCCCATAACAACCATATCATTAAATACGGTTGTTTATTTCTTATCACAAATTTGGGACACGCTCAAAAATTGTAATCCACGTGGCAAAATAATTAACATTCTCGAAGGTAATACACCCATTTGACACATCTCTTACTTTAGTAATCATTCCACCCGAATAAGCGACATACCCTCCTTGAATATTCTTGACATTTGATAAGAGGTTAATATTGCCGGTAATATGACCAGAGCATCCATTATCCATAATCTAGTTTTCACCAGAAATAGTCTTGGATGAACTCTGTACACAGATAAATAATGATTAGTTCAAAAAGGTAGCCCATGCCTCAGTCTTGGGCACCTCTTTAGTTTCACATGAAGTTTTAATATTGAGTGACTTAGATGCTTTTGAATAAGTCATAGGTCGTTTTGACTTTCGTCTCAAATACGCAGCTTGAACTACATTCGTATTCACATTCTTGCAAATTGGTTCCATCGGAAAAAATTTGGGTTTTAAATTAATCAAATTTTCATTAACATGAATCACTTTCTGAGGATTCACATCCGAAAACATGATGTGTGGTTCATCATCAAAAGATACGGGTCTTTTCAAAATCTCCTTTATCATTGGAACGTGTTTGGGTTGTTCCTTGATAAATGAATGAACATTTTGTGCTTTCTTCAGTCCACAATTTCTGACCACATGACCTTGTTCACCACAAAGAAAACACGTTCTCATGTCAACATACTCACGTTGTGGTTTAGCAGAAACTTGTGCAACAGAAGGTTGATGAAATAACCAGGAATGAGACCTTTGTCTAAATCATCAAATGTCACAGACTTCTTTTTCGTGTAAAAATCAAGATTTGAACAGTTTGAACAACTCTGTAAAGTGTCAGTTCCATTTGATTTAACAAATTGAAGTTTCTTAGTAGATTTTAACAATTTTTTGGCTTTTATCAAAGGATCTGTTGCGTTTGATGTTTTGGAATTCACAAACTTATTTTCAAGATCTTGTATCTTGGAAGTTTCTTTTTGAAAGACGCTTTCAATCAATTCAAGCTTGATTTGATTAAGCAGAATGTCTTTCTAGTGAACACTTTGCTGAAGCCTATCAACTTAAACACTCAGTAACAGGATTGGCAAAGCGCATCAAATCCTCATCACTAAATCTTTGGTTTTTCTGATTTCTTAGCCTTAATCTTAACAAGTTTCTCCTTTTTCACTTGAGATGTATATGAACCATACACAGCCTCCTAAAATTCATAAGGTTCACATAAAATGTGATTTGAACTTGGAATGTTTTGGTTTGTGTGTACAACTTCAGGTTCGAACATATCCTCAATGATTACTTTATCAACATTTTCAACAAAGACCTTGTTACTTTGAATATGAGGTTTTTGAGTTGAAGATTGAACATTAATATTGTCATTTTTAACCAAATTCGGTTTTTCCTCAACAATAGCTGGTTCATTAACAATTTCCTCTTTACCAGCAAACGGATTTGGATATAATCATTAGGAATGGTGGTGGTACTTCAACAAAACCTACTCCTTTCTTTGAATCTTTTGTTTACCATATACCTCGATTATTTCATTTAACAAAACCAAAGAGTTTCGAAACTTGCCTAATTTGCTTTTCCAATCAAGAACCTCATTTTCAAGTTCGGTTATCTTAGTTCTATGTTTAAGAATCTCTTGAAACTGTTGATCATCGATTGTCATTTTGACAGACAGACATCTTTCAAATCATGGTTACTAATAGACATAGCTTCTATTTTCTCCTTAGACCTCATTTTGTGATTCTAGTGATTGTCTATATGTATCCTTGTTTGAAGAAATTTATTTTATCATTAAGTCATTATGCTCTTTCAGTGAAACAAACCTAGGCTTAATAGTTTCACATACAGAACAAGACACACTTGCAGATAATTTAACAGAAGAAGAACTAACCTCATCAATCTTAGCCATGCATGCAAAAGAAGTTGGCTGCATTTGACACGAATCATCAGAATATGATTCTGTCTCATTGTCAGAAGACAATTCGTTCCCACTAGCATCTTGAAATCTTTCATTCAACTAGAACATAGCCCGATTTGCTTGATTCTCATTACACATCAATCTTTGAGTCCAATCAGTTCCTTCAGCAGAGATAAGATCTTGTGATCCTGAAGCTTTAGACGAATTACCCCCAGAAGATTTGTCAGGAGAATCATTAACCTTCTTCCCAGTATTTCTGTCTTAGTTTCAAGGTCCATTATACTCCTTCTTCGGCTTATCACATTCTTTGGAAAAGTGACCAAATTCTAGACAGTTGTAACATTTGGCCTTTAATTTATCAAAACCAACTCATTTGTTCAGAGATGGCAAGTCTTTACCATTTCGTTGAATAAACTTTTTCACCTTTTTAACAATCATGGCCATATTTCAATTGAGATCTATCAGTTCCAAATCATCTGGATCAATTTGATCCTAGTCTTCGACAGTCAACTCACTTGTAGCAATCTTACTACCAACCAAATTTTCATATGATGTCATGAATGCAGAAAGAAACGAAAAATTCTGTTAAGCTTCTTTCATGTTAACATTTGGTGGTGCAGTGAAGCCAATAGCAGTAACAGATCCACCAGATTTATCAGTAAACCCAGAGGCCATGAAGCATACATTAGGATCACTATAAGCAGATGATCCCTCTTGTGCATTTTGAGTAAGAAATGCACTGATTGGAGTTGCAGTGCTACTCAATGGCATATAACCTCCATAAAGAGTCGGGTCTTGAGTTTCTTTTGACGATTTATAACATTTCAGATCATATTCTCGAGCTTCCACTTTTTGCATGAACTCCGAGGCCGTAAGATCATCATTCTTGAAATAGTTGCTTTCTTTCAGTACCATTAGAAATGTTGAATATGAACCTGGTAAAGAATTCTTGACTGTATCAATCTTGTCAGGTTCAGTGGGTTCCATTTTCAATTTTTTCATTTCAGCTATCAAGTGATTAAATGAGTGAGAATTTCTTCAAAAGTCTCACCTTTTAATAAGTTGAAGTTTCGAAATTGAAACTTCAACATCACTTTCTTTCTTTCTTCTGTGTTTCCCATACTTCTCATCTAGATGTGTTGAAACAATGATGCACATATCTTAATACTTCCAACTTGATGAAATATGTTATCAGGTAAAGCCATAGTCAAAGTAGAGTATGCTTTAGCCTCAATCATTAAAGCTTTCTTTTTCTCTTGTGAGTACTGAGAAAAAGCTTTTGGGGTAAAACCCGTAGTTTCACTACCTATCATTGGAACTATATAGACTTCATCAATACATTGAGAACAATCAGGATGCACAGAACCAAGATGTGATCGAAAATGTGGTTCCCATTTAGCAAAGTCGCTAAATTTCATCAAACGAGGAAATTTCTAATGAGATCCAATTTCAGCATCAAGATGTAACATTTGTTGCATCAGTACATTCTGAGATGCCAATTCATAAAAACCAGCCATTTTAAGTAAACACAAGTTCAAACTTAAACAAAATTCAAATTTAGGGTTTAAAGTGAAACTTTAGTAACGAATAAGTGATGCATGGATGAAGAATCAGTAGTAGTAACTTAATGAACGATGTGATGTATGGATGACGATTGAACAACGAATAAGTAACGAATGACTTAGACGAATGAGTAACGAATCAATGACGAATCAAATGATGAATCAATGACGAATGAGTGGACGAATCAATGATGAATCAAAGACGAATCAATGACGAATGAATGGACGAATGGTTAACGAATCAGTGCCGAATATGTAGCAAATGAGTGAGCACGAATTAGCTACAATGAATAACGAATGAGTTTGTTATTCAGTTGTAACAAACTTTACACATGTCACGGATCAGTTAGATACTGATAACGAATGACAAACATGTGTATAACGAATGAGTAATAATCCTCATAATGAATTAAAAAGATCTTCAAATCTTCTAATCTTTAAGCACAGATTTACAGATTTCTGGAAATTTTCCAGATCCAAAAATCACAAAGTAACAAATTAACTAAATGGAATACAACCTCAGTATTGAACCAAATCAGCCAAATTAAAGCTCAAATTATTCGTAATCACCTCGCGAACACACCAATCATATTTCGTAAACCACAAATCAATTCACCGAACACTAAAATCCACAAAACCAGAAAATAAATTCCCATGTTCCGTACACACTCAAATCCAAACCAAATCCATCTCTAACTTACACAATAATTCAATTCCTCAAATACACACTTAACACAATCCAGTACGATCTCAAATTCACTCAAATTAATGTCCAATTAACATATCAACATGTTAATTTAAAATTATACTTAAATAAAAAATTGACAGTTAAATTACTGAATTCTCTATCAATTCATCACCAATTACCTTAACACAAGAGCAATCTAACCCTGGAGCTCTGATACCACTTGTTGAGCACAGAGATCCAATCAATCATAGATTCAAATTGTATTGATTAGAACTTAGATCTAGTTATATTATATGCTTATAGATTAGATAATTGATAATAATAATATTAACGAAGTAATTGTTAGAGAGAATTTGGACAAAGTTTCGGTATATAGCTTAAACAATAATTAAATTAACAAGGTACCAACAGACCTTATATAGACGATGGATGCCATTCTTTACACATCCCGTAACGAATGGCCTCCATTCGATATCATTACATAAGTTAAAAAATAAGGTATAGCGAATGACTAATTCGCTATACCCCCATTCGTCAACATTCCATGACGAATGAACTACATACATAACGAACTAAAGTCCATTCGTTAAGCATCCTTAACGAATGGACTGTACAAGATAACGAAAGGGCTCATTCGTTAACCAACCTTAACGAATGAGCCAAACATAACGAATGGGAATATATTTCCATAAATACCCTTAACATTAAAATAATAATAAATTACAAACGATAACTTACAAAGACTCGAGACGACAAAACCGTGCACTAACAGATTTTAATATAGATGGGTGGAAAAGAATGACGTATGTCCAATTCTTGTGCCAAAATCTCTAATATTTTAACACCATATATTTTTAGCTTACCCATGAAGAAATCTTTGTATTATAAAAAGAAACCTTTGGTGTTTCATTTGATGATCCAAACTTGAATCATTTCTACTCAAAAATAAACCCGAGTCTTTAACCGAGCATTGCTTCGATATCAAGTAGTCCGACCCTCGTTTCTAAGAAGACAGTTCAAATCGAGAGTAAGAAGTTATAGCCATCGACTTGTATTTGGTCGTTGTTCACGCATGTTAGTTCTAGTAGTTCATAGGTTTATGTTCGTAATCGTGTCTGTAATGAACAGTTGATCTGTGGATGAATACGTTTATGTTTCTACGTGTTTAGGGGCGAGGCAAAGTTGGTAGTGGGTGAATATAGTAATTGTCGAAGTTCCTAAGTTCGCTTGGTCTGTAAAAAGGACGACGTTGTGGAGTTTATAAACACAACTTCAGCCTCTAGGTTTAAGTCGTTACCTTCGCCTCCAACCATGTTTTATGATACTCTAGTTTGATTTTTACTGAGATAAAGATCAATAAGAGTAATCCTTTGTGTTAAACCTTGTTCTACTTGTTCTAATATCAAATAACACTTATAAACGAAGACTAAGGGGGCTGTTTGTTTGAGTCTAAATGAGCCTCTTAATGATTCAGGTCTCACCCGGTCAGAGTTAAAAGTGTTTGTTTTGTTAAAATGCCACATCTTACCCATTCAGATAAAAAAAAATCTCTCAATGGAAATTAGACCTGATTACCCTTCCCCATTCCTCATCTTCATCCCTGACTTATGATAGTCTCATACCACTAGCATCTCATCTTTCCATCTTCAGCCAAAATCATCGTCTTCACCAACCCGCCAACCTCCGACCACCGCTCACACCATCACACCCGCTACCGCCGCACCACCTTAGCAACTGGCGGCAACTGCTATGCACAACCAACCAACCGATGTGATGTAATTGATGGCAGAGGCGACCACCGTTGCACTCCCTTTGCAAGCGTAGGTAACCACCTATGTGTTTGATTTGATAATTTTGAAATTCATTTATTATAATAAAGTTATAGGTTTTAATTTGTGTACATGTATGTTAAATTTAGGTGTAAGCTTTTGATTGGAATCAGGTTTAGGAATTATATAGAAATCATTTTTTTATTATACTGTTTCTAAACTAATAGAGAAGTTAGGGTTTAGTTTACTTTGGTTACAAGATTCGGTTAGCTTGAAGTGTTTGAACTTTGAAGATAATATTGAGTACCTGATGTTAATTGACTTACAATAAGTCACAAATTGTTGTATGTTTACAAATGATCTTATATTAATTTGTTTATTTGTTTAATCTAAATTTCAATTATTTTGCCTTTATAATTCATTAGGAAATATGAACCATATGTATCCCATTTTGAAGAAAAGTTTTATTCCTTTATTTTGTTTAACTTTGGATTGAGATATTGTTTTATGTTATATGATCATTAGAGTTTGATACATTTCATTTTAATTTAGTGCGTCTTATTGTTTTGATAATTCTGGTAAGAACATGGCAACAAGATGCTGGAAATGTTGCATGGGTAGGATCATGTGTGTGGGCTATATGAAGCCTTTTTCTTCATTAAAAGTGTTAATTTTCCTTTCTAGATCTCCACTGCCCCACTATGTACAATGGTGTTTGAGGCCGGACATGAATCTCTGTAAAGGCGGCTCAAGGTTAGCCTAAATTCTACCATTTAAAGTTTATTATAATTAACGGGCCAACTAAAAATTCCCTTATATACGAGTATGTGGTATAAGATATATATAATTATGTGTAAGTGTAAATGCATATATATGTATATATATATATAGAGAGAGAGAGAGAGCAAGTTTATAATAAAAAAGTGTTAATAAGTGTTAATAAGTGTAGAAAATAATATTGATCATTAGATGTAAAATAACAAATATGGGTAGGATGGTCAAGAGTGTAATTCTTTAATTTTAGAATTAAAATATGTATTAATATTTATTACTTTTTTATGGTTGATTTAATTCTAATATCATAACTGATTGCATTCTTGTCCAACAACATTCTATATGGTGAAAACAATATGATCAATACTTAAATAAATATGTATCAATATGCTTTTATTATTTTGTTTTGTTAGTAAAATCCATTACGATGGTGAAGAAATCATATTATATATTGATGGTGATAAATCATAGTATATATTGTGAATATAGCACCATGTTATTAAAATAATAATTAACCTTAGAATCAGGTGAGTTTTCAAAGAATATATTAAAAAACTCAAGAAAACCCACCTCTAAGCTGTTTTAGCAAACTTGTTACGAATCAATTTTGCTTTGTTCATTTTCCTCGTTTCTTTACCCATCTTTAACTTTCAAATCCTGATTCGATGATGACCGGGCGAGCTTTATATGATACGCGATTAGAATAATCATGACACTTCCATTGTGCAGTGGCGGCTAGGGTTTGGGGATGAGCATAGTGACATAGCGGCTAGGGACGGGCAAAGACATAGTTGAGATGCCATGGAGTGGTCAATGTTGTTTCATTTCTGTTAATGAAAGTGTGGTTTTCAGGTGAATCAGCTGGTGTGTTTCTGTTAGTGAAAGTGTGTTTTTGTTCATAATGCTCTTGGTGTTGTGTTTTAAAATTCAACGAAAATTTGGTGTTGTGTTTAAAACACATTGTAAAATAGATTATGATGTTCTTGGTGTTTTGTTTTAATTTTAAATTAAAATACGATAATCATAGATATAATATAGTGTGTTTTTGTTCTTGATATTCTTGGTGTTTTTTTGTAAATTCAGATTAAAATTTGGTGTTATGTATTATAACACACTGTAATTCAACAAGGTTTTACGTTATGAGTTCTTGATGTTCTAGTGAGTTTTTTTTGGTAATTTAGCAAGGTTCATGTATAGTGTATTATGTTATTGGTATTAGGTTTTAAATTTGGATGAAAATATGATAATTAAAGCTTTAATAATTATTTCCATATATAATATAACACATGAGATGATTAAGTTTTTTAACACATATTTATATGCCTTTAAAATAAAACACACCCTAAATTATCCAATCTTTCCATCTTAACCGTTAATTGCTATGATCCTACACTCCAGATTTCTTCCTACAATTTTTAGACACTCTCATCTTTTTAGAATAACCCCTCCCAATATATATATACTAGTTATATATATAGACACACACACACACACACCTTTAAATCATGAAAACCAAACCATTAATAAAGGGCCTGTTCCGGATCTACACGGGTTTGAAACATTATATCACGAGTTCGTGGGTTTTTGAAGGATTCGGCGAGTATGACCGGAACTGGATCGGAACTCTTTAGTAAGAACAATAAGAGCATTGGCCCGTTTATGTTATAATATAGGGGCAGGGTTCCTGGGTTTAACGGGATGGTTTAACGGGTCAAACTCGTTTCATGCACACTTTTACATAGTTACATTTGCATATGTTTTTTAAGTCTTATATTATTAACGTAAATGTGTTTTGTTAAGCAATTTCTACAATTCGGGTGAACGCGTCGGTTCAGGTTGCAAGTTTGAAAACATCATTGGGGCTGCAAGAATGAAGACGCGCGTTTAGTTATTGTATATATTATTTCTATTTTTAAACATTTATATCTGTGGCACTTTGAATTTTTCTATCTTTAAAATACAGTGTTTTCATTTTTACGTGTGTATGTGTATATATAAATATATTTGTATATATTAGGTTTCAATGAAAAAACACATAGTATTCTGATAGTCATTTTGAACAAAATAATGTAGAGGGGTAAAATAGTCATTCGGATGTGCAACCAAACAACACTTACTGGTCAACACTTAATGAGTCAGATACTCTTAATCATTTAGACCTCTTACTGGTTCAGCACTTAATGATTCAGCATTTTCCAAACAATCCCCAAAGGGATTCGATACCCTTAGAGTTTGTGACCATCATGTTACTGATTCATTCCAGGGACCTACAATCGTAAAGCTTATTTAAGGTTAAGCGTCTGCGATAGACGATTAATGTCAGGATACATCAAACTGAAGCAATAGGTGAATACGTCTTACCTTTTTTAAAATGATTTATTCTTATGAGATAAATCAGTTATTTGTCTCAGAAGATTCAGAACACATTTATGAACATGGATATGTCTAAACTTTTTACGTACGTGGTTACGTACAAAATTTACTGAATGTGATTACATTAAACGTTTAAGCTTATGTTAGAAAAGATTTTATGTAACACCCCGGCTTTAAGAAAAAAACACCTAGGTGCAGCGTACAAATCACTCATAACTCATAACACCATTAATAGTGACAATATAATTATTTACTTCATAAATTCACAAGTACACCGATTTTTTTGATAATAAGACAAATACCATTACATCATAATAAAACAAATTTTATTCTTTATATAAATATCCTAAGGTTGACTAACGATCTTCGTCCTTAGCACATCATGGAATTCAACATGCAACACATGTAAAATGATATATTTTTTTCAACAACATATGTTGGTGAATTTTCATAAGTTTTGCGTCTATATATATATATATATATATATATGTGTGTGTGTGTGTGTGTAAAATGTTTGTCGAGTCACATGCCATGAATGCAATATATTCAAACATAAAGTAAATGGAGTGCAACAAAAAATAACTCCATAACCTAGGGGAATGATAATGATACTGATGTATATAAAATTATACATCTTTTAAGCATCAAATAATCTCTAAAAACTGCAACTTCTATCAAATAACATAACATAGAAGGCTACTTATCTTAATAAAATGTAATTTCAGGTAAACCCAAGCGTCAAACAAAGAAACTAGAGAAAAGACGAAGAAAAACGGAAGAAAACACAATAAAAGCAAGAAACATGCCCCCATGCTTCATAATGCTCATTATGAGCTAAACTCCATTTACCATCTAAAATCTATGAAGAAGCTTTGTTTTACTTGATAATTATATAAAACATGTGATTTAGTTTAGTAAAGTACATGGTTATTTTGCAATTATCTTTTGATGAGAAATGTTTCACTATCTTAATTCAACAATTCAAAATTGGTGATTGACAATCATATTGACAATCATTCATGATCGATTCATGTTCTTGAAAGATAGAATACTTTGATAATTTATTGAAACATGGATCCTTATATTGTACTTAGAAATGATGAGATATAAGTTGATCTATTTCTCTAGTTTTGGTAATTCTGAAATAACATTGTTAACACGATTGCTTAGGTTATCATGCTAGTTAAAGAAATCATATGTTAACGGAATGTGTAATTATAACCTACTTAAATAAACCAAAGGGAGGTTGTGTGACTAAACTATAACCACCCAAAGTTGTTAGAATTGGTATTTTAGAAATCGAAGTCAATCCTAATCTTTCTACTTTACTAAACTACTTGCCAACTTAAATTGACATTCTCGTGGTAGCATGATATTAGGAAATGGTTGACTTTAAAATGCCCATCCAACTTTCTTTTATGTCATAGGATATGCTCACTTAGAAATGAGGAGCTATTCTATCATATATTATTGCAGCAAGTTTATCACATGTTTAACTTATAATCATCAAGGATAAATGGAGTGGATTCTTGATCTTAGATGGTAACCTTCATAAAATTGAACTACTAGTTTAGAACTTCTCTTCTTGTCACATATATATATTATATATAAGTATTTATATTTTATAAAAAGTTAAAAAATTAACCCCAAAATGATTATCCTCTCCGATTAAAGTAAAAAGAAGATTCATTATCAGAAACATTTGTGTCCACAGATTGATACTTGGTTCTTACCAATTGTTTTGTTTTAGTAGAAATCACTTTTATAATTTTAAAACACGATCTTGTGCCAAGCCAAATCTCTCAACTCGTTATCAATTTACAAAACATCAGACACACATATCAAAGTTTTTGGCGCCGTTGCCGGGGACACAGTACGTTTCTAAGAACGATCCAAGTTTTAATTTAATCATTGTTTATAATTGTACAAATTTTTAACTTTTATTTTATTTTCTTTCACTTATTACTATATTAGAATTAATAATTTTAAGGCTAGCCTAACCTTTAACTTTAATAACCTTTACCTTAGCTTAATTAACTTAGAACTTAGTTTAGTTTAGAATAGCTTAGACTAACGTTTAGCCTAACCTTTAGTTTAATCTAAATAGTTTAATTTTTGATTTAATCCCATGTTTGTCCTCTACTTTCGGACATGAGCTTTTTTCTCCAATTTTTGAAACAGAACAACTCTTTCATCGATGGACACGTAAACGGACTGCAGAAACCCCCGAAACAATCAAAGATGGGTCAGTAGACGCCACCACATTAGGAGAAAATCAAACCGAAGAAATGATGGCGGCCCAAAACAATGAGCTGAACATGAGCCAATGTGCCAGACCAACTATCGAAGTCTATGGCACTGGAGTGGCTCCACCTGACATCACCAAACATTTCGAAATCAAATCAAGCACCATTCATATGGTGGAAAATTCAGTTCAATTTCATGGCTCCTCGACGAAGACCCTCTTTCTCATATATCTCGATTCCTTCGAATCTGCGGAACCTTAAAAATCCAAAACTGCTCAGAAGATCAAATCAAACTCAAACTCATTCCTTTCTTTTTAAGGGGTCAAGCCTTAGAATGTATAGAATCTCTTACATCTGGCTCCATCACTACCAGGGACCAGATGGTTGAATAGTTTCTCCTCAAATATTTTCCGCCAGATAAAACTGCCAAATACCGAGCCAGCATTACCGGATTCCGGACCGATGATGATGAGTCGTTTCACGTAGCATCGGAGAGATACAAAAGTCTTCTGAGAAGATGCCCTCATCATGGACTGAGTGTATGGTTGCAAGTACAAACTTTCTTTTATGCACAATCCTGTCAAAACAAACAGGCCATCGACCAAATCACTGGTGGAGACCTGGGATCCAAATCATCTAACGAGGCATTTGAAGTCCTGGAAAAGCAGCAAAGAAGAGTTTCGCCTATAACCCACCAAATCTAAACCAACCCACAAAGGAATACATCACGTTGATTCCAACACTCTTGTCACCGCACAGCTTGAAGCCCTTTCTAATAAATTCGAACAACTTCAAGCCGAACTATCAAAAACCAAGATCACCTGTGACACCTGTGGTGGAACTCACAAGACAAGTGACTGCAAACAAGTCATAATGGCCATGGGGGAAGTTGATTTCATCTCCCGTCAGAACAACTCTTTCAGCAACAACTACAATCCAGGATGGAGAAACCACCCGAATTTCAGTTGGAAGGACGGAGGTAGTACTCAACCCCTACCCGGATTCGAAAAAAGACCGATGAATCAATCCTTCTAGCCTAAACCACAATTTCAAGATCAAAGTTCAAGTAGCCATCAAAATCCGAGCTACTCAAAAATTGAAGAAATGCTAATTCAAATCATGACCAAGACAAATGAAGCAGAAAAGAAGGCCGACTTAAGAGCTGTTGATATCAGCAGAGTATTGTTAAAACTTGAAGCTGACTCTCAACAAACATCATTGCAGAATATAGAAACTCAGATCGGACAAGTTTCCCGACAATTATCCGAAAGACCACCCGACACTCTTCCAAGCAACACAATCACCAACCCTAATGCGACAGCTAACGCTGTTACATTCAGAAGCGGTACAACCACTGTTGCCTCACCAACTTCAGAACCAGTTACGGAAAAGGAATCCTCTGATAAAACGTAGGAAAGACTGATACCAACGGGCACAGTACAACCCTAAGGAGCCAGTCCAAACTTATACTCCACATATTCCATACCCTGGACGTCTGAAGCAGGAAAGATTGGAAGCTCAGTACGGGAAGGTTTTAAAACTCTTCCAACAACTCCACATCAACATCCCTTTCATCGAAGCCATCGCTCAAATGCCAAAATATGCTAAGTTTCTCAAAAAAGTATTGACAAACAAGAGGAAGCTGGAGGAGCTATCACATGTCACCCTGAGTGAAGAATGTTCAGCAGTCCTCCAAAACAAGCTGCCAACAAAAATGACCGATCCAGGGAGCTTTACCTTGTCTCATTGGAAATTTATCTGTTAGCAATGCCATGGCCGACCTAGTAGCTAGTATTAGTTTAATGCCTTATGCGGTTTTTGCAAAACTAGGGATAGGAGAACCAAAACCCACCCGCATGAGCATTCAGTTAGCCGGCCGATCCGTTAAGTATCCTCGGGGCATTATTGAAAACATGCTTATCAAAATTGACAAGTTTGTTTTCCCAGTATATTTTGTAATTCTAGACATGGAGGAAGACAACAGTGTACCTCTGATTTTAGGAAGACACTTCTTAGCCACTGCAAAGGCTACTATTGATGTTTGCACCGGCAAACTCACTCTCAGGGTCAATGACGAGACCATAACTTTTGATGTAGGAAAATCTATGCAATATCCATAACATCAAGATGACACATTATATTGTGTCGACATCATCGATTCTATCGTGAGTTGCTATGTGCGAGATTCCTCCCTCATTTGCCACTAGATACTCAAATCTTAACCGACATAGACACCAAGCTCATTTTAGAAAACGAGAATTTCAATACTAATGACAACAATCAAGAAACATCAGAAGTAGTATATGAGATAACTGAAATTAATGAAAAGTCAAAAACACCAATTGAAGAACCACTAGCCTTAGAGTTAAAAGAACTTCCAAACCATCTAAAATATGCCTTCCTCGAAAAAGACTCTCAACTTCCAGTAATTATTTCATCTCACCTTTCTAAAGAAGAGAAATGCGAACTTCTTAAGGTTCTCAAAAACCATAAGACGACCATCACATGGAAGATCATGGATATCAAGGGAATCAGTCCTTCCTTTTGTACTCACAAAATCCTCGTGGAGGAAGAATACAATCCCGTGGTCCAACATCAAATACATCTCAATCGCAACATGCAAGATGTGGTGAAGAAGGAAGTAATCAAACTCCTAGACGCCGGATTAATCTACCCTATCTCAGATTCACCGTGGGTTAGTCCAGTTCAAGTAGTACCCAAGAAAGGTGGAATGGTAGTTGTAATGAACGAGAAGGACGACCTGATACCAATGAGGACCATCACAGGCTGGCGAGTTTGCATTAACCACCGGAAGCTTAATGACCCCACAAGAAAAGACAATTTTCCACTCCCTTTTATCGATCAAATTCTTGAACTTCTATCTCGGAAAAGGTTCTATTTTTTCTTGATGGATTCTTCGGATACTTTCAAATTGCCATAGCTCCTGAAAATCAGGAGAAGACCACTTTTACATGCCCGTATGGAACCTTCGCCTACCAAAGAATGCCATTTGGATTATGGAATGCTCCAGCCACCTTCCAACGTTGCATGGTGGCCATTTTTCATGAAATGATCGAACACTCTATGGATGTTTTCATGGAAGACTTATCAGTCTTTGGGGACTCCTTCGATCATTGTTTAAAAAACCTAGACAAGATGTTGACTAGGTGTGAAGAAGTGAAGTTCGTACTTAACTGGGAAAAATGCCACTTTATGGTCAAAGAGGGCATTGTTCTCGGTCATAAGATATCCCAAGCAGGACTAAAAGTTGATAGGGAAAAATCGAAACCATATCCAAACTTCCATCACAAACTTCAGTCAGAGCCTTTAAAAGTTTTCCAGGTCACGAAGGATTCTATTGTCGTTTCATAAAAGACTTCTCCAAAATTGCTAGACCTATGACCAAACTCTGGAAAAAGAAGCACCATTCGTCTTATCTGAAGAATGTGTTGAATCATTCAATACATTAAAAGACAAGCTTGTCAACGCACCACTCATGACTACACCCAATTGGACCCTTCCATTCGAGATCATGTGCGATGCAAGCGACATTGCAGTTGGAGCCGAACTCGGACAACGCAAAGAAAAGCATTTTCACCCAATATACTATGCTAGTAAAACTCTTAATGATGCACAAGAAAATTGCACTACAACAGATGAAGAGGTACTAGCAGTAGTTTTCGCCTTTGAAAAATTTATATCCTACCTCGTTCTATATAAAACCATAGTTTACACCGATCATACAACCATTTGATACCTCTTCAACAAACAAGATGCCAAACCTAGACTCATCCAATGGATTCTACTACTCCAGGAATTCGATATAGAAGTCAAGGATAATAAAGGAGCAAAAAATGCAGCCGCATACCATCTCTCTCGCTTAGAATGCCCAACTTCAGAAGAACAACATGAGGAAATTATCAATGATAATTTTTCATATGAAATTCTCATGCATATCAAAGCATCCATGCAAGAAGAAGATGAAAGTCCTTGGTTTTCCGATTTCGAAAACTATTTAGCTTGTAGAATCTTAAGAAAAGGGCTTACTCATCAACAGAGGAAGAAATTCTTTTCAGATCTTAAGTTCTAATTCTGGTAAGATCTATACTTGTTTAGAATAGGAGACGATCAGCTTGTTCATAGGTGTGTTTCAAGAAAAGAAGCCTTAGACATTCTCAAACACTGCCATGATGGACCAACTAGCGGACACCACAGTATCGCCACTACGGTCAGGAAATTGTTTAATGTAGAATTCTTCTGGACCACCATATATAAAGACACACATGCTTTGATCTAAGAATGCGATTCTTGTCAAAGAGCCGGAAACATCTTAGCCAAAAATGAGATGGCTCAAAAAGGCATTCAAATTTGTGAAGTCTTTGATGTATGGGGAATAGATTTCATAGGCCCATTTCCTAACTCATTCGGAAACAAGTACATTCTTGTAGCAGTCGATTACGTATCGAAATGGATAGAAGCACAAGATCTTCCCACTAATGATGCTCGAGTAGTTGTACAGTTTCTGAAAAAAGTTATTTTTACGATTCGGTACCCCAAAAGCCTCAATCAGCGACAGAGGAACTCACTTCTGTAATGCTTTAATGGACAAGGTCTTAGTGCGATATGGATTTCATCACCGTTTGGCGACACCATATCACCCTCAGACCAGTGGGCAAGTACAAGTATCGAATCGAGGAATTAAAAGGATTTTAGAAAGAACCTTAGGAATGATTCGCAAAGATTGGGCGGAAAAGTTAGATGACGCTTTGTGGGACCTTAGGACAGCCTACAAGACCCCCATAGGAACAACACCATTCAAACTTGTTTATGTGAAAACTTGTCATCTACCAGTAGAACTTAAACATAAAGCCTATTGGGCTCTAAGAGCAGTAAACTTTGATCTAATTTCCACCGGCAAAAACCGAGAAGATCAAATTCATGAACTCGAAGAGCTAAGAACTTTAGCCTATGAAAACTCCTGGTCTTACAAAGAAAAGACTAAACGTTTACATGACGCCCATTTAAAAGGAAACAAAAAGTTTCAAGTAGGCGATCGAGTACTGCTATACAACACACGTTTACAACTTTTCCCATGAAAGCTGAAATCTCGTTGGATAGGCCCATACGTAGTTGAATCAGTTTTCGACTATGGGACAGTCGAGATTTCAAATTCTAATGGCCACAAGTTCAAGATCAATGGGCATCGATTAAAACCATATATCGATGGGCCATTTGAAGATGTCTTGGAGGTAATAATCCTCCGACCAACTAAATAAACATACCAGGAACAAGGTCTGGCCAAGACCTTCTTAAACTAGGCTCTGTAAATAATGAAAAAAAAAATATTAATAAAAATAATACTAAAAACACGGGGGCGTGCATTCAAAAGCACAGGCCCGTGCCACCAAGTGCGGGGCAGAATCTTCACTACAAAAATCTCAGTCAGACTGGTTTGTAACAGAATTGTCAGACAAAACACACGGGGGCGTGCTTCCAAAAGCTCGGGGCCATGTTTGACTTCTGGTTGGCTATAAAAGGCACCTTTTGCCAATGTATTCCTTGCACTAACCCAAACCAAAAACACTATCATGCCTACTGAGATGAGTGAAGTGATTCCCGTTCCTCGACAACCAAGAAACGAAACCCGTCACGTATCCAAAACCGAGCTTCTTTTGAAACTTCAAGAACTCGTCAAAGAACTCACCGAGATGAACCTCCTCGAAGAAATGCATCTCGTTCAACTCACCAAATCGGTGGAGAACATGAAAATGGAACTTCGGGACATTAACGAACAACTCCAGTTTCAAGTTCTCGGTTTCATGTACTTTCCACCACCAGGACCGTTCGGCGGAGGAGAACCCTTCGAAGAGATCTAGGAACCTTAGTTTTATGGTATTATGTGTAAACAAGTGCACTAGGAACATTGTGCTAGGATCTTCGGGCTTAACCCGAGTAATTTTACGTTTTTAGGAAAACCGGGCTTATCCCTTATTTGTTTAGGACTTTCAAAAACTAAAGAAACTTTCAGTGACAAAAAGCACGAGGCCGTGCTTATAAAAGCATGGGCCGTGGTCACCTTAGAATGTTCAGCATGATATGCGCTGACTCTGTACAATTCTCTGAATCAGAAACATTTATTCCCCTAGCAGCACGGGGCCGTGCTCGACTTTCACACCAAACACAAAATGGAAAGCAAGAAAGTTGAATGGAGGCCAGTTAGGAAAGGCAAGAAACATGATTCTTCGTCAAACCTTGAGGAAGAGGTCATGAGGCTATACTGCATCATGAGGGACCAAGTCGAAAGTAACATCCAAACCAAAGCTCGATTAATCGAGCTGATCAACAAAGTCGAACTACTGTTATTTGAGAACTTCCATGTTGTAGATAGCCACAACAAGGATGTGGCATTCAAGCTAAACTATCATAACCAGGAGATCATGATAAAAAGGTTTCCGAGCTCATGGAAGCTAAACGAGCTCCACCACACATCCAAGACCTGTTCTAGAATGGTGGTCGTTGAAGTTCCAACTTTGTCGTGTTATGAAGTTTCTTTTGCTAGTATTATGTTTCGTTATTCAGATTGTTGTTGTACTTTTCTTTCTACTATGTTTAACTATGTTTTATGTTTCAATGAAATTTATGACTTTTAATTACTATCTTTATTCTAACCCCCAAAGAAAATCAGTTAAAAACGAACCAGCCTGACAAATAAAATAAAGAAACTGATGCTACATGCAGCACGGGGACATGCTTCAAAAAGCACGGTACCGTGCTTTTGTGTCCAGAACAGTTTCAAGTTTTTTTGTAATAAAATAAGATTTTCCAAACTATTAACCCTTACACCACTTCGTTCTAACACCGAAAACCACTGACCTTTCACTAATTTCACAAATCTTTCTATCAATTCTTCGATTTCCAACAATAGGTATATTAATTTAACAAATCTATTGTTCAATTTCATCTTTCTAGGTCTAAATTAACCCCCAATTCACACCAATTTATTAAATTAGGTTTAAACCTGAAAATTAGATGGGTTATTCGGTTAGATTTAAGATAATGAATTGTTAGATAGGTTTTATGCTATGATTGGTTGGAAAGAAATCATTCGGGTTTGGATCTTGGGTAAAGTATTTAACAAATTAAAACCCAAAGGACATATAACCGGGTAGAAACACAAGTTGGAATCTTGATGAATTTGAAATTAGGATTACAAACACGGACCGTGCTTCAGTTAAGACGAGTCGTGGTCACCTTCTGGTCAACAAAAGTCAAAATTGGCATAAACTGACGAACATCAGCAGCACGGGGCCGTGCTTTTGAAAGCACGGCACCATGCTTTTGCTTTTGCTTCTGCTCCAGAATTTCAAGAAGTCTTGGTAGATTTTAACCTATTTGAATAGAAATTGCAGATGGCCGAGTATGGGGATGACGTACATGCATTCCTAGTCTTTTTAGGACATGATGCAAGGGACCAAAGAGCTGGAGCCAGAATGACTTACCTTGACTGACGCATGCCAGAACCAAACTTCTATGCTTGCAGGGATACGTTGAGGCAAGATAATAAGTGGAATAGATACAAGTCCATTGTGAAAGGACCATGGAAACGAGTTTTTAATTAGAGAGGGGTAGGCTATCACTGAATTAACAAATGAGTTCCTATCCTCTTTCTCTTTTAAGTTAAATAATTTGGACATGTGGGATGAAGAAGCAGTCGAGTTTAGATGCGGGGGTGAATGGTAGACAACATCAATTACCTAACTGGAGGTAGATCTGGGGTTTTACACGAGTGAGGAAATAGAAAGTGAAGTCTGGTACGCAACCGCAACAACATTCATGGATGAAGACGGTGATGATGACGCAGAAGCTGGAAACGCACGATTACAAGCATGGGAACTACTAAGCTACGGGGATGAAAACTACATTGCAAGCAGCTCAAAAAGCAAGGATTTACGTGGCCCTCTTATGAGATACATTCACCTCTTGCTCAGCCACACTGTCACTGCTCGTGGTCAAAGTGAAGGGGTTGTGAACTTGAAGTACTAATGGGCCCTGTATTGCATGAAGACCGAAACACCATGAAACATCACTTATTTATTTTACAAACTATTCACCACGAATGCGAATGCGAATGCAAAGAGCCAAAACACACCAATCATTGGCAGCCCATGGATATATTATCTTTATGGAACTTATGGTGCAGACAGAGAAGGAACCCGTAACCCAGGCCCAGTTGCTCTTAACCTTGGTTTTTGTATCAGTATGCAGATGGCCCAGCAGATTGGCAGAGACCCGGACGTTTGGAGATTTCATGATGCACTGAACCAGGTTTGGGATCCTGAGGACCCGGCAGAGATGATGATCCAGGACGTGCCCGAGAGGTTAGGAGGATCACCGCCCAAAGAGTACCGCCGCCGCACCTACTATCAGTAGGGAGGCCCATCTTCATCAGGGGTCGGCCGCAGCTCGTCACGGGATAGCCGATATTCATTCGAGGGCCTATACGGCCTCATTGACCAGTTCTCAGCGACCACTACTGCCTCGTTTGACAGGATCACAGGACAAATAGCTGCCTCTAACGCACAGCGGGCAGCTGAATATGTAGAAACAAGGCGAGAGATTGAACGTCTAGGATACCGCAAGGACAAGCAGTGGGGACCGTTCGACCCGGACACGGATAATTGATGAGCAGCGGCAACGGTAGGTCTGGGCATGCATGGGTTGGTAGTATTTTCATGACTTTATCATTATGTTTGTTTAAACAATTTACATCCTGTCATTTACTTGTTTGTTTGTTGGTTTGGTTGGATACTTTTATGGCTGGTGGTACTTATTTAGCCCGTTTGGGCAGGGTATGGATGATTCCATACCAATTTTTAGCAAAATTATGCTTGGTTGTTTGTGGTTGTTTGCAGTTTTACATTATACAGGTACAAAACAGGAAAACGGACGAAAAACAGGGGACGCTTTGTCGAAATTTCGTTAAACCATAGGGAATTACCACTTCATTTTAACCCACCATACTTAATTAGAATTTTAATATTTTATGAATCTTTTCACATTGAGGACAATGTGAGGTTCAAGTGTGGGGAGTGGAATTACTTGACCAAATGCTGCTCAAGTAATTATACAAATTTTTTGTAGCAAATAAAGACTAATTTTTATAACAAAACCAAGAGAAAAGTCCATGAAATTGTTTTTGCAAATAACCAACTACAAACATACTATAACCAAAAAGTGAAAAAGTAAAAAGAAGTTTTGTAATACTGAGAACAAGTTTATGCAAAATATGACGTTTATACCCAATTCCTCCGTTATTGTGAGATAAACCTCATGCCATATAAATATTTTTTTCAGAAGTTTTGAGTGAGTCATGTTTCGTGTGATTTAGAACTTGTCGCATTTAATAATTAGTAAATTCATGACCACACGAAGCGTTGTATAAGGAAGAATGTAATATCACTACAAACCTCTTAAACCATTCCCCATATCACACAACCCTAAACCAAAACCTTACCACTTTACCCCTCACAAACCGGTAAAATACAACACTGGTCTTTTACCGGCAGACCCTAAAGAACTGGAAATGCATTCTTTTGATTTCAATTTCCTTAGCTGCATAGATTTCGCAAAACCTAGTTTGCCTCCAGAACTTAGAGAGAGAGTATTTCTCTTCAGCAATGAGGTGAGGAAAAAGTGGCACCAAGACGAACAAAGGCCACCATTTTGTGGAGTTTCCAAAAGCGCAATGAAAAGAAGAGCAAAAAGATACGAACAATGCTTAGTTTTCGGAAACTAGTCTCACGAAGGAAGATGTAGAAAAAGTCAAACTCAGTTTCATCATGAATATACCGAACTAATGATGGTGGGGGCTATTAGGCTCAAAGCTGAATGATCCATTAGAGTTGGGAGTTATGTTCAGAACAGGATTGAGAAAGAACTTATCCACATACTCGATAAAACCGGTCTTGACGATCTGACCTTAAAAGAGTCACTAGGTTTGTTTAAAAAAATAAATAAAAAAATAAAAAATAATTTTTTTTGGAAACAAGGAGCCAAGCATCGAATACTTCCAAGAACCAACAGAAGTTGTATTTACCATTCCTATCCAAGTTAACCTAAACCGTTGAACCAAAAAGACCAAACCCCTACTCAAACAAAGCAAACCCATATTACATTTTAAACTATTCAACCCTTCACAGTGGTGGAGATTTGAAATTGTTACAAGCTTATTTTTCACATGTCGCATTTTGACATAGAGTGTTCACATACATACATCACAGGTATGATCAGATATAAAACCGAGTGTGAGTGAACATTGTGAGAACGTGACGTTTTGCATAAACGGAAGCTCATAAAAAAATCATCCTTTTTATATCACTACATATATTCTTATGATTTAAGGTTGGTTATTTTGTTCCCATTTTCTCGAAATTCTTTTGGGGATGATTAAAGCATGGTCTTAACTTGCTATTTTTAGAGAATATTTATAAAGTAGCTTGCTTGAGGACAAGCAAGGTTCAAGTGTGGGGATGTTTGACATATATAAAATTATACATCTTTTAAGCATCAAATAATCACTAAAAACTGCAACTTCTATCAAATAACATAGCACAGAAGGCTACTTATCTTAATAAAATTTAATTTCAGGTAAACCCATGCCTCAAACGAAGAAACAAGCAAAAAGACGAAGAAAAATAGAAGAAAACACAATAAAAGCAAGAAACACGCACCCATGCTTCAAGAAACACGCCCCCATGCTTCTGGAAATAAGAAAAGACAAATGTTCTACAAGAATTTAAGCACATGCTGATAAAAGCACGGGGCCGTGCCTCCTTGGCCACGAGGCTGTGGTCAACTCTAGATAAAGACAAAATGAATTTAAGCACATGCCAATAAAATAACGGGGGCGTGCCTCTGAAAGCACACCCCCCGTGGTGAGTCATCATGTACGATCTGACAACATGCAACTGGGACACGTAGATACGGGCCGTGCTTAGTAAAGCACGGCGCCGTGCTCTTTCCTCCAGATAGCTTATAAATAGAGGCTCTTGCGCCATTTGAGAAGTGTGCTTGAAGAAGATCTCTAAACGGGTTTCTCTTATAAAAACACCCACATTACACTCATATTGAATATCTTGTGAGGAGTTTGAAGGCTTGGAAGTTACCATCATCATCCATCAACATCAACATCATCATAATCCATCATCATCATTATGAAGAGTGATTCATCCACATTTGGTTAGATTGTTCTAGTTTAATCATGTGTTTGTTATTATCATCTCTTTTTATGTTCATAACAATGCTCATTATCAGCTAAACTCCATTTGCCATCAAAAATCTATTAAGAAGCTTTGTTTTTACTTGATGATTATATAAAACATGTGATTTAGTTTAGTAGAGTACATGGTTATTTTGCAATTATCTTTTGATGAGAAATGTTTCACTATCTTAATTCAACAATTCAAAGTTGGTGATTGACAATCATATTGACAATCATCCATGATCGATTCATGTTCTTAAAAGATAGAATAATTTGATAATTTATCGAAACATGGATCCTTATATTGTACTTAGAAATGATGAGATATAAGTTATGATCTATTTCCTAGTTTTTGTCATTCTGAAAATAACATCGTTAACACGATTGCTTAGGTTATCATGCTAGTTAAAGAAATCATATGTTAACGAAATGTATAATTATAACCTGCCTAAATCAACCAAGGGGAGGTTGTGTGACTAAACTATAACCACCCAAAGTTGTTAGAATTGGTATTTGAGAAATCGAAGTCAATCCTAATCTTTCTACTTTACTAAACTACTTGCCAACTTAAATTGACATTATCGTGGTAGCATGACATTAGGAAATGGTTGACTTTAAAATGTGCATGCAACTTTCTTTTATGTCATAGGATATGCTCACTTAGAAATGAGGGGTTATTCTATCATATATTATTACGGAAAGTTTATCACATGTTTACCTTATAATCATCAAAGATAAATGGAGTGGATTCTTAATCTTAGATGGTAACCTTCATATAAATGAACTACTCTTATCTCTCTTGTCACCTATATATTATATATAAGTATTTATATTTCATAAAAAGTTCAAAAATTAACCCCAAAATGATTATCCTCTCCAATTAAAGTACAACGAAGATTCATTATTTTAAACATTTGTGTCCACGGATCGATACTTAGTTCTTACCAATACTATTCTAAATATAAGATAGGTACACTTGCCTGTTTTGTGTGTGTTTAGTTTTAGTAGAAATCACTTTTATAAATTTAAAACACGATCTTGTGAAAAGCTGAATCTCTCAACTCGTTACCAATTTACAACACACCGCACACACACATCAGATACCACCATTCTTGACAACCGAAGTTGAAAGATAGGTAGTGTAGGTACGTCCCGTCGGACCCTCCCTCTTTGATGCTTGATATCTGATGTACCAACCATAAAGCGATAAACACATTGCACATTATACATGTATAGTCATCATAAACAATATGAAAGAATGTTATTAACATGCATGACATAATTGTTAATCGGTTTGTAAACAATGATCATAAAATAACGAGAAGCATGGTAACTTGTCAAACCCTAAAAACGTTAAAAGTGAAAAAAGGGGTTATGGAAAACTCACTTCATAAAGCTAAGCGAACAAAAGATGAAATTAAGAATTTAAGCAAGCTGAACCGGGTGAGTTTTGTTCGATGAGCGGTCCTAGAAAATATTTCTAGGTTCAATATAGGATTCAAGAAAATAAACAGAATTGGAAGACTTTGAAGATTCGGTTCGTGGTTTAGTGTTTTAAACCTTTGAAAGCAAAAATATATATTTACTTTGCAATTGTATAATTTTAGAGTTTCCATCATAAAGTTTATTAGTTGGTTAATTTTAATTATTTATAAAGATGAGTTATAATATTTCTTAGTCATGTTATTAATTCGGGCTCGTTTTAAGAAAAAACCCAAATGGGCCTAGAAGTATATAAACGAGTGGTTTGTTTCTATTCGGACCGGAACTCCACTTTTATGTTGGGTTCGTTTCCGACAAATTAAAAATATTATTTTTTAGTTGATGAGATGAAAAGATTTAGATTTAATATGTAGGAAAAAAAAAATAATAGAAACTCACTAAACTGTACCGAATGTATATAACTAGTCAAGTTAACATAGCATCATGTTCTAAACGAAATACTCATGCAAAAAACAACACAAACTAACTCGAGGATTGATCACTGGGCAAAAGAAGAAAATCTTGAATCTTTGATGATTTGACTTTTAGAAGTCAAACCTAAGCAAGAACACCAAATTTAGAGAATAACAAATATTTTTTAGTAAATTGATTTGTGGCAAGTTGGATGAGAAGAAAAGAAGCTAAATTTATAGGAAAATTGTATAAATGGTGTTTCATTTGGTACAAATTGGTCAAAAGAGTTTAAATGGGTTGAATAACGATCATAATGGGAAATTAACTCAAATTCATGAACTTATAACATAGAAAATGTGATCAATTGTTGGTGCATGATGTCAGTAGTTCAGTGTCTAGTGTCTGTAATTGAGTTTGTAATGTTTTGTATTTGATGTAAGCGAAGTTAGCTAACAAGTTCGCTGATATAGGCGAACTTGTTAGACAAGCGAAGTTAGGGACAACTTCGCCTGAACATGCCAGGCGAAGTTGTCGTGATATATATTGATTAGGTTATGGCTTAAACAAAAAAGGAGTTTTATTATTCGAATTTACGAGTCAGAGAGTCCTGTAATCAGTGATTGATATCACGTGTTTAAGGTTGCAATATAACGAGTATTTGTTTATTGTAACGTGTGTTCGATTGTGTTAACTCGTATCGTCTTCTACGCTCGTAACGTCTTACGTAGGGATTCCGCACCTACGTAGAACGAGATATCTCGTGTAGATCCGGCTGGGAACCTACAATTGGTATCAGAGCTTTTGCTCGATTGTGTGGTTCGGGATTATCACGCGGGTGTAGAAACCGTTCCGTTCGACTATTTGCGTGACGAGTTTTCTGAGTGTTTGTGTTATACTCACCTCCTACAATCATAAACAACCCATAACACCTTCACAAACCTCGTAAAATCCAGAAATCTAACCTGCATATTCATCATGTTCATCAGGCGAAGTTGCCGTCACTGTTAGTAGTGTTTCAGCGAAGATATAAGGTTAAGCGAAGTTATCCACAACTTCGCCTACCTTCTCAAGTTCGCCTGTATCAGAGAAGTTACCCACAACTTCGCCTACTTCACAAGTTCGCTTACCTTAAGCGAAGTTATCTACAACTTCGCCAAATTAGGCGAATTTAAAAAGAAAGCGAAGTTCAGACTTAAGCGAAGTTATCCACAACTTCGCCTACAGTACTGTTAAAAATAAAATTTTTATTTTTCGGGTTTCTGTGTGTTTCGTGAAAGATGTCTTCAATCAACATTACGGAACTAGTTAAGATGGAAGTGGAAGCGGGTTCGGCTACAAAGGCACCGAAGATGCTTAAGAAAACCGATTATGTAGCGTGGAAAGATCGTTTTGAACAATATGTCAAGTACCAAGATGCTAAGATGTGGGTATGCATACAAGATGGTTACATTCGACCTACTGCTGAGTATGAGGGTCGTGATCAGATAAAGAAGTACAAAGAGATGGAAGAAGAAGAGAAGAAAATGTATGAGGCTGAAAGCAAAGCTCATGCTGCGATTACTATGGCTCTTCCACAAGAGATTCTACACACCTTCAGAAAGTATAAGACTGCTAGAGAGCTTTGGGAAGCTCTTGAAAACCGTTTTGAGGGTAATGTGGGAATTCGTGCTTCAAAGATTAAACTACTTAAAACCTAATTCTCGGTCTTCAAGTACTTGAAGAATGAATCACTTGATGATATCATCACTAGATATTATCATCTGATGACCGAACTCAACAATTATTCAATTGCTTACAAAGAAGATGAAATTGTTGAAAAGCTTCTGGATGCTCTCCCACCGAAATGGGAGATGTACACTGTGTTGATGAGAGAAGACAAAGACTTTGCTGACTATGACCTGGAAACAGCAGTTAACAAGCTACGAACTTTTGAACTAAACATGGTTCGAAAAGAGACACCTACTGATCAGGTTCAAGATCCAGGAATGTATGGTGCAAAGGTTAATACAAGTTCAAGTTCGAAGTCTGATTCGTCTGCTTACTACTCAAAGGGAGAGTCGGGCGCTAACTCAACACCTGAAGGTCATGTATCTCTTAACATGAATGGTGATGTATGCTTTGTAGCTGGAGGATTAAATGCTTCTAACCCTCAAGCAACCAAGAGTAGTTTTACCCCAAGTGTTTCGAACAACAACTACTCAAGGATGCCCATGAGTGTTAAATCTGCTGAACAACAGTTTGCTCTCTATGCATCCTTTATTGCTTCGTACGAAAATTACATTTAGGGTAAGATTGTTGATCCAGCAATATTGGAGGAAGACTATGATCAGATCGATGCTGATGATCTGGAAGAGATGGATCTGGAGTGGCAGATGGCGATGATTGTAAGAAGGGTTAAGAGGTTTATGAAGAAGACAGGAAGGAAGTTTGTTGGTGAGAGACCGGGTTTTGACAAGTCAAAGGCGCGCTGTTACAACTGTCAACAGAATGGCCACTTTGCGAAGGAGTGCACGAATGAAAGAGTTGAACGTAGTCAGAACAGGTCGACACACCAGAATGAGGGTGGTAATGATAATAGAGCCATGATTTCCAGACAGAATGGGGAATATAACTGGAATCTGCATGTTGAAGAAGTGTTCGAACAGGCCAATGTGGCGAACATCGAAACTGCAGATACTGAGGAAGTGACTGTCAAAAGTGAAGCTTACATGGCAGAGGCTCAAAATGAAGCTTGTATGGCAGATGTGAAAGATCAGCTCACCGAGGTAAGTACTAAACTCCCTTGCACTAAGTGTGAAAATCTGTCTGAACAATTGACAACTATAACTGATCAGTATGTTAGTTTGGATGCTCAATTTAAAACCTTAAAAGAAGAACATCATTTCACTAAAGCTAGAGAAAATAGTTATAAAGTAAAAAATAAAAGCTAGTGAAAAAGATATTAGAAGTCTTAAAACAAATCTAGCTGAAAAAATTAAAGTAATTGATCTGAGCTATGAAGTGTTAGAAGAGAAAACCAAACTAATAGCTGAAAGGGATAAACAGATAGCTGATCACCAGGTGAAAGTGGTGGAACTTAACAGGAAACTTGAGAAATTTAGAAATTCCACCGCTATACTTGATCACCTCGTTAGTGATCAAGGTTCCCCAGTTAAAAGGGGAGGAATTGGATATCATGAAGTTCCGCCACCGTACAATTATAATTACACTTATGATCCTAGTAATCAGAAATCTGTTGATGTTGATTATAGTCAGACAGTTCCAGTTAAGGTTACTAGTAAAGAACCAGAAGTTAGTAAAGGCGAAACAAGTAAGCCAATTTCAAGTGTTAAAATTTCTGCTCCTAGTCCTGTCTCATCAAACTCGGACAAGTCATCAGAGTCGAGTGAGACAAAAGAAAAGGCAGTATTACCAAAAAGTGGAGAGAAAAATAAAACAACTGGAAAGAAATCTCCACTAAACCCGTATATTCCACCATATGTGAGACAAAGAAGCAGTAATGCAGCCTCATCATATAAAACAACTGTTGAAAAGAAAGTTGAACACAGGAGTTGTTTCAGATGTAATCAATTAGGACACGTAATTGCTGATTGCCCTCTGAAGCAGAGATTCAGAGGTGTGAGGCCTTCAAAAACTGAAAACAGATCTAACAGTAACTATAATAGTGGTAAAACTGAAAACTCATCAAAGTTCAGAAATTGGACTAATTCAGGTTTTCAAAGAAAAAGATCTCATTTTTTCACTGCTAACAACCAAACCATAAGTAATAATTCACTTAATTCTAGAAGGTTTGGATGGCCTCATAGTCAATCTCCAAGAAGGTATCCTTTCAGGACTTACAGAAACTATTCTGATACTAACTTTGGACAGCCAAGGTACGGGATATATCGACCCAAGAACAATAGGTCTTGGGTCCCCAGATTTTAATCATCTGCTTTAATCGTGCAGGAACAGTTGAACAGGGCTGCAAACAATCAATGGGTTGTGGATAGCGGCTGTTCCCGGCTCATGACTGGTAACAAGAAATTGTTACACGATTGGAAACCTGTTCAGGGAGGAAGAGTGTGTTTCGCTGGAGAGAGCGGTGGAAGGATTACAGGAATTGGGACGGTGACTAACGGAAAGATGACGTTAGAGAAAGTAAATTTTGTTGAAGAACTGAAGCACAATCTGCTGAGTGTTTCGCAGATTTGTGACAAATACTACACCGTGCATTTCACCAAGAATGAAGCGATCGTGCTATATCCTGGTTTCAAGATACCAGAGGATTGGATTGTTATGAAGGCTCCAAGAGAAAAGAATACGTATATAATGGACATGAGGTCGACTGAGATGACCACAGAAGAATCGTGTCTTCTGTCGAAAGCAACTGAATCGGAGTCCGAATTATGGCATATGAGAATGGGGCATATTCATCTTCGAAAAATGAACTACCTTGTCAAGAATGGGCTTGTGCTGGGTGTTCCCTTGAAGAATTTCAACTTTGAATATCAATGCTTATCGTGCAAAAAGGGAAAGCAACACAAGAAATCCCATCGCACCAAGAAGGTTAACTCAATAGTCAGTACCCTAGACCTACTTCACATGGATCTCTTTGGTTCCGTGAATGTAAAAAGTCTAGGGGGAACATCGTATTGCTTGGTGATCACTGATGATTTCTCTCGATACTCTTGGGTATATTTCCTGAAGTCAAAGGATGAAACGGTTCAGATGGTAATAAATTTGATTACCAAAGTTGAGAACATTATGGGAAAAAGAGTTAAATTCATCAGGAGTGACAATGGGACTGAGTTCAAGAACTATCAGATGGAGCTCTTCTGTTTACAGAAAGGAATCGAACATCAGTTCAGCGCTCCGTATACTCCGCAACAAAATGGAGTGGCTGAGAGGAAGAACAGAACGTTAATTGAAGGAGCCAGAACCATGCTGGCTGATTCGAAACTTCCTGTGGTGTTCTGGGCTGAAGCTGTTGCAACAGCCTGTTATATCCTTAATCGAGTGTTAACCGTTAAACAATTAAATAAAACATGTTATGAACTTTTGCATGGGAGAAAGCCCAACTTGAGTGGTCTTGAACCATTCGGGTCCCCGTGTTCGATATTAAAGGCAAATTCTAAATTTGGTGAAGTAGCCGACGAAGGAATCTTAGTCGGATACGTTTTTGGGACTCCCAACAGACGAGTCTTTAATACATCGACCAGAAAGGTTGAGGTAATCTGTAACACTAATATCACAAGTTACAAATCACCAAAACCAAGCACGGGACCCGCTGGGGTTTTCGACTATGATAGACTTTTCAAATCTTTTAATATACCTTATTTGGATTGTGCAGAAGTAGATGAAAGAATTGCTTCGAAGATGATTTTTGATGAGGAAGACAATTATGTGCAAAGACCGAAGTATGATGAATGTCAGCCTTCCTCATCAAATGCTGTCAATACCCCTGCTGCCTCTACTGAAGAGGAATTTATCAATCCGTTTCACTCTCAACAACAATCACCCACTGATGAGCTACCTTCGAACCTGGAAGACAATCTAGATGTCAGTGCGGTTCCGACTACGAGAGTTCACAAATATCACCCATTGGAGAATGTGATAGTTGACTTGTCCGACGGTGTACAAACAAGACAAAGCTTGAATGAGCACACCTGTGTTTATACAAGCATTAAAGATTCAGGCATAATCAACGAGTGCTTGTACACCTGCTTCATCAGCCAGATTGAACCAAAGAACTATCAAATGGCTCTCAAGGACAACTCGTGGGTCGAAGCCATGCAAGAAGAATTAGCCCAGTATAAAAGATGGAGGTATGCAATTTGGTTGCAAAACCAAAGAATGTGCATGCGATTGGCACAAAATGGGTCTTCAAATGCAAGAGAGATGAGAAAGGGATTATTATCAGGAATAAGGCGAGGCTGGTTGTAAAAGGTTTTAATCAGCAAGAGGGGATTGATTACAATGAGGTGTTTGCTCCTGTAGCAAGATTGGAGGCCATTCGTTTGTTTTTGGCATTTGCTGCACATAAGGAGATGAAGGTTTTTCAGTTGGATGTGAAGAGTGCTTTCCTTAACGGTAAAGTCGATGAGGTTGTGTACGTTGAGCAACCTCCGGGTTTTCCTGACCCAGACTTTCCCGATCACGTATACAAGCTAAGTAAAGCACTGTATGGACTACATCAGGAACCTCGTGCCTGGTACTCAACGTTATCCGACTACTTGCTTGAGAATGGTTTTGAACGGGGAAAGATTGATAGCACTTTGTTCTTTAAGAGAAAAGGGAGCGACTTTCTACTGGTGCAAGTCTACGTGGACGACATCATCTTTTCTGCATAAAAAGTCGCCATATGTTAGGAGTTTGAGGCCGTCATGAAGAAGAGATTTGAAATGAGTGCTATGGGTGAACTAACAATCTTTTTAGGACTGCAGGTTGATCAGAAGAAAGATGGGATGTTCATTCATCATACTAAGTATGTCCATGATGTTCTCAAACGCTTCAAGATGGAGGACAGCACTCCATACGATACTCTAGTCTGCGTCAACCACAAATTCGGTGCTGATTCAGACAACGATGCAGACGTGGACCCAACTCAATATCGGGCAATAATAGGTTCTTTAATGTACTTAACTGCTTCTAGGCCTGATATAATGTTTGCTGTTTGTCTTTGTGCTCGCTTTCAGGCAAACCCAAAGGAATCTCACTTGAAGGGTGCAAAGAGGATTCTACGGTATCTCAAAGGCAAGCCTAGCTCGGGTTGTGGTACACGAGAGGAGGAGACTTGGAGTTGGTCGCCTACACAGATTCTGATTATGGAGGGTGCAATCAGAGTCGGAAGTCAACTACTGGTGGATGTAAGTTTCTTGGTGGCAGATTAGTGTCATGGCAATGCAAGAAGCAGACCTCAGTCGCGATTTCAACCTGTGAAGCAGAATACATGGCAGCATCTAACTGCTGCTCCCAGGTTCTTTGGATTCAACAACAGTTGCGCGATTACGGTCTGAATTTCACTCATACTCCTATTTGCATTGATAATACTGCTGCTATCTCAGTAACTGACAATCTCGTAAAACACAGTAAAACTAAACATATTGACATCCGTCGTCATTTTATACGGGATTGTGCTGAGAAGAAACTGATTGTGCTCGAAAAGGTTAATACGCTAGATAATTTCGCTGACATGTTTACGAAAGCGTTTGACAAAACTAGATTTCAAAACCTTGTTGAACTGAATGGGATGATCAATCCCGAGTAACCGTGTTTTTATCTTTATTAAAAAAAAAAAAATGAGGTCACTATCGCTTAGAATTATGTCGGTTGCCTCAGTTTGAAGGACATATCTTCGGATATGTTTGTCTTCATTTCTACTTGTTGAATATAAGGATAGCCATTAACCAGATGACTGAAAGTGATCGGGGCGGTTTATGATGTGTTTTTATTCTTTCGCTGAAAATTAGTCGATCATACTTAGTTAGAAGGACACATACTTGAATGTGGTCGGTCCAGCTGATCCATTGGATCTTCGGGATAGCCGTTTACCTGAAAACTTCAATTTGATCGGGGCGATTGAAGTTAAAAATTTTTCCGGGAGATGAAATTATTTTTCAAGTCTACTACTTCGTAAGAAGTTCCTTTACTATGTTTAACAGAAAATTGATCCAACCTTGGAAAGTGATAGATATACTGAGTCTGTGTGCTTAACTAGTGAAGTTATTAGGCCTAAAAGACTTTAGAACAGTCATCGTATGTCATGGTAGCCTTTTATGGTGCGTAAAATTAGAAGTGATACTAACTAAATCTACTCGATTTTACGTGGAAACTTCTTAACAATTGTGCATGTCTCCATATATATCTTTCCGAATGATAGGCAGAAAAGCGATTACCCAGTCATACACGAGCCCGTGAGTGTTCTGATTCCCGTGAAGATAGCGTGTCAAGAAACTGCAGTGATCCAGATTCGGGACTTGCAGCAGTTTATCTGAAGTTTGTGTAAATACTTAAAAAAATAAATAAATAAATAAATAAAAATAAAATAAAAAAAATTAGTTATTGAGACATTATGGAGTTCCTAATGATAAAACTTCTCAATCAAGATGCAAGATAGAGAACAGGATTAAGAGTCCAAAGATCGAAGAGTTCCTACTATTTAATCAGACACTACGGGTCGAGGTCAACTCGGGGTGACTTGGGGAAAGCCAAATACGCTTTGAGAATAGATAGGAGGTATCATAATCTCGGAGTTGTTGCCCACTTAAGTTTTGAGCTTAATTGAACCGAACCCGTATCACAGAAATGATGAAAACCATTATGTTAATTACCTGCTTACAACCTGTCTCTTTATGTCATAATAAAGCTGAACACGGATCTGTGTGACAGTCACGTAGTTAGTATGATTCCTGTTCGGATCTTTTCTAAAACATGGTAGTCCCTATCGAGACTGAAATTTGATCCCGTGTACTTTAAATTTTAAAATTTTTCTACTTATGTAGTTGTATGACTTTATATCTGGTTACTTGGTCTTGATCGTATCATTTAACACTTTAAAGGTTGTTTTTAAAAATTAATTGCAAATTGTTCAAATTATAGGGGTTTGTTTTGAAAATTTTAACACCGGTGAAGTTGTCTATAACTTCGCCTGCAATAGGCGAAGTTATCCACAACTTCGCCTGTAAAATTCTGACCCTATATAAAGAAGGTTTAAGGTCAAACTGGTTCATTATTTTCAAAACCCAGCGAACTTATCCAGCGAACTTAATCTCTAAACCCACAGCGAACTTATCGATCTTCATCTGTGTTCTTTTTCCAGTTATAATCTAAGTTATAGGTGCGTAGTGTTGTTAGTATCACCTATTCGCTGTCCGTAACGTTAATCAAAGGTCGTTTCGACCCGATTCACGACCTCGTTTTTCCGAACCATCAATAACCGATTTTCAAATGTGTTTTCACGTGGTATTAATCAACCTACACGTCCAAATCATCATAAAATCAAGTTTTACGGATCCGGAAGCTCAAAATTGACCAAATCACGTCGTTCGATAAACCTAACTGATGCCGTTTTATATTCGGCGAAGTTACAGTTTAGGCGAAGTTGTCCGTAACTTCTCCTGATAATTATTTTTGAAACAGTTTATGAGGCGATGTTGTGGTTAGGCGAAGTTACCATTAACTTCGCCTGGACTTTTTTTCTTAACAGTTAACAGACGAAGTTAAAGTTGAAGCGAAGTTGTTTCCCAACTTCGCCCCATCTTTAACTTCGCCTATACTGAAAAGATCACAACTTCGCTCATGGTAACAGGCGAACTTGTGATTTGCTTTGTCGCTTATCTAATTTAGTCTGTTTGGTGCAGATATGGCTTCTATAGGTGGTGCAGGCGGTGATGACGGTGGTGATAACAAGAGACAGTTCTTCCCGGGTCACAACATGTATATAACATTAGACCCGGAGGCGAGCGGAGTTGATGATTTCCGCGAAATCATCACATTCCTACTACGCTCGCGTATATTCCACGCGATTACGACAACTCTGCCGATATCCTTACCCAACATTGAGGATTTTTGGCAGACCGTGGAATATGACTGTAGGGTCGAGCCCCCGGTGATGCGAGCAACAGTCAACAATCACATTGTTCAGTTCTCATCTGAACAGATCCGGGCGGCTTTACGTTTTGGAGATGAGACGAGGGATGACCCGACAAACTTTGTAGCTCCTTTCCGTGATGGAGCGTTTTTGAGGATGGGATACTCAGGTCCCTTGGGAGATACGCAGAGAAGGAAGGGGTTTTTACTTGACCAGTGGCGCTTTCTCGTGCATGTCATGATTGTTTGCATGTCAGGGAGAAAGGCGGGCACTGATGGCATGGGCGCGACTATGCAGTCGGCAATGACTGCTCTGACTTATAATAAGCGTTACAGCTTTAGTCAGATGGTCTTCTACGAGATTGATCGACAAAGAAGAGCGGTGGCACGTGAGAGATTTATCATGTATCCAAGATTTCTCCAAATGATCTTGAATCATGTTGCTCCAACGCTACCTCAGCGCCGACCAATCCGATACGTAGAAAGTGTGAGCAAAAGGATCTTTGCCCAATGCAGATCCTCCAGTGCGAAGAGCAAACCTGAGCTCCGTCCTCGGCATACTCCACTATTTGGGTACTTGATCAACCCGGGGTATGTGCCTGCTCGTGGGGACGAGTTTCGGGACCCGGCACCACAACAGGCAGGAGCACCTCAAGCTATATCTGCTGCTCCTGTTGTGTCACCGGAGAACGTTGACCTTGACGCAGAGTTTGGCGGTCAAGGATGTTTTGACATGGAGAGGGTTGATCCAGAGGAGATTGTGCAAGTCTTTGTTGCACATGTTTCGGGTGTGAATGTTACTAGGGCAGCTACAAGGGTGGCTGACTCAGATTCTGATGATGAAGTGGCCGAAGCAAGACGGATTTTGGTAACACATGAACGGACTCATGGGAAAAGGAAGAGAACCGATGATGATAGTGAGTCAGACTATGAAGAAGAAGTTCAACAGTTGATCCGGAGATCAAGAAGGGAACGGATAGGTGCAGGATCGGGAGCCGGTGAGAGCTCGAGGGTGGTACGTTTCACCCCACCCGCACTGTCCGGTATGACAATGGTTCCCTCATCATTACAGGTTACAAGGCCAAGCGCCACGGACATTCCCGTGGTGGGTACCTCATCCTCATTTGGCCTCCCACTCACTTCATTTCAACTTTCGACTCCGGAAATCGTATCGTTGCCACCTCCAACTCTTACTCCAACGGAGGTCCTGGCACATTTTATTGAGTCGACGGTTGTGGCCACTGTAGGGTTATCGGTGATGATACCACCTGCGGTTACGTCTACTTCTGAGGTCCCGGTTACATCGTAAATCCCTCCTCAGTACACTCAAGATATATCACATCTGAGGTTTGATTTCGACACAACCTTATCAGACTCAGAACGAATAGCAGCACTTGAACGGGTCGTGGCAGAACAGTCAAGGATTAATATTATCCAGACCCAGGCTATTCAACGCCTAGTTGCAGAGAATCAGATGCAGTCGTCCCTGCTGGTAGAACAAGGAAAAATCATAGATGCTCTGAAGGAGTTCTTGGCATCTCAGGGGGAAACGAGCTGTAAAGGCGATGAGTTGAGGACCAAGAGGAGAAATGATCGAGACGATGATCCCAATGCATCGAAAGGTGCAGGTGGTGAGTTGCCAAGAACTGTACAAGCTCTTGGGACTTCCACAACTCAGGGGGAGTCGACAACTGCAGCTGGTGGTGATGATGTGGTGGTAGAGGAGGTTGAGGAGATGGATGATGACTTTATGTGTGATGATGATGTATTACCGAGTGATGAGATAGAGAAGATTGGTGAACAGATTGTGATTGATGATGAGAAAGAAGAGGGAGAGATAGTAGAAGAGAATGTAGAGCATGAGATTCTAGAAGTCGATAACGCAGATATGAGTAAAGAGATGGGAAATGATGAGACTGAATGGGAAGAGCAGCCTAGATGGAAAGAAGGATATGCTCAGTGGTTCGTCAAAACGAAGAAACCAGCGGTTCCTACTATGTTTAAGAAGACTTACAACATTAGAGGCTATGCTGAAGCGAGAAAAGGGATTATCTGTTGGATATACGATGAGCAGTTGAGGCTCTTCGTGATTAAGAGATATGATGGTATTCAGTACTTCAAAAGAATGTTGAGATCATTGAACACACTGCCAGAATGTGAAGTGAAAGACTTAGCCAGATTGAGATTGATAAATCGAAGTGATGATAATATGGCTAGAGTCATCGGGAAGATAGTATGGAAGGAGAGTATAAAGGAAAAGAAGTTCGAGCTGCTGAAACCATAGAAGGGTAAACTTATCAAAGATAAAGATAGAGGGTTGAGAGCATATGGCAAGCCTTGGATGATTATGAAGTATAAACCGATCCGGTGTTTGAAAGAAGTGCCGATGAAACAAATGCCCAAGGATGTGCTCAAAGAGTTGAAGTGGTGGTATGTAGATTGTGAGACAGCCGAAGCAGTGATGGAAGATGAAGATGAACAAGAGCTGCTGAGAGTCTATGATCTGATGCATCTAGTGAACCTGTCTCGAGCTGATCTGCAGGTGCTGAATGAGAAGAAAATCTTTTATATTCCTGCTTGGAAAGACGAAGCAAGGAAATATCAAAGAGTTATGTCGGTATGTGTACGAGAAGGAGTGAATGCATAAAGATGAAGATTCAAGATTGTTGAAGATTACAAGACACGTGCTTGAAGATAAAGAGATGAAGCTACTGCCAAGCGGGAGTCTGTTGGTGCATGATGTCAGTAGTTCAGTGTCTAGTGTCTGTAATCGAGTTTGTAATGTTTTGTATTTGATGTAAGCGAAGTTAGCTAACAAGTTCGCTTATATAGGCGAACTTGTTAGACAAGCGAAGTTAGGGACAACTTCGCCTGAACATGCCAGGCGAAGTTGTCGTGATATATATTGATTAGGTTATGGCTTAAACAAAAAAGGAGTTTTATTATTCGAGTTTACGAGTCAGAGAGTCCTGTAATCAGTGATTGATATCACGTGTTTAAGGTTGCAATATAACGAGTATTTGTTTATTGTAACGTGTGTTCGATTGTGTTAACTCGTATCGTCTTCTACGCTCGTAACGTCTTACGTAGGGATTCCGCACCTACGTAAAACGAGATATCTCGTGTAGATCCGGCTAGGAACCTACATCAATATTGTTTATGATTAACATATAATGCTCACATAAAAATAAATCTATTAAAAAGGCCTTGAATTCTGAGTAATTACCTGATTTGAAACAAAACACGAAATAAACATGCGCGTCGCACATTGCCAAGAGAAAATTGAAATTGCGTCGCAACACACGACGTACTATAAAATAATGAAACTTTAGGCTTTAACAAGTTTTACCCATAGACACGAATTAATGCAACAAAGGTAAAAAAAATACATAAAAATGGAATTTGCGATCGCATTGTAATATTGTATAACATCATAAATATAATCATCACTATGAATTATGAAGAACACCATAATTGACATAACCAAATTCACCTTTTTATTAATAATTGTGCATCTGAATTTTAATGCAGTTTTAAAATTAGTCAGGTTTCGGGTATGAGAATTGACGAATGTCACATTTTACTCTTAAAGACAGCCAATTTTTTTTTGTCTTGAAGAGTCCCAAAACTCAAGCTAAAATGCACACGTATCTGGACCCAAACATAATTGACAATTATCATATAGGCTATGCGTTAGTGTTAACCCATTTTTCTTGAATTGGGGACAATCCTGGAGAATTATTGACTAGTGTGTGTAAGTTAGTGGATATGGACCGCTACACGTATGTTTTGAACCATTTCTCCTTAATGGGAACAGCCCCAAAGAAAAATGATGACTCTCATGTGTATGCTAGTGGATACATGGCACATGGATTATGAAAGAGCACCCCGTAGAACTCATCAGATCTAGTCTTCAGATTAGGCATATGGCTTAACTGTGTGTAGTGTGTGTTTTAGGAACCAATTGGACGATGTTTCGGTGCTATAAGATCATAAATAAGCTATAGCTTACGTTCGTTGATCAAAAAATACACACACACATAGACACACATAGATACACACACACACATATATATAGGGATATGAACTCATGCGCTTACATCATTAGCGTATGAGACTTCATATGCCTCAAATCACTATAAAACTAGTGAATATCTCCACCATACGCCAACTACAAGGGCGTGTAGGCTCTCAAAACGGGCATATAGCCTCATACTCTTAGACTCTAAGCGTACAAGTCTATATCCTTTACATAATTACATCATTGGTCCTCATACAATCCAAACTAAACAATATAAGCACAAAGTACAAGAAAATATATAAAATATTGTATCAACAAACTCCCCTTGCCTAGTGCTTTGTATTGATCTTTTCAATGCATCCATTTGGTCTTCCAGTTCCCACCAACATAACAAACACGGACCACTCTTTGAAATTATAGTGCCAGCTCATTATTTTCAATATTTTTCCACCTGATTTGATTCTCGTACAGAGTCTTGATGTCATTCTTTGAACAATTTATTAGCCACATTGGATCAAGAACTCTGATGAATCTCTTGTTACTCCATTTTCCCAACGCAATAACAACTTCCCTTATCTTCTCATCGTAATAGCAAAACTCAAAATTTGAAAAAAATATTGTTCCCTGATCTTCAGTGCCATCTTCTTCAGCACACCAGGTGCTTTGACTCTTAGCTTCACTTACTTGAATCCAGTACGAGGATTGGTCTCTAGTATAGTATACTAAACCAGAATCTAGGGGTTGAAGAATTTAAAACCATTATTCACTTCATAAACCATATGGCTATGAAACCATTTAAGAAACTCAACTTCACCACGATTGATAAACAATCGAAATGACAAAGTTCTAACATCTCAACGAGGCATTGTCATAATGTAAGTTAACTTCTCGAAATATTGCACATCGTTCTCCCGTTTGACTATACAAATATTTAACTCGAGCTCATACATCCATGATATGATCTCACCTTGAGCACTCTTCACATTAAAAAACTTTGTTATCTGACCCTTCTACAAGCTAGCCCTAGCCTGATCATAATACATCTTTTGTGCATTTCTCTACATTTCCAGCCACTTGTTAAAACATCTGGAGTCATACTCTTCCTGACTCTTTCACCTTCATAACAGTTTCTCTTTCTCTCAAAATCTCTTTAGCTTCTCCAAAAGTATGATCACTGAATACCGTAATCTCTTCATTTGTTGCTTGATTCTTATACATTTTCAAATATTCCTTAGCAGTGATGTATTCAATTCCAACATCATCATAAAATGTATGATCATCAGCAGTTGGGTTCTCGTCTGCATCAGAAAAGTGAACTTCAACCTCAACATCAGCGAATGTTTCTTCCATCTTGTCAACTTTTTTCTGATTCAACTACAACAGAATTGCAACTTGCTCTTTGGACATACAATGAGCAACAAAGTATTCTTCCTTTATATCATCTGCATTAACTTGGCTTTGAATAACCCATGCCTCATCAACAAACATCAAAATTTTGACCAGTTGAGTATTAACTAGCAAGGGATCAGCAGATTCCTCAGGAACAATCATTTCTTAACCTGAATACTGCCCTTGAGTAGATGAATCGGTTTATAAAAAAGGTTTCTTATCACCACCATTATTCCCTACTTCAAGATCATCGTCTTTGTCATTACCCTTTAACCTCCTCAATTCATCATCATGTTATTGAAACTAAAAGTAACAATTTTCTATAGCGCAACATCCTCCTTCCATAACAACTTCATTCCATTAACCATCTTTTCTTCTTATTCACTCATAGCCTCCATCTTCTGATGGTCGGCGTTCATTTGAGTTTCTTGAAAATGAACCACATTCATCAAATATAAAAACTATTGCTGAATATGACGATTAGTAAAAGTAGTAGCAGTAGTTGTTCTAAAACTATATGCTGATTGTAGTGGCCGTTGAGTTTGTTCAAACCTTAAATTCTCCATAATCATAATACCAAAAGGAGATGTTGTTATGATAAATGAAGGGCCGAGAGAATAAAATGTAGCACTAGTATGGGTAGGAGGTGTACTTGGAGTTGTTGACATTTTCGTTGAACTGGAGAAGTTGAACTTGTAACAGTTTGAGAAGCAGCATTTGTAGTAATTGGCTTCATAGAAACTTAAGTGACATGTCGAAAAAAAGGATGAAATGAAGCACTTTGAACCAAAGTCATTATTGGAGTGTGTTGAGTAGTAGTAGTTTGCATCCTTTGTCTTTATGAGTTAGCTGGGGATCATTTGGCATTGTAAGATTAGGGTTATCCATAAAACAACCCATTTCTTTCTTGAACATGGAGGCTCTTGAGGCTCAACAACCTTTTGTTTTCCATTTTCCTTTCTCGAGATATTTTTAACTTGTGGTTGCACAGAACCACCTTTACCACCATCATCCCCATTACCACCATCATCATTATCTATAACATCACGGAAATCTTGGGCCAAAACTGACAAGTTTTCAAAGACGAGGGATCAAATCTGTCAAATTCCAAACTGAAAGGTTGAAAATGAAAAATCTGTTTTCTTGTTATATCGCGCTACGCGACCGGAAAAAGGATAAGCCTATCGCGTACCGCTTTGGGGCTTGGTCAAAGCTTGGAGGTCAACAGCGATACGCGATCGCTGTTAAGCCTATATCATCGCGTACCGCGATGACGTTGCCTGACACATTTTCACCACGTGTCCACACGTGGCACACCGGTCGCCACGTGTCCCGACACGTGGAAACACGTGGCACATCGTCCGTCACGTGTCAACACGTGGCACACCGTCTGCCACGTGGCCACACGTGGCAGACCTACTTTGTGACTCACTAGACCTACGTCGCGCTACGCGATGGGTGCATAGGAGCCCGTCGCGCTACGCGATGGGTGCATAAGGATGCGATGGGATCCCAGATTTTGCTAATAAATAGTAAGTCTGGGATATCATTCAAGGCACACAAAATTCACTTATGCTTTCTCTCTCTAACATCTCTCTACACCTCGAAATACGTGCCACCGATCCACCTTGAAAACTGTGTCCGATTCCTCGATAAGCGTGCCATACCTCAATACTCGTGCCATTCCCCGACGATGTGTATATCAAGAAGGCGATACTATTCCGACGTGCCGACGATTGTCTCGAAGTGCGTGCCGTGAAGTGTTGGTGCCTCGAGAAGCGTGCCAAAGTAAGGTGAAAGATTGTACGAGGAAGGAGTGTCGATTAAGCGGCGTAGAAGTGCTGCTCGAGTATCTAGGGATTTTTAAACCAAGTAAACGTAGGCATAATTCCCGACTAAAATAATAATAAAATATTATAAATGCTTAATACCCTAAGTCGGAATTATACTCGATGCTTATGAAAAGAAAATAAATAACAAAGAACAGAAAATAGATATAAATATACTTATATATCTGTGTAAATATATAATTCTTTTTTATGAATATTATTTAAGTAATAAAGACTATTCTTAAATAATAAAAGAAAAAGAATACGTTTCTTAGAAAAGAAGAAACGTCGGGTTTTTATAATAAACTAAAGGTTTATGAATATTACTTTTTAACTAATGGTTTTAAAGTAAAAGATTATTGAACTAAAGGTTCATCAAGATAAATAAGACTAAAGGTCTTAAGCCGGATTGTATATCCGACTAATAAAAGTTATACTCGTATTATAGGTACGAGATAGCAAGAGAAGGACACACGGACGGTGTTGGAAATTGATCCCTATCAAAAGGTGAATACGCCCCACTTTTACAAACTTGTTTTCAAACAAATAAACGTGTTATGTGTAAAACTTTACATGAGACTAAGTGTCTCTAAAAATATTATGAATAAGAGTAAAAGCCTAGCCCTCAGGCTGTAGTATAGTTTGTCTGGATCCTTACATATGTGGTTAAATGCGGTGGGCGCATCGCACCACGCCTGGTCACGACCTCCAGCCACAATGGGCCGAACCAAAGTATGTACGAGTGACAATGACCTTGTGTATATTTATGGTACCTAAGTATGTCAAAACGCTGCGGTGTTTTGCTGGGGTGATCTAGTGTAGAGACTCGAATTTATAATGATATTGTTTTAACTTTGTTATTCCTAAGCCAAGATGTGCCGAGGCTTGCGTAACCCTCGAGCGGTAACAAAGTAAAAGAAAATATTTTAGCGTCAGCATATTCACCAGCAATCATTGCTGACGTATTTTCTAACATTTTACAGGTAACCAAGATTAGAACTTGAAGGACGAAGGGATCAAGAATCCGATGGATCGGATAATTTTGTTTAAATATTAAATATGGTGGTTTTAGTAAAACAATTAAACAAGTAAATGGAACTCTCGTTCCATCCTTTGTAATGTAAATATTTAACTTTAAATCCACATGTTTTATAAAGTCTTTTGCTAATAACCCGTAACTTTGATTTATTTACAAATGTGGTACCAACTGTTGGGTCTCACTCCTAGGCCTAAGATGGGGGTTTGACATGTTGGTATCAGAGCCATCGATCTTAGCGAATTGGGTATCATAAAACAATATCCAAGCTTCGATCCAAGCTTAGGAAAATGTTTTACTTGTTTATTTGAATAGGGATAAGATTCGCTGGTAACCCTTTCTTTCCCTCTCTACATTCTAAACCACCCATCAATGACTTATGAGAAATTTTGGAGTATTATGATCGTGAAGCAAGAAGAGCAAGAAAATACTACAAATTCCCAAAGGACATCATGAGTGAAGATTATTTCGAGGCTTTCTTCAACCGAGACCAATACATTGAATGACCCAAACTAATATACTTCCCTGGAACTGAGCGTTGTCTAATTAAATTAGTCGATAGTCCACCGAAACAAAGAATCGAACCACCAAAGCACTCAAGCGACCATCCACCAACAATTCCCATATACCATCCCTCTGAAATACCGACGTACCACCCAACGGAGATACCAAAATACTTTCTCACTGGATACTTACCAAATCCACACCCATCTTATTCCTTCCTTTCAAACCGACCAATAAAGGAAGAACCAAGATCCCCATCCTCCGACTGGATGCAATGCCACTCTGATCAACGGCGATGGCATACCGAAAGCTCCACTTTCAACGAAGTCAACTCACAACCCAACAATGGCAAAGAGACATCTCACAAGCCCAAGATGAGAGTGACGATGTCATACGAGAAGATCTACGTGCCTACAATAACCGAAGAGGAACCGGAAGAGGAACCAGAGGAGGAAACAGATCCTGAGGAAGAGGAATATCCCGACAACCCGAATGAGATGATGACATCGGTGGAAGAGCCACTCTCACCCAAGTTATGGTTCTGTTGATCCCTACATGCAATTTCTTCAAGAGCTCAAGGGCAAAGACTCATCAAGCTTCCCACTGTACACAGGAAAGATCCCATCAATTGAAGAACAAGCGAATGAAATCCAAAAGTAGAATGAGGCTGCCGGCACTTTCTTCAACTACCAATCCGATGTGACTGGTTCTCCATACCCGGATCCAAGGAATCATTATGATGTGGTAATGATGGGGTACCAAGATCCACCACCTCTCTATGGTTATCCCAATGACATTCCCCAGTCACAGGAGGAACATCTAGATTGAGCTTTACACAAGACCGATGATTTGAGAAAGAAGATTGCTGTTGATGGGAAGAAGAAAAAGAAGATAGGAGAGACGCTTCTTCGCAAGTGAAACAAGTTGACAAGGTTTGTATAGAAGTTCATGAAGGACTAAGAAGATGGTGATGATAGCATGTTTCAAGAAATGAAGTTTATGTGTTTAAACTAGTTTGTGTTATGTGTAAAATACAATGTAATAAGGATAGGAGTTTATATATCGTATGAACGATATATAAAGAATGTTGTAAGATGATATATATATCATTTTATGTTATATATATATAAGTTTGGTTAATAAAATAAAACTTATGTTTTATAGAAGAAACATGTTAAAATTTCAGATAAAGATTGAAAAAGTATAAAAGATAAAAATGTCTCAACAAAGTGATAATCGAGAGGCCTCCCGAAAGGAAGCCGAAAGACGAGAAGAAAAAGGGAAAGGTCCCGAAAATGAACAAGAGGAACCAATTCCGGAGAAATATATGAAACAAATTCAAAAAATAGTGAAAGATGCCGTAAGGGCTGAAACAGAAAACAGATCCCAATTTAGACAAACAAAACATTCGCAATCTGCAAATCCTTCTCAAAAATCCGTTTCTAAACCCCGTTCTAGACCTTCACGTATGGATGAAAGTGTGCATGAATCAAACTCTGATGGTGGGGTTCATCAAGAATTCAAGAGACTCAAAATAGGCGGGTGTTCGTTAAAAGATTTTAAGTATTATGGGCCGAAAGAATTCCATGGTGATAAGGGAGCCATCACGACCGTGACATGGTGAGGTCACAGTTGCCACAAACCGCTGACTCCGCGATGGAGTTGGCTGGGTACTTGATGGGCGGAATGATCCGCAACAAAGAAGAGGATAAGAAGGTCATGACAACACAAGACCCATAGAAGGAAGGATATACCTGTTCTAACGGTAAGGGAGTTGACCAACAAAGGTCTGGCTTAAACCCCAGCATCCCGTAATGCAAAATTTGTAAGAAATACCATAGGGGTCGATGCCATCTAACTCCACGACTTTGTGAATCATGTCACAAACCCGGCCATGCCACGGCCGATTGTTGGAAGAAGAAAATGACTTGCTACAATTGCAAGGAAATGGGACATCTCAGCTTTGAATGCCCCAAGAATAAGCCCGTGATTGGTGGTGCGGGAGGTAGCGGTCAAAAGAATGAGCCCAAGAAGGGCAATGCAAGAGTCTTTGTCTTGGATACTAAGAAAGCGGCCGACATTCTGGAAACCATTACTGGTACGTTCCTTGTTAACTATGCCTATGCTAGAGTCTTGTTTGATTCAGGAGCCATTTTAAGTTTTATAGATTATAAATTTTGTAGTCTATTAAACGAACCTTTAATCAAATTTAATAACACTCTAAGCGTCGAGACCGCTAATGGCGAAATTGTTAAAATCTCTGAAGCCTTAGAAAACGGAAAAATCTTATTAGCTGGTTACGTTTTGCTTATTCAATTGCTACCAATGACTCTTGCTGGTTTTGACGTTGTATTGGGTATGGATTGGTTATCCGACAACCATGCTCGTATCCTTTGAGATAGCAAGACCATTGAACTTCGAGCCCCTGATAAACGTACCATACGAATCGAAGGGGATAAAGACGCTGGCCAAGTTAGCCTAATCTCCATGATAAGGGCTAACAAATGTTTGAATCAAGGATGCTTAGCATTCAGGGCCTACGTCACCGAAGAATCTAAACCCAAAGAAATCAAAGACGTTCCTGTAGTTTCCGATTTTGTTGATGTCTTTCCTGATGAACTTCCAGGTATTCCTCCCGATCGTGAAATAGAATTTAGGATCAATCTTATTCCTGGATCTGCTCTGATCGCCAAGGCCCCGTAGCTCCTAGCGCCAACCGAAATGAAGGACTTAAAGAAACAACTAGACGAACTTCTCGAGAAAGGTTTCATACGATCAAGTTCATACCATGGGGAGCGCCAATACTATTCGTCAAAAAGAAGGATGGATCCATGCAAATGTGCATTGACTACCGAGCCCTCAATAAAGTCACAATCAATAATCGTTATCCACTCCCTCGTATCGATGATCTGTTCGACCAACTTCAAGGTGCTAGATTCTTTTCAAAAATCGATCTTCGTTCCGGCTATGACCAACTCAAGGTCCAATATGAAGATATTCCGAAAACCACTTTTCGAACTAGGTATGGCCATTATGAGTTCACCGTTATGCTATTCGGACTTACTATTGCGCCGGCCGCATTCATGGACATGATGAACCGAATCTGTAAGCCTTACTTAGATAAATTTGTGATCGTTTTCATCGAAGACATACTCATTAACTCTAAATCTAAGGACGATCATGAAAATCATCTTCGAACGTTACCTGAAATTCTTAGAACAGAGAAGTTGTATGCCAAGTTTTCAAAATGCGAGTTCTGGTTGCACGAGGTGCAATTTCTTGGTCACATCATTAACGTCAACGGTATTCAAGTGGATCCTGCTAATATTGATGCTATATCTAAGTGGGAGATCCCAAATTCTCCAACCGAGATTCGAAGTTTCTTGGGATTGGCCGGATATTACCGTAGGTTCATCAAAAACTTTTCCCGAAACGTTGTTCCCTTAACCTCCTTAACTCGTAAGAACATAAAATATGAATGGGGAACAATGCAACAAGAGGTGTTCGATATACTTAAACAAAAGCTTACCCACGCTCCTATACTGGTCGTGCCAAAAGGTATTGAAGATTTCGTTGTCTTTTGCGATGCGTCTCATTCCGGTATGGGATGTGTATTGATGCAATGAAAGAAAGTAATCGCTTACGCCTCTCGTCAACTCAAAGTGCACGAAAAGAACTATACGACTCACGATCTAGAGTTAGGCGCCATAATCTTTGCACTTAAGATATGGAGGCACTATCTCTATGGAGTAAAGTTTATCGTGTACACTAATCATAAAAGCTTGAAACACATCTTCTATAAAAAAGAGCTTAATATGCGCCAACGGCGATGGATGGAGACATTCAATGACTACGATTGTGAGATCGTCTAACATGAAGGCAAAGCCAACGTCGTGGCCGACGCCTTAAGTCGCAAGGAACATGAAAAGCCCAAAAGAGTCCGAGCATTGCGCCTAGAACTCCAAATCGATCTTTTCGAACAAATCAAATCAGCTCAAATTCAAGTGATCAACGAAAACCAAATCTCCGACGAAAAACATAACGGCACCATTGATTTGTTAGTCAAGGGTGACGATGGTATCCTTAGACTTGGCAATACATTTTGGGTACCAATCGTTGGAGGATTGCGTGAGAAAATCTTAAACGAAGCCCATAAGTCCAAATATATGATGCATCCGGAAGCAACAAAATGTACCATAATCTGAAAGCAAATTATTGATGGAATGGAATGAAAAGGGATGTCTCTTCGCATGTTACAAATGTCTTATTGTTTGAAAGTCAAGGCTGAACACCAAAAGCCTTCGAGACTGCTCCAGCAACCCGAACTTCTCGTATGGAAGTGGGAGTTAATTACTATGGATTTCATAACCAAACTTCCTAAACGACGCGACAACATAATGCTATATGGGTAATTGTGGACCGTTTAACAAAGTCCGCACATTTTATACCTATCAATGAGTCATACTCAATGGATAGATTAGCGCGTATTTATGTAAACAACATTGTTGCTTTGCATGGAGTACCGCTATCTATAATTTCTGATCGAGACAGTCATTTTACGTCTCACTTTTGGAAAAGCTTCCAATAAGCACTCGGCACAAAGCTTAACCTTAGCACCGCCTATCACCCACAAACTGATGGGAAAAGCGAAAGGACAATTCAAACGTTGGAAGATATGCTCCGCGCATGTGTGATAGACTTAGGTGGAAGTTGGGATGACTACTTACCCCTAATGGAATTCTCGTATAACAATAGTTATCACACGAGCATTCAAGCCGCATCATTTGAGGCATTATATGGTCGAAAATGTAGGACGCCCGTGTGCTGGTTTGAAACCGGAGATAATAAATCATCTGGACCCGAAATAGTCCAAGAAACCACCGACAAAGTTATTCAAATCCGAGAACGACTTAAGACGGCACGTGATCGCCAAAAGAGTTACACCGATGTCCATCGTAAGCCGTTAGAGTTCAATGTTGGTGAAAAAGTTCTTTTGAAAGTCTCGCCATGGAAAGGCGTAGTCCGCTTCGGCAAGAAAGGAAAGTTAAGTCCTCGATTTGTTGGACCCTTCGAGGTACTCGAACGAATTGGTACCGTCGCATACCGATTGCGACTACCCGAGGAAATGCAAGGGATACACGACGTATTCCATATCTCGAATCTGCGTAAATGTTTAGCCAACGAATCTCTTTCGATGCCTTTAAAGGATGTGGAAATAAACGAGAATTTAAAATTCATTGAAAAACCAATTCAAATCGAAGATTCAAAACTAAAGAAAATTAAAAGACGAACCTTGAAAATCGAGAAAGTAAAATAGGACTCGCGAAGAGGACCCAGGTATACTTGGGAACTCAAGTCGGAAATGAGAAAGAAATACCCCCACTTATTCTCGTAAAGCAATCTGAAGGACGAGATTTATTTCAAGGTGGGGAGGATGTAACATCACGGAAATTTTGGGCCAAAAATGACAAGTTTTCCAAGAAGAGGGATCAAATCTGTCAAATTCCAAACTCCAAGGTTGAAAATGAAAAATCTGTTTTCTATTTCTATCGCGCTACGCGACCGGACAAAGGATAAGCTTATCGCGTACCGTGTTGGGGCTTGGTCAAAGCTTCTGGAAGAGGTAAACAGCGATACGCGATCGCTGTTAAGCCTGCGTCATCGCGTACCACGATGACGTGGCCTGACACGTCTAACACATTTTCACCATGTGTCCACATGTGGCACACCGGTCGCCACGTGTCCCGACACGTGGCACATCGTCTGCCACGTGTCAACACGTGGCACACCGTCTGCCACGTGGCAACACGTGGCAGACCTACTTTGTGACTCACCAGACCTACGTCGCGCTACGCGACGGGTGCACAGGAGCCCATCGCATACCGCGATGGGATCCCAGATTTTTCCTATAAATAGCAAGTCCGGGATCTCATTCAAAGCACACCAAATTCAGTTATACTTTCTCTCTCTAACATCTCACTACACCTCGAAATACGTGCCACCGATCCACCTCGAAAACCGTGTCTGATTCCTCGATAAGCGTGTCATACCTCAATACTTGTGTCATTCCCCGACGACGTGTATATCAAGAAGGCGATACTATTCTGACGTCCCGACGATTGTCTCGAACTGCGTGTCGTGAAGTGCTGGTGCCTCGAGAAGCGTGCCAAAGTAAGGAGAAAGATTGTACGAGGAAGGATTGTTGATCAAGCGGCGTAGAAGTGCTTCTCGAGTATCTAGGGATTTTTAAGCCAAGTAAAGGTAGGCATAATACCCGACTAAAATAATAATAAAATATTATAAAGGCTTAATACCCTAATTCGGAATTATACTCGTTGCTTATGAAAAGAAAATACATAACAAAGAAAAGAAAAAAGATATAAATATACTTATATATGTGTGTAAATATATAATTCTTTGTTATGAATATTATTTAAGTAATAAAGTGTATTCTTAAATAATAAAAGAAAACGAATTATTTTTTTAGAAAAGAATAAACGTCGGATTTTTATAATAAACTAAAGGTTTATGAATATTACTTTTTAACAAAAGGTTTTAAAGTAAAAGATTATTGAACTAAAGGTTCATCGAGATAAATAAGACTAAAGGTCTTAAGACGGATTGTATATCCGACTAATAAAAGTTATACCCGTGCTATAGGTGCGAGATAGCAAGAGAAGGAATCACGGCGGTGTTGGAAATCGATCCCTATCAACAGGTGAATACGCCCCACTTTTACAAACTTGTTTTCAAACAAATAAACGTGTTATGTGTAAAACTTTACATGAGACTAAGTGTCTCTAAAAACATTATGAATAAGAGTAAAAGCTTAGCCCTCAGGCTGTAGTATACGTTTGTCTGGATCCTTACATATGTGGTTAAATGCGGTGGGCACATCGCACCACGCCTGGTCACGACCTCCAGCCACGATGGGCTGAACCAAAGAATGTTCGAGTGAGAATGACCTTTTGTATATTTATGGTACGTAAGTATGTCGAAACGTTGCGATGTTTTGCTGGGGTGATCTAGGGTAGAGACTCGAATTTATAATGATCTTGTTTTAACTTTGTTATTCCTAAGCCAAGATAGGCCGAGGATTGCGTAACCCTCGAAGGGTAACAAAGTAAAAGAAAATATTTTAGCGTCAGCATATTCACTAGCAATCATTGCTGAGGTATTTTCTAACATTTTGCAGGTAACCAAGATTAGAGTTTGAAGGACGAAGGGATCAAGAATCCGATGGCTCGGATAATTTTGTTTTAATATTAAATATGGTGGTTTTTGTAAAACAAGTAAATGGAACTCCCGTTCCATCTTTTGTAATGTAAATATTTAACTTTAAATCCACATGTTTTATAAAGTCTTCCGCTAATAACCCATAACTCTGATTTATTTACAAATGTGGTACCAACTGTTGGGTCGCACTCCTAGGCCTGAGATGGAGGTATGACATTATCATCATCCTCATGATCATTTTCATCACCATCTTAATCAAAATGAACATATTTCCACATGTCATCTGGAGGAGTTGGATAATCAGCATCAACTAGATGACCTATTAACCTTTTCATTCTTAGTCTTTCCTCTTATGTATTACCACGATATGTCAACATTCTTTTCATCATCTCATCATTCAACACTTGCAGCTTAATTAGATTAGCTGCATTATTGACATCCTTTGGCAAATCCGGAAGTCTCCTGTTGATGATCATCTCAAGGAATCAAAAATACGTCAAGAGTTTCTTCTTCATTGTTGTGCAGTTCTCTTTGATGTGGAAAAATACAAGCTTAGAAAAATTAAACAGCGTGTTAAGAATCAATGCCACCATTGTTAAAACCCACAAGTCTTCCACCAATACAATGTATCAAAACATGCATTAGGTACTTGTATTATGGACAAAGATAAGTCTTGTTATACTGAGCAACAAGCAAATTCCCTTCAAAATGAATCCTTTGAAATAATCCCATGATCAGCTCTTGATAAAAAAAATAAACATCAACATTTGTATCATGAAATACCTAACGCTCTCTGACTGTTTGTGAGGTAATGGTAATCTCTCTCCTTTAAATGATTGCTGAGTTACCGCGTGTTGTTGGATCATACGTGGAAATATTCCAGAAAGGACGAATAGTGTTGTAGAAGATCGAAAAAATTGTAGGAATTGCTCAATAAATCCTTGATATTCTAAGAAAAAAAATAATTCAAGCAAACTTTGCTTGATCTGCGTAACTTGAACAAAGAAAAGCAACCATGTTGTACTTTGGGTTTGCAACGAGTTCAACACCAATTGGTTCTTCTACTCGTGGCTTAATCTACTCCACATTCTCAACTGCCTCTTGAATTATTTGTTTAGCCATTTCTGAGAACATACAGGAGATTAGGATAATGATAATATCCAAAATGACCAAAATACCGTCATATGCTTAGAAAAATAGAAACTATGAAGTCGTGCGCTTCATTTCTAGGCGAATGGAAACTCATGTGCTTAGAATGGTGTAACATTCTACTTTTAATAATGATAAATAAAAGAATTTTGTTATTTAATGTTGTGTTATTATTTAGTTGATTTAAATAAAAATAATAATAAAATGTGGGCTTGGAAAATAAAAAGATGGATTAAGGGATAGTGATTGGCCTTAGGTCTATGGGCTTGGGGTATTTAATCACCCTTAAACCTCCCCAAAACCCTAAACCCTCATTTCCATCATCATTGCCTCCCTACACACTCAAAAACACACACAAACACCCTTCTTCATCCCAGATTCAGATCCGAGTTGAAGAAGGATATATTTCATGCTCGAGCATCACCAAACAACAAGAAACCCGTCTAGATCAGGTGTTGACTCAGACACGAAGTGAACCGGATCCAAACAGGTGCCTTTTCGATTAAAAGGTTGTGTGTTTGAGGTTGGTTTTAAATTAAACTAAGTATGATAGTAAATCGAACCATAAAGTGTTAAAAACATAAACTTTATAGTAAATGAGTTAGCATGTGCGATTTAGGATGAATGAGTGACGATCGAAGCATGTAAAATCTAGAAGGTTAAGTATTATAGCCCATAACTTGTTTTATTGGTAAAATGGGCATAATGGGATGGAAGAAAACGATTAAAATAGAAAGGGCATGAAAAACCAGCTTTGAAACGAATTCATAAGAATTAGATTCGATTGGCAAAAACTCGATTAGATTCATTTGTAAATTCGATTCGATTTATTTAAGAAATTTGATTCGATTCATTTGTAATTTCAATTTGAATCATTTAAGAAATTCGATTCGATTTTTTTAACCCCAACTAGGGGCTCTGCCCCTTGGACCCCGCTAGGGGCCGCCGCCCCTAGGACCTTGCTGCCAGAGGCGCTTGCCTCAGATCCCTGTTCGTTAGGGAAGCAGTAGTCCATTGACTAAGTTAAAGTAGTTCACCAAGTTAAGAAGTATGATCCAGTTAAAAGTAGTTAATTGATACTTATAAATTGTTACACAGTTAGCCGTGCATAGTTAAGGAGATATTTACAGTTAACTCCAACAGAAACAGGATCTAAGTGAGTTTCTAGTCCTTTTCTTTGTTATATTTTTTGGGGCTGTGTGTATACTCCTTTGTGTTTAGTTAATGCGTTTACCATATATGGTAAATGTACGCCATATGAATGTTTGATGAATGAATTTTGAATGACCCGGAAAGGGTATGAGTATGTATGTAGATATATGTGAATACATATATATCTGTGTGTGTGTGTGTATTTATGACTAAAAGTATGTATGGCATAATATGAATGGTTGTATGGTTATAGTTAAAGAAGGGAACATACCCTAATAATATCTGAGAAAGAAGGGATCAAACCCTAATAATATTTGAGATAGAAGAGACCAGAACGTAATAATATCTGAGACAGAAGAGACCAGACCCTAATAACATTTGAGATGGTAGAGATACTTATGTGTTAAGTATGAAACTATGAAGAATGAATGTATGTATGTGTGTGTGTGTGTGTGTGTATGAATGTTTGAAGGAGAGGTAAACAAGTTAAGTATGTAATGTGTATCTTCGGATACATATATACTAGCATGTAAATGTAATGTATGTTGCCTGATTAACTAGAACTCAATCAGCTTAGCTGAATTTTAGTTTGCATGTAAGAAAATAGGTTAAAGCAGCTAGCTTGAGGGGAACAGGTGGCATTGAACTGAAAAGGCTGGAATCTTGAGGAGAATGTTATGATGCTATGTTTTGTTAAATTCTTATTTTGCAAGACAAATTTGAATAATGTTAAGACTAGTTTATGTTGTTATGAAAGATGCGGTTGCATGTTATGTATTCCGCGAAAAGTTTTATTTCACTAAGCTATTTAGACTGTGTTTATGAGTAAATCAACACCCAATGTACGGCACCAGGACATGGGCCTTACAAATGGTCAGACTTGTTCATCCTTCAATTACTCTTGACTCATCCTCTTAACTTACAAATGTCCATACGCTGATCTAGAATTCATTCGCTTAAGCTAAATAAAAATCATCTCATACACTTGAAACTCAAATGTATGCCAACATTATCATAAGCGCATGAGTCAATTATCAAGCGAATGAGTTAATGAATACACTTAATTAACTATGAATTTGATTATCATTAAGTTAGCATGATTAAACAATAAACCTTGAATCAGTATATTTTAAAATATATCTAAAACTCAATGGAATCTGTTAATTTGATTTAACTCATGTCAAGCTTGCCAATTAATTCGTTTTTCAGTCCGCTTAGGGTTCAGTTCCCATTTATCCAAATTAACCAATCAAATGAATAATTTTGATAATGATTAAGATTAAAATACCTTTAGTAATGTATCAAGATGATGACTATGTGACAACCGTAAAAAATTAGACTAATCTGGTAATTATCTTAACCATAATCGCGTATTAATTAGTAAAATAAATACATAGGAATAATATTTTTTAGCTAAAGTCTTTGATTTTAGTTGAGTTTTAAAATATGGTACCCGAAAAAGTTCAATTTTGTTGTGTAGCTGACACTGTACAGATTGACACCGGGTAATGTCTCAAAACAGATAAATTCATAAACATGTCAAGATGACCTCAAAAAATTAAATTTTATGTTAGGATATTAGAGATAGTAATTAAACTTAATTTTAGAATGTTCGAATCGTGAAAATTAGAAAATAGGTAACCGAAAGCCAGTAGACATTGACTGTAATCTAATTTCGCTCAAAGTCTGATAAAAATTATTAGAAACGGAAGTCGTTTGGCTAGATAAATTACGAAATACGTTAAACCTTAACACCTAGATAATACCATAATCCTTTATAATTACCCAACTCTCCCACTCCCTCACCCCTCTCTCGGCCGCCACTTACACACACAACCCAACCCACCTCCCAAACCCACCAATGATAAATTTTCATGTATGTATGCAATGATTGATGAATGACTTGGAAGCTTCAAATTTGTCCACCTACACACTCTATACCATACAACACATCAACCTATCACTCTCTTTCCCTCTTCAAATAATCGGCCACCCCACCACCACTTTACAATCTCAACTTTTCAAATTATTATACACACAATACTTGATTAGGAGGTCTTTGGTGGAAGTTTAAGCAAATAACAAGAAGTAGGAAGCCAAAGAAAGGATTATAGCCAACACAAGGCCACATTATCACCTCTTAGACACCAAATCTGAAACCCAAGGTAACCCACTTCAAGATTTGTGTATATTAGTTGCTATTTGAAGTTTAAAGCTTGATTTTAGTATGCTTAGTAGTGTGCATGCAAGTAAGATATGGATATATGCATGCATATGTGTGACCCGTGAGTGTGCATGCGAATGTATAAGATGGGTTTTGTTTATTATAGGACTTGTTATAGTTGCATTTTAGCTTGTATAGATTGTCCATATTGATGTTACTTGAGTTTGTTTAACAAATGAATTTAAGTATTGTTTTAATAATGGAAGTAAATGTGTAAATGGCCAAAGATTAAAGATTGATTATGGGTAAAAATACCCACTTTTGGCCGTGGGTTTTGATTTTGGTATTGGATTGAAGTTGTTAACTTGATTAAGTGTAAAATGGTTAAAAATAAGTGATAATTTTGAAAACCCACTTGATTGATTTATTAAAAAGTTATTTGAAAAGTTGTAAGTAATAGTAATAATGGTTTTGAAAAGGTAAATAGGATCTTGGAAAAGGGTTGAAAAAAGTGTAGAGATTTGATTTTGTTGGAAAGTTACTTACACATGCAAGTAATACAAAAATTTGATTTTTGATCATAAAGCTCATACTTGTCTTGTATTGATTTTTATATGGATTGAAAATGGCAAACTAAGTTATTGAATGGGACATATGGAAAAGAATAAAATCTACTAGAAGTACTTGGATGCATGAAACATGATAACTTAGATAAACAAGAGTTTGTGTTAAACATACTAATAAAAGAAACTTTGTAAATTGTACAAGATGTTTTGCAAGATGATTTGATAAGTGAACGTAATCTTGTGTGGATTATTAAAGACTTGTGGTTAGGATTACTTTAGTAAGCTCTATTGTAAAGATTATTGTTATGAGAATAAAGTTGTTAAAAATTGCTACTTGCTAGTAATAGAAACTTTGTTGATAAAGAATCAAGAATGTGTTTGTTTAAAAGATGATAATGGGATAAAATAAGAGATTAATATGGGTTATTAAGATCTGGAAATTTTGGTACATAAACACCTTGTAGAGACTATAGAAATGACATGCTCATTGTGTAGTTGAAAACTTAAGTTAAGGTTTGAGTATGTGTAGAAAAGGAATTGTTTTGTTTGCATACTTGGTGCTAGATAATCAAACATGGATATGATAATATATTACTTGTTATTATATGTACATTATCTGTACCAAATGGTTTGGTTTTGACATTGTGACTTAAATAGCTTGTCGGTGACTTTAACGGTCGGAAAGTTCGACTTTTAAAGTGAACCGACATGAATTTTTGGAACTGAATTAAAACAGCTCCTAAAGTCATAATATTCTTATATTTAACATAAGTTGAAGTATAATAAAAGTCAAGAATAGCAAAACTTAAACCAACCCACCCGGTTCGTGTCGCGAAAACCGACACGAAAACCTCAAAAATTGGCTTTTTAAGAAATTGGCAACAAAATAAAAACCATAACATTTTTATTGAAAAGCTAATAAAACTTGACTAAAAACTATATAAAAAGTGTTTTTGATAATTTAAAACTAAAAGTTTTCATAAAATGACAATCGGTTCGTTTTTAAGTTCAAAACCGACGAAGTCGGCAAAACCGACCAAACCGACTAAAATAGAGTCAAAATTCTAAATAAAATAATAACTTAAATTTTTCAAAACACTCCAGCAACTAAAGATAATAATTTTTATAAATTTTAATAATTAATTTAAAATTATTAAATAAAATAATTATCAGTTGATTACTACTTGTTTATACTTTTAAGTATGTATTTATAGAATTATAAGTAGTAAACTTTATGTGTTGTGTGCTTGTATGGATTTTTTTAGAATAAGAATATATATATATATATATATATATATATATATATATATATACTGGTTAAACATGTATATAGTTAACCATTTTTGGTCAAACCCGAATTCAAAATTAACAAACGTGTACTATTATAGGACACGAGCGTTATACGAACATCGGATTCAAAGGTGATTTCTTCCTCCGAAAAGTATATCGTATATTTATATTCGTATTTATATATATTGTTTGAAAGCGCATTATACTTTACAAATTGTCGTTATTGTGGGATGAATCAATTTGGTTAAATAACTGTTCACCGAATTAGTAAGGGCACAGAAATGTTGGTAGATCTATCGGGGTGACGCCCCCCACTTCCATTCCCCGTTGGGTTAAAAGTGGGAATATTTCGAGTATGGTAAGTTTCGAGTTATCAAATGCGGGTTTCGTTATTGTGTTGTACCGTGTTAAGATCGGTACTGTTGGGAGTATAATAGTCGTACACTATTATATTCATGTGTTGTTTATATATAAATTGTCTATATTTACATAATAAGTTTTTCTCGGGAATAACTCACCAACATTCGTGTTGACCGAAATATTATTTAAATATGCCTTTCAGGTAAGTGAAGATTTCGAGGTGGCATGGAAATGAGAGTGTGGGATGTTTGAACAAGAGTGAAGTGTTGTAAACTGTGCATTAGCACGTGTAATAAACTCTGATTTTGTAAAAGTATTTTATTATAATAAAAGATGATGCTTATATTATTAATTGTCTATTGTTGTTGGCTATCGGCATCTGTCATAACCCTAACGGCATAAGTTAAGACTTCCACTGTGTTAAGTTAAGATTTTCGGGGTGTGACAGAAGTTGGTATCAGAGCCAATAGTTATAGAGAATTAGAAAATATAAAGTTTTCTAAACTGTAACGGTATGTTCAAACACGCGCTCTTTTCCTGCCTCTCGAAACGAAAAGGTAACAAGATATATATATATATATATATATATATATATATATATATATATATATAATTGATTAATAATAACTTGAATTAATATGTTCTTTTCAGATGTCGACCTCAGTAGCGATCGTATCCGACTCAGACTCCAGTAGCAGCAATATTCCCCTATCATCGGTTGAATGGCGCCAGGTGATTGCATCAGGAGATGTCGGGTCTACTTCGTGAGCCACACCCTTAAAAGCGTACACCCGAAAGAGGACCAGGGCAAACCGCGATGCACCGGCCGCTGTTGCTACACTCCCATTGGCTGTGATTCCATCTCCTCCACCACCGCCTCCCGCACAAGTGCCCGTGGTCGAAGAACCCTCCGATCACGAGCTACTTATGGTTCTTCTCGCCAAGTTCTCAGCCTATGAGAACATTGTTCACAACATGGTAAACCGCGTCCTTGCTATTGAGCATAAGAAAGGCCTCGATGACCAAACACGTGACGTGTTGTACCAGTTTGTGAACGAATTGAGGAATAATGGATTGCTGACAGAAGCCAGAGTGGGAAGCCTCGAGATGAGAAATGGCATGATAGAGCCATGTGTGGGTTACTTTATGAGCCTTCATTAGACATAGCTCTCAAGTAGTGTGTTTTGGGTAGTATGTCTATTATGGTAGTTGTTATGTAATTTAACTTTGAACATGTTTTTTGTGTGGTTGTGGTGAACTTGGTAGAAACTAGAAACTATGGTGGGTGACTAAGGTGTAAGTAAGTACACCTAATTTTGGTATAATATAAAATCCCACTCTTTGATGATTATATTTATGTTTGTATTATTAAATGATGCTATTTAATTCCTTACAATTTAGAAAAACATCATTTTTCCAAAACTAACAAAATTATATTCTTTTTCTAAAAAGAACATGGCGCCAAAAACAAGACGATCATCTAATAACCAAGCAACCGGATTACCTTCATCTCAAGACGAGTTAGCTCAACTAATCGCTCAACATGTAAATACGGCACTCGAGCAACATGAAGCTAACCGCAACTCAAGCCAAAACCCCCTAAATACAACTAATACTTCAAATGGAGGAACTCCTAGAACCGAATATTTAAACGAAAACACCTCGGGTAGTACGGTACGCGGGTGCTCATACAAAACTTTCCAAGGTTGCGGAACGAAAGAATTTACTGGTGCCGAAGGACCTTTGGAAATTGTCCGATGGATCGAGAAGATGTATTCGGTAATGAAAATCAGTGATTGCACTCCTCTCGAACGGATAAAATATGGAGTATGTTCATTCCGTGATGAGGCACTCGAGTGGTGGAACTCCATAATTCAAAATCTTGGAGAAGATGCCGCTTACCGTCTAACCTGGGAAGAATTAAAGGAAACTTTGTTAAAAGAGTACTGTCCCCGAAACGAACTTCAGAAAATCGAATATGAATTCTGGCAGTTAAAGATGGAAGGTGCTGACACTGGAGGGTATACTTCCCGATTCAACGCATTGGCTCGGCTGGTACCCCCGACTGGTTACGCCTGAATATGCAAGAATCGAGAGGTACATTTGGGGCTTAGCTCCCGAGATCCGAGGAATGGTTACCTCCTCCAAACCAACCACTATCCAGTCAGCCCGAGAGTTGGCAAAATCTTTAACTGATAATGCAGTTTGTATGGGAACTCTAAAAGACTCCGGAAAGAAAGCGACCACCTAGATAAATTATTTGAAACGGAAGTCGTTTGGCTAGATAAATTACGAGATACGTTAAACCTTAACACCTAGATAATACCATAATCCTTTATAATTACCCAACTCTCCCACTCCCTCACCCCTCTATCGGCCGCCACTTACACACACAACCCAACCCACCTCCCAAACCCACCAATGATAAATTTACATGTATGTATGCATTGATTGAGGAATGACTTGGAAACTTCAAATTTGTCCACCTACACACTCTATACCATACAACACATCAACCTATCACTCTCTTTCCCTCTTCAAATAATTGGCCACCCCACCACCACTTTACAATCTCACCTTTACAAATTATTATACACACAATACTTGATTAGGAGGTCTTTGGTGGAAGTTTAAGCAAATAAAAAGAAGTAGGAAGCCAAAGAAAGGATTATAGCTAACACAAGGCCACATTATCACCTCCTTAGACACCAAATCCGAAACACAAGGTAACCTACTTCAAGATTTGTGTATATTAGTTTCTATTTGATGTTTAAAGCTTGATTTTCGTATACTTGGTAGTGTGCATGCAAGTATGATATGGATATATGCATGCATATGTGTGACCCGTGAGTGTGCATGTGAATGTATAAGATGGGTTTTGTTGATTATAGGACTTGTTATGGTTGCATTTTTAGCTTGTATAGATTGTCCATATTGATGTTACTTGAGTTTGTTTAACAAATGAGTTTAAGTATTGTTTTAATAATGGAAGTAAATGTGTAAATGGCAAAAGATTAAAGATTGATTATGGGTAAAAATACCCACTTTTGGCCGTGGGTTTTGATTTTGGTATTTGATTGAAGTTGTTAACTTGATTAAGTGTAAAATGGTTAAAAATAAGTGATAATTTTGAAAACCCACTTGATTGATTTATTAAAAAGGTATTTGAAAAGTTGTAAGTAATAATACTAATGGTTTTGAAAAGGTAAATAGGATCTTGGAAAAAGGTTGACAAAAGTGTAGAGATTTGATTTTGTTGGAAAGCTACTTACACATGCAAGTAATACAAAAATTTTATTTTTGATCATAAAGCTCATACTTGTCTTGTATTGATTTTTATATGGATTGAAAATGGTAAACTAAGTGATTGAATGGGACATATGGAAAAGAATAAAATCTACTAGAAGTACTAGGATGCATGAAACATGATAACTTAGATAAACAAGAGTTTGTGTTAAACTTACAAATAAAAGAAACTTTGTAAATTGTACAAGATGTTTTGCAAGATGATTTGATAAGTGAACATAATCTTATGTGGATGATTAAAGACTTGTGGTTAGGATTACTTTAGTAAACTCTATTGTAAAGATTATTGGTATGATAATAAAGTTGTTAAAAATTGCTACTTGCTATTAATAGAAACTTTGTTGATAAAGAATCAAGAATGTGTTTGTTTAAAATATGATAATGGGATGAAATAAGAGATGAACATGGGTTATTAAGATCTGGAAATTTTGGTACATAAACACCATGTAGAGACTATAGAAATGACATGCTCATTGTGTAGTTGAAAACTTAAGTTAAGGTTTGAGTATGTGTAGAAAAGGATATGATAATATATTACTTGTTATTATATGTACATTAGCTGTACCAAATGGTTTGGTTTTGACATTGTGACTTAAATAGCTTGTCGGTGACTTTAACGGTCGAAAAGTTCGACTTTTAAAGTGAACCGACATGAACTTTTGGAACTGAATTAAAACAGCTCCTAAAGTCATAATATTCTTATATTTAACATAAGTTAAAGTATAAGAAAATTTAAGAATAGCAAAACTTAAACCAACCCGGTTCGTGTCGCGAAAACCGACACGAAAACGTCAAAAATTGGATTTTTAAGAAATTGGCAACAAAATAAAAACCATAACATTTTTATTTAAAAACTAATAAAAATTGACTAAAAACTATATAAAAAGTGTTTTTGATAATTTAAAACTAAAAGTTTTCATAAAATGACAATCGGTTCGTTTTTAAGTTCAAAACCGACGAAACCGGCAAAACCGACCAAACCGACTAAAATAGAGTCAAAATTCTAAATAAAATAATAACTTAAATTTTTCAAAACACTCTAGCAACTAAAGATAATAATTTTTATAAATTTTAATAATTAATTTAAAATTATTAAATAAAACAATTTTAGTTGATTACTACTTGTTTATATTTTTAAGTATGTATTTATAAAATTATAAGTAGTAAACTTTATGTGTTGTGTGCTTGTATGGATTTTTTTTAGAATAAGAAAATATATATTCGTATTTATATGTATGGTTTGAAAGCGCAATATACTTTACAAGTTGTCGTTATTGTGGGATGAATCAATTTGGTTAAATAACTGTTAACCGAATTAGTAAGGGCACAGAAATGTTGGTAGATCAATCGGGGTGACGCCCCCATTTCCATTCGCGTTGGGTTAAAAGTGGGAATATTTCGAGTATGGTACGTTTCGAGTTATCAAATTGGTAGTCATACACGCGTTGTACTCTTGGCTAGTTTACAACTAACGCTTTTTGTGCTTAAAGGTAAAATGCGGGTTTCGTTATTGTGTTGTACCGTGCTAAGATCGGTACTGTTGGGAGTATAATAGCCGTACACTATTATATTCATGTGTTTTTTATATATAAATTGTCTATATTTATATAATAAGTTTTTCTCGGGAATAACTCACCAACATTCGGGTTGACCCAAATATTATTTAAATATGTCTTTCAGGTAAGTGAAGATTTCGAGGTGGCATGGAAATGAGAGCGTGGGATGTTTGAACAAGAGTGAAGTGTTGTAAACCGTGCATTAGCACGTGTAATAAACTGATTTTCTAAAATATTTTCTTATAATAAAAGATGATGCTTATATTATTAATTGTCTATTGTTGTTGGCTATCGGTATCTGTCATAACCCGAACGGCTTAAGTTAAGACTTCCGCTGTGTTAAGTTAAGATTTTCGGGGTGTGACAGACTATGCACTAAAAACACTGATTCTTTAAAAAATTTCAAAAAGGGTTTCTGATTTAAGAGAGTACAGAATGTAGCAAAGGAAATGAATGACTCTCCTTTGCTCTAGACCTTTTGTTTATATAGGAACTGCTTATATGCTTGATAAGCGGAAGCGTATATGGTACACACACTGATCAACTCAGCATGTGACATTGTAATAAGAGAACGGGCTCCATACACCTAAAGGTTAAGCGAATGTTCATCAAACGTTTGCACATCAAATAAATGAGACATAGAATCAGGCATATAGTCCTATGCAATTACCAAATTACCAATCCAACCAAGTCCTTTTGAATTTTTAACGTTTTTCATGACCAGGTGATATAGTTGACACAAGCTAGAGAGTACAAAATGTTAACCGATGAATTCTCTCAACTCAGTGATTGAAAATAACACAGAATAAAATCTTTTAGGATTTTACAAAATTAATGCTGATACGGACACACAATATTTTTGAATTTCAAGTTTTATGTCAAAGCACAACAAAAATCTCTTCGTAGTTTTATCAAACTATCATAAAAAATAAACGAATAAAAATAAACATAACATATATTTATGAGAAATATCACAACATGGAATCGTATTGACAGGGAAAAATAATCGCTTAGTGGCCTTACGATATGTAATTGCTCACTTTATAACTCAACCTAATCGTTTAGTTGCCTAACGATATGCAATCAGGGAAAAATTGAGCACAAATCATATGAGGACCCAACGTATCTGACACAATCTCTATCAAATATCATGTTTTCACATGCATTTGACCTTTTCACATAATTTGATTGGTCGTGTCCCAAGAAAAATTAATTCAAAGAAACTAAAGTAGAACGCTAAAATTTCTTTTAAGATAGGTATTTCTACACGCATATAAGTGTCCTAACAAAATAAGAAAGATAAAAATTAGTTGAAGTGTACATTTATGCTTCAGGTCAATACATGACTTTCACACATTTATGCTTTTCGTATATGTGATCCAAGGCTTCTACGAAACACTAAAAAAATAAAGCAGAATACTTAGGTCTTAACACTCATGTCGGTATTTTTTCACGCGGAGAGGATACAAGAAAATAAGCTGAATTTCTTTGCAAAATAAAATAAGAAAATAAGCTGAATTTCTTTGCAAAATAACCACATGTACACACAACAATCTTTAACCTTTTTTGATCATATGACAAATATTAACCATTCATCAAGATGTTGTATCACTAGATTCGGCAAGCGTTTAAATTTATATCACATTGGGACTTAATTGATTTGTCAAGCCTATTATACATATCATGCATTTGAGCTTATGGCTCTCCAGTCTAATTTGTCCATGTGATAGGTACGCTAAATCAATGCCCCATCATTTCCCATTTTGGTTGGATCAATTTCTCAAATTTTATATATTTCAAAACTAGCTGACATATTTTGGTATATATTTCACTAGTTTTTAACCCCCGTATTACGAGGTTGTTTTATATTGTTTGTTCTAATATTTAATTATTTTTTGAATTTATATATTTTTATTGTATGAAAGTTAATAATATACTTATGGTTTGATAATAAATTATTTCACAAATAAATGAGATGTTATAACCCGGTTTAAAAGCTATATGGTTTTGATGAGACACAAGACCTGTTTATATTTTTTACTATAAAATTGGTTTTTTAATTATAAATAATATTTATGAAAGTTAATAATATACGTATGGTTTGATGAGACCCAAGACCTGTTTATTTTTTTTACTATCAAATTTGTTTTTTAATTTAAATAATATATATATCCTTTTTAAAATAAATCATATATTAATTTTTATTATATCCTATTTTATATGATTTTTACATCAATAATTTTGTGAAAATAATTTTTAATTTAATGAGATGTTATAACCCGTTTAAGGAATAGCTGGGTTTGGTAAGACCCATACCCATGAATTTGGGTCAATTGCATGAGAAGCCTCTATTTAAAAATCAAGCAAATCTGGTGACTCAAAAAAAAGGGGAAGCGACCACATCGCGACACATAGGATTTTTATATCTTCGTTTATATATATTATAGATATAGAGAACACAATATTTTAAGATTTTTCTACCCTCCTAAAATAACAAAAATAAAAAAAATTATGTACAAACAAAATTTGATCAACCGAGAGAGTAAATTTATGAGAACCACTTAAGACCATTTATATCAAGTAAGTTTGTTAATCTTACTTTATCAAACGATTTGGTAAAAGCATCAGCCTTTTGAAAATCCGTGCGAGTTTTCTCAAAGATATTAATTTCATTTCAAAGAAATCACGGATAAAGTGAAACCATATATCAGTGTGTTACTATGAACGGAATATTTAGTTATACAAATAGCAACAGAATTATCAATAAACAAAAAAGGAGTAGTAAGAAACTTCAGCCCATAATCCAGCAAATGTTGCATATTCTGCTTTCGTGGTTGAACTAAAGACCGTCATGTGCTTCTTACACTGCCAGGAACCAAGTTTGATTTTCAAAATTTGACAACCCACTGTTGTTGACTTGAAATTGATCTTGCAACCTCCTTTGTCGGAATCCGAATAGGCAGTAAGCTCAAAAATTATATTCCTTGGGATACAATAACCTCGGTGTCAGGATTAACCCTTATATAGTTAAAAGTATGCTTCACAATAGCCAAGTATCTGGTCGAGAGGCCATCAAATACGTCAAAGATCCGATCATAGCACGATAAAGGGTAGGAACAACGGTATTCGTTAATTTTTCCAGAGACAAATTACGACCCATAGGAAGAGTTGTTGAGGGTGTTTTTCTGGCGATAATCTTGAATTAACTCAAGATATCATTCACATACTTAGCCTAATGAATAAAGATTCTCGAATCAGACTGAAGAACGTACAACCCTAGAAAAAACTCATCTCTGCCATCGAGCTCGACTCCAACTCGTTTGCATGTCTTTCGAATTCTTTACACAAGTTTTCGTTTGTTGAGATAGGGTCATAAATCCCCGGTACGACCTTTTACTTATTACATTATGTACTTTATTTATTACATTGGTATTGTCTACTAAGTAAGGCCCATTGGGCTGGGGCTTTGTGGAGCTAACCCCTAATCGGGCCTGGCCCAATAAGGCTATGGTTTCATTATGTTGTCCATCGAGTTCCTATATAAGGAGCTTCATCTTTCATTTGAATGGATCTCCTCTTAGACCCTTGGCTTCCAACATATTTTTGTGTCTGTAAAAAGAGGAAACTCTTAACAGCCACCTCCACTCCTTCACTTTTTCATGGCAGATATCAAGCAACTGAGAGAAGAAGATGAGAAGTTGTGGGTTCGTTCATCTTGCAGACTGGGGAACATCCACATGGATCAGACCCAAATCCGTTCCATGTTTCTTCATTGGCGCCATCCGTGGGACACGAGAACGAGTCAAGCTTTGTTCTTCTCTACTCCAAGCTTTAGATCTATTTTGATGTCATTTTACACACGGTTTCAAATAAGGCATTACAAATCTTAGTTATAAATATGGATTTCAAAGTAAAAGTTACATATATGAATTTCAATGAGTTTATTATTTTCAATTGAAAGTTTCAGATCTGTTTTATGGAAATTTTATACATCGATGGTTACAGATCTGAGTTATAGACATTTATTTTCAAATTGAAGGCTACATATCTAAGTTTTTATTTGCGTCCTTTATGGGCTTCTTACCTACACTTTTTGATCTGAAATCACTGTATGGATATAATCTATCCTCAAGTAAAAAATTCAAAAGTAATGATTATTTGGAAAATAATCAAACTCAGTGGCCATTCTTTATCCTATGAAAAAAATAAGAGATTATTAGTGCATTTGTTGTCCATAGTCATCCGAATAAGTTAGAAATAGTTTAGTCTATATATTTATTGTAATATGGCCATTTGCTATGTATTGTATAGAGAATGGGTCCATTCGTTATAGACTAGGCTATTCTTTAAGTTATAAACCCATTCGCTATGGATTGCATAGAGAATGAAGGCCCATTCGTTATTTAATATAACGAATGATGGCTTATCCGTTAAGGTATTACCCATTCGTTATAAGACATTACGAATGAGGTTAACTTAACAAATGAGAGCTAATGGCCTATATATAGGCAGCTCTTATTCGTTGTACAACATAGATCCGTGCTTAATTTATCCATGTACCGCTACCATACCGGATTCTCTCTAGACATAACTTATTCACGATAACGTATTTCCACAATTAACGTAATGAACAGTATTTAACGTATTCGTATTCGTTTAACTTATTGATGTATTGTAACACCACGGCTAAAACGGTATACGCCCGATTGTGACGTACAGATTGAGACTATTAAGTGACAATATTATCACTATTTCATTAATGATTCAAATAACAAGTTCTTTTACAAATAAGAGAATTACGAGAAAATAAAACATATCAAACACTTTATTAATAACCCGATGTCTAATGTCTTCTCTTGTTTCATCCTCTAATAATCATACATATAACATATGTATAAAATAATGTCAACTAACCCAGTAGTTGGTGAGTTCACACAGTTTTTATATTATATCCATGAAAGCTCGTGATAAGCAAATAAGGTTATTTCCAGTTGGGACTGTGCACCAACGTACTCGGTTTATGAGGCCCTTTTCCACTCGTAACAACAAGGTCTTGAGCGCAAAGGGGGGGGGGGGGGGTTTGATCACACTATCTTGAAGTAATCCATGAGCAAGTAACAAGTAAACACACAAGTCCATGTAGCGAATTGTAGTTTGTAAGCGAAATCAAAAGTAACTGAATTTTGTTGGATACATATGTTACCCCAAAAAGTAATTAAAGAGTAAAAAGGGGGTGTGAGAAACCCACCTTGAAATTGAAGAAAACTGAAATAATAATAGAAAGCGAGTTAACAAACCGAAGCGATCGAAGCTCATAAACTATAAATGATAATGAATATACCAAATCAAGGACAAGCTACCGGAATTATAAAGTTAATTAACTTGGTTTATGATAGGTTGCACTATTTTAATATATATTTTGTTAGTTTATAGCATTTAATATTATAATATTATTTTAAATTTTAACGGAATTTTAACGATTAATTATTATATTAATATTCTTTTACTATTAATCTAACACGATATTGAGAGTTATAACGTTCGTGGAATATTGATTTTAACGGACATTTTAACTTGAAACCAATTACGATAGTGTTTATAAAGTTAACGATGTGATATTAAATATAACATTAATCGGGTTTTCACGAGACTTTAATGAAAACAAAAGTTGATTTTTAGTTGGGAAAAGATAAATATAAGTTATAACTAATTATATTAAATTTAAAAGGATATTAATTAATTTATAATGATTTTTGATAATTTATTTGATTAATTTAATAAACTAAAAATTTAAAAAAAAATAAATAAAAATGGCATGGCCTGGGTTCGAAACCGGGTCTTCATGCCCATACTATCAAGAACTAACCAGTGGACTAGTTTGTTAGTTGGTATAATGATGGAAACAGAAAATATATATACAAACCTACAAGTTGATCTTCTTCTATCGAAACCCTAGCTTTCTAATATGTTAATTCATTCCATGTTTGCTTAATTAAGTTTAGGGGTTTTGTTAGACGAGTTAAAATGAATCAAAATCATAAATCAATTATCTGGAATGATTACGGATTGATGGATAAACGGGTGTGGCCGGAATACAACTTGTATGAATAAATTAGAGGTTTCAGACAGATTGTTTGTGAAATTTTATATTTGCAGCAGGTTTAGACGAAGATTAGAATCATATTTATAGTTTCAAATGGATCGATTAGTGTTTAATTCGAGTTAATAGGGTCTTGATTATAATACGATGCGTTAGTGATTAATATGAGTTAATTGTTTGAGTAAATGATGAAATTAATCACATAATAATGTTTAATAATAGTGGAGAAATCGTTTGGGAAAAATTAACGTTTCAAACGAAGGTTAAACGTGGCTTTTGGTTCTCCAGCGCCGTTTCCGGCAGCCGGCCTGCTTGCCTGAAAACCGCGATTGGGGTCAGGGGGAAAGGGCGAAGAGGGCTGGGGGGATTTTTTTAATATATTTTAAATCATATTTTTACTTCTGGACCCTCAAGTTTTAAGTTCTATTAAAACATAAGTTTAAATATATTTACAATCTAAAACTTGCATGTTCGAATTTTTATTCAATTTTCTAAAAGTTATTATCTTTGGATTATTTTCAAATTATACCTGGCTAGTTTGCGACTCGATTAAATAAAATCTTTAAATAATCATAACTCATGAGGATAATATATTATTAGTAAGCAAAGAATAAGAATACATTGAAATGACAAAACAAGTCGGTTTAACGAATATAAATATCAACCTAAAAAATACATGAAATGAAACTTCTTATTTATATAAAAAAATTATATACAAAAAAAACAAAACCGAAAATTTAAAATGTTTCGGGTTTTCGGATTTGAAAATTAATGAATGTTACAAGACTTAAAACTTTTAGAAATTTCGTTTCGAAATTAATATAAAAATAAAAGTTTTAAAAGAGAACAAATAATATATGGAGTTGTTAGAAATTTTAACAAATTTATACATACATGATTAAAATAAAATAAAGCCAAATTTTAAATGACCCGAAAGAACACCACAAAGAAAAAAATATGACAAGGAAACTTATATATAGGATCTACCAACGGCGTATCCACCATACCCTTATCATATTATATTTGTCCCGTTCCCCAAAATCATTCCATGTTTCGAGTTATTTCATACAACCGGACTTATTATATTTTCCATGCGAGGGCTTTGATAATTACGTGTTGACCAATAATTACCTCCATCGTCGGATGGTCAACATAACTTACCCTATTGTGTGGTTTTTAAGACCTAGACATTAGATAAATAAATATAATTCTAATATAGAACGTTGAAAATAAAAAAAAATGAATTACAAGGGTAAAAAAATTACAAACATATTGTCAGATCATTCAGGCCAAGAACAACGCGAAAACACTAAGTCAAGTAAATGCAACAAATGTGGTCAAAGTAAACGATGTTGAAAACGGAATAAACGAGATAATGAAATTAAAGAATGAAAACATTAGAATTATGAACATCGTAACATGTAATTGAAATAATGGGGTCGAGAATATCATGGTAGGTAAACGTAGAATTTAACCAACGAAATATGAACATGTAAATTGATAACGCAAAGGGTTCAAGAATAGATAAGATAAACGAAACTTTTAAATATCATAATATCAAAAAGTTTACAAATGTAAATCTTTGAATCAGTTTTAACGTAACTAGTGTCAACATTGAGATGAATAAACGTTTACATCTTACAAACATGTAAATCTATAATAAAATGAAATGGGTAAACGAAATTTTAATATCACAATCGGTTAAGTCTGTAAAAAGAAAATTTCCAATAGTAACCTTGAGTTCATCAAAGTAAACAATTGGAATTCAGAAATCAAAATAAAGCATTTGTCTTAGATTAATGAAATCAAGAACAATAAAATGGTTCAAATAAAACATTAAGGGGAAGAGAAACAAACGAATAAACGAAACAATTTGTGTAAAAATAACATAACATAAACTAAGTATGTACATGGACACAGTCTCGGTTCTAAGTAAACGAATTCATTCGGAGAGAATTGGTCACCGATAGTCAAATGTAAAAATATAATGAAATACGGTTTCATTAGGTAGCTATGGATACATACATGTTCATAGTCCCAATTTCCACTTAACGATTGCGTTTGTGTAATTGGTCATAGACCCCAAGATAACAAGCGTAAACGGATTCACAAAATGTGACTAAGAATGATGTACGAATTTGCGTTTCGTAAAATACAAACGAATATGGATCAAATATCAATGAACAATCGAAATCACTTTGGGTAAGTCCGAAAAATACATGAAGGAGAAATTAAAGAAAAAAAAATGCAACTTGCGACGTTTGTCTTCTTAAGTGTTGGTTTGTTTGTGGGATGGAAGTTGACGTGGGTGGTGATGCCATGATTTCTTATTCGAAACTAATTGGCGTTAACGAAAGGAGAGAAACGGAAGGATATATATTTTAATTTAGGGAAATCGGTTGTAAATTTTGATGCTTTTATATCTCATGATAAAATAAAATTTATTCTATTTTATTTTGACAAAAAGTTTTTTATCTTTTTGTTTTTTAAGCTATTGCAAAAACTTGCGAATTTTATGAAATTTTTAATGTAAAAACAAATATTTTCTTTTCGTTGGCGGCTTAGGAAGATGATTGTCAGATAACGTCACTTGTTAAATGAACAATAGTCTCAAAGGGTGGGCTTAAGACTTGTTTGAAACAAAAATTTTACTTTAAATATATTATTTGAAAGAATAATTATAATATTGATAGTAGTGACGATTATACTAGGAATAGTAATAATAATAATAATAACAACTAGTTAATTAGTCGCCGCATTGCGGTGACGTAGCGATGAAAGCCCGACACTAAACCTAAAATGTAAATCAGTGACTTTGGTTAGCTGCAGTTAAGCATGTTACATTCCCGACACTAAACCCAAAATATAAACATATGAACGCACAACTTATGATTAAAGCGACACAAGTTCAATTAATTAGATTCATTACGATGCAAACACTAACGCCAAAACAAATACTTTAAGCAAAAAGATAACAAAAATATACATCTTAAAAATAAAAATAGGTAAAACCCAGTCGTTGGTAAAAACCGGCCGTTATAGTGGCGTACGGTGAGTCGAGTGTTGTGGCGAAGAGTTGACTCCTCGGTTTAATATTTAAATTCCAAACCATAAGCGAATCAAAAATTTCATGCAAAAAGCAAAAACCTTTCTAATACATCAAACAAGTGGTTGCAAAATAACAATACCACAAAAAGGATTTGAACCTGCATGACCAACTAAACAGAATGCAAGCCAAACTTCCATAACTACAAATTTTATGTATACAATATAAGAAACAAAAATTCTAAACAAATGGTGAAGAAAATGATACCAACAGGATTTGAACATGGGAGAATCACTTGACAGGAGTTAAACATTCACATACCCAACCGCCAGAGCAAACTATCAGATTTGTTTTAAGTCTAGATATTATTTTATTTAATCTCATAAGCAATATCCCTTGCAATTTCAGTGGCACCTACATATTGGTTTTAATCTTATGAACAACAACAACAATAATAGAGATAATGAATCATTTGAAATGGTTTGAAGTCATTTTAAAGAAAATCTACTTGATTGAAAGTTAAATATTTATAGTAACCAAAGAATGTGTTAGTAAAAGAAATAAAATGTAAAAGAAAATATAGTCGAGTTTGATGGGATGCATAGTAAAATATTACATGGCGGAAACAAGTTAGGCCTTTCAAAGTATGGCGGGTGTACTCGGGTCACCATATTGATGGCAAGCTTGAAGCATATGGTCAAGCATATGATTGAGACAATTGGTTAGGTACAGGTCTCGCAGATGGGTGGGTGGCGTTGAGTTTGGGTAGGTTTTAGCAATATGTGGTAATTGAACCTACCAACAGTTGAAGTATATCGACGTTGTAGGGAAGTAAAGTGGTGGGATTTACACGTACTACACAAAGGGCGTGTTTCTGTGCGAGGAGATTCGTGCTAGGTTTTGAGTTTGGTTTTACGATGACGATGAAATAGGTATCGTTTAACATGGGGTGATCGGGATCGCGGAGGCCAGTTGCTTGATAACTTGGATTGCCATTTTGCGGGTTGAGTGCAACAACTAGGAAAAAGATAAGGCATGATACAAAACGTGAAGAATTCGCGTGACTTGGGACGTAAGTATGAAAACGACTAATAGATACATCAATAAAAACAAGTTAAGAAAAGAAATTGTACGAAACAAAATTTCGACATCGATATTGGAATTCCCATGAACCGTCATGAGTTTTTTTGCATTTCAAGAAAAGTCACATAAATTGTTGAATAACCACAAGGAAAATGTATTTAAACTTAGCAATAAATAGTGAAATCGAATTGGAAATCATGCGTTCATGTACCACCATGACTTTTTTTATTCCGAATTGAAACCATAAAAAATAAATGAATAAATATAAATATAAAAAACAAATTGAAAATCAACTATTCATGCATCACCATGACCTTTCGAATTTTTCAATTCTAAAACGTAGTAGTAAATGAATAAAAATAATAAAGTAATTAATTTGAAATTCAGTTATGACCTTTCGAACTTTTAATTTTGTAAACGATAAATAAAGAAAATGAGTCGAAACTTGACTATTCTCGTATCAAAATGGGTAATTAAATCGAACCGAAAGTTGAGTATTCGTGTATCACCACGACTTGACAGACTTTCAGTTAAAACACATTGTTAAACATAGAGAGTCGAAGTCACACGTTGCATGAACCACCATGACTTGCGTGACACCTTAGGAGTGTAACCATATTCTTTTCACAAAGAGAACATTTTCACATTTGAAAGCTTAAATAATGATTCATATGGTGTTGAAAGTGGTATGCTTTGGCTTAATAGAGTTCATGCCCTTTCCTAACTCTCTAGGTAAGCAACCGCGTCCCGCGTCTGATTGGGATTTATGCGTATTGCTTATCCTTAGGTTTCAATAACCTTGGTGTCAAGAGTTTCGGAAAACAAGCACGTGCCCCTTACAGTTAGTACATACCCACCATATAGAACCATCTTTAAGAAGAAGAAATATCGGAACACCACAACAAAAATCGATTATTGAAAATATTTGAAAAATCTTTGTTTTTAGGCATAAGCCTTGGACTTGTGTGTGCTTGTGTAATTGAAGTAATTGAATCATCAGTACACTAGTAAAAATTAAGTGCTTCGAACAATCAAATAAGGCTCACATAATTTCTAATCATCCAACCTAAACAATTAAGCATATAAACAATAACTAACTAGAACACTATGTCTAATGTACTATCTTATAGTCACGGCTTTGATACCAATCTGTAATATCCCGGTTAAAATGGTATACGCCCGATTCTGAAGTGCAGATTGTTCAAATCACATGTGAGACTGCTAAGTGACAATACTATCATTATTTCATTGATGATTCAAATAACAAGTTCTTTTGCAAATAAGAGAATTACGAGAAAATAAAACATATTAAACACTTTATTAATAACCCTATGTCTAGTGTCTTCTCTTGTTTCATCATCTAATAGTCATACATGTAACATATGTATAAAATAATGTCAACTAACTTAATAGTTTGTGAGTTCACACGGTTTTTATATGAAACATAAAAATCATACAATTCCATGAAACTCTGGATAAGCAAATAAGGTCATTTCCAGTTGGGATTATGCACCAACATACTCGGTTAATGAGATACTTTTCCACTCATAACAACAAGGTCTTGAGCGCAAAGGGGGGGGGGGCGTATGAACATACTATCTTGAACTAATCCATGAGCAAGTAACAAGTAAACACACAAGTCCATGTAGCGAATTGTAGTTTGTAAGAGAAATCATAATTTATTGATTTTTGTAGGATAAATACGTTACCCCAAACGTAATAAAAGAGAAAAAAGGGAGTGTAAGAAACTCACCTTGAAATTGAAGACAACTTGAAATAATAGCCGAAAGCGAGTTAACAAACGGAAGCGATGGAAGCTCATAAACCATAGACGATAATGAAGTACAAAATCAAGGATAAGCTACCGAGATAATAAAGTCAATTAACATGGTTTTTGACATTTTGCACTATTTTAATATATATTTTATTATTTTATGGCATTTGATATTATAATATTATTTTAAAATTTAACATAATGTTGACGATTTATTATTATTTTAATATTATTCAACTATTAATCTAACATGATAATGAGAGTAATAACATTCGTGGAATATTGATTTTAACAGACATTTTAACTTGAAAACAATTACGTTAGTGTTAACGTGGTGATATTAAATATACTATTAATCGGGTTTTCACGAGACTTTAATGAAAACAAAAATTGATTTTTTCAGTTGGGAAAAGATAAATATAAGTTATAACTAATTTTATTAAATTTAAAAGGATATTAGTTAATTTATAATGATTTTTGATATTTTATTTGATTAATATAACAAACCAAAAGTAAAAAAAAAAAAAAATTAAATAAAAATGGTGTAACATCGTGAAAATATCGGATCAAAAATATCAAGTTATCAATGTCAAAGGACCAACAATGTCAAATTCTAAACCTTAGGTTTAAAAATAAAAATTCTGGTTTCCTGACCCATCGCAATACGCGATGGATCAGAAGAGAAACGCATCGCGTATCGCGATGGGTTGTCTGACACGCAAAACACGTGGCTTGCCACGTGTCCACACGTGGCTGCACGTCCGCCACGTGTCACCACGTGGCAGCACGTCCGCCACCTGTCAACACGTGGCACAACTCCTGCCACGTGGCGCTACGTGGCAGGTCTAGATGATGACAATGCTAAACTACGTCGTGAAACACGACGAGTGACCAAGAAGGCCATCGCGTATCGCGATGCCTTCCCTGGTTTGCCTATAAATAGTGAGCTTCGGGTCTCTTTCATTTCACACCAAAAATCAACTCTCTTATCTCTCTCTAACATCTCTCTAAACATTATAAACCATACCCTCGATTACCTCGAAGTTCGTGCCATCGATTCCTCGTAAACTGTGCCAATATATCAATGTTCCTCGATTTTCGTGCCATATTCCAAATGACTTTCCAACAAAGAAGGTGGTACCATCACAACGTCCTGACAACCCGTCTCGTTAAGCATGCCGACAATTGGAGAAGTGTTGGTGTACACTGTTTTGGGTGCCAAGGAAAAAGTGTCGAAGGAAAGGTGTTTTTATCAAGAAGAAGAAGAAGGCGAAGCGGCATTGGAGCGCTGCTCAAGTGTGTGGGTTTCATAAGCCAACAAAGGTAGGCGTAATGCTCAAATAAAATAATCATAAAATATTATAAAGGATTAAAACCATAAGTCGAGGTTATGAATAATCATGAAATATTATAAAGGCTTAAAACCATAAGATAGAATTATGAATATATATATTATATCAATGTGATTATATTATATGCTAATTCTTTGTTATAGAATATTATTTAAGTAATAATAACTATTATTAAATAATAAAGAAAAGAATACGTTTCTTAAAAGAAGAAGAAACATAGGGTTTATAAGAAATAAACTACAGGTTTATATTATAAAAGAATATAAGTTAAAAGAAAGACTATTAATTTATTAAAGAAAATATTACTTTTTAACTAATGGTTTTAAAGTAAAGAAAAATAGATTTGAACTAAAGGTTCACAAAAGAGAATATAATCGAGGTAACGATTATAAAAAGACCAAAGGTCTTAAGCCGGATTGTATATCCGACTAACAAAAGGTTATACTCATACTATAGGTGCGAGATAGCAACGGGAAAGACCCTCGGACGGTGTATTGAAGTCGATCTAAATCAAAAAGGCGAATACGCCCCAAACTATACAAACTTGTTTAAAACGAGTCAAACGTGTTAAATAAAAAGGTTTACATGAGACTACGTGTCTCTAAAACATTTATAAACAAGACTATAAGCCTACCCCTCAGGCTGTAGTATACATTTGTCTGGATCTTACATATGTGGTGGGCACACCACACCTAGTTATAGTGATGCTTTCCTACGGGGAGTTAATGACCATGTGTATACATACGGGTACATAACTATGTCGAACGTTGCAGTGTTTGCTGGGGTATTTAGCGTAAAGACTCGAGTTTATAATTTTTTTGTTTTAACTTAGTTATTCCCAAGCCACGATGGGCCGAGACCTACGTAGTCTCTAGGGGAGATCAAGTAAAAGAAAATATTTTTTTCGTTAGCATATTCACCAGCATACATTGCTGACGTATTTTCTAAACATTTTGCAGGTGATCAAGGTTAGAGTTTGGGATGACGAAGTGCTCAAGATATCCGATGGCTCGGATATTTTGTTAACTTAATAAAATTTGAATGATGGTTTTGTAATTAAAACATGTAATCCTTAAAACATTAAACGAGAACTTTTAAATCACGTCTTTTGTGAATGTAAATATTATATTTTAAATCCACGTGTTTCTAAAGACTTCCGCTAAAAAACTTAACTCCGATATATTTACAAATGTGGTACCAACATATGTGTCATACACCTAGGCCGCGGTTTGGGGTGTGACAAGTGTTGGTATCAGAGCCATCGATCTTAGCGAATTAGGTATTACAAGATAATACCGAAGCTTCGATCCAAGTATATAGAAAAAATAATTTTTACTTGTTCTATTTGAATAGGGATAAGATAGGCTGGTAACATTTTCTTTCCCTCGTCACTCTAAACCACCCAACGTATTAGATGTCTTTCAAAAAGATGATGGATAGCTATGTACGTGGAGCAAAGAAGGTTGGAATACCCGAACCCCTACCCAAGGATAACATGAGGGAGGACTAATATGAGGCTTTCTTCAACCAAGACCAATACATTGACCGAATCAAGCCAATATACTTACCTGGACCGAGAATTGTCCAATCAATTTACACGATAGTCCAACAATTCAAAGAAGTGGTCCCCCAAGACATTCCGGCTACCACCCGTCAAGCATACCCATGTACCATCCATCTGAAGTCCCAACATGTCACCTTTCCGTGATTCCAACATATCAACCATCTGAGATCCCCGATATTACCCATCTGGTGCTCCGACTTACCTACCACCAAGTCCTCACCCATCGTACACTTTTCTCTCCAACCGACCGATTAAGGAGGAACCCGTGTCCGACTCATCCGATTGGATGCAATGCCATTATGACCAACGTAGATGGCATACCGGAACCTCTGCCTCTGACTCTGTTAACTCCCGCCCCAACAACGGTGAAATACCGTCCCGCAAGCCTAAAATGAGAGTCATGTTGCCATATGAAAGTTTTCGCATGCCCCTGATAGTGAAGGAGACTGCCCAACTGATGGAAGAAGAGGACCCTGAGGAAGAAGAGGATCCGGAAGAAGAATCTGAAGAGGACCCTGAGGAAGAATACCATAAAAACCCCAATGAAGTAACAACACCGATGGAGGAACCGTTCTTTTCCCAAAATCCAAGTTATGGCTCCGTTGATCCTTATGTGCAATATCTTAAGGAACTCAAGAACAAAGCATCGTCAAGTTTCCCACCATACCAAGGCGAGATCCCATTAATTGAAGACCAAGCTAATGAAATCCGTGAGCATAATGAGGCTGCTGAAGGTTTCTTCAATTACCCATCCGACGTAAAACGGCATATCCAAACCCAAAGAACCACTACGATGTGGTCATGATGGGTTACCGTGATCCGCCACCATAGTATGTATACCCGAAAGAGATCCCTCAATCACAAGAGGAGCATTTGGACCGAGCCGTGCATGAATTCGATGACCTTAGAAATAAGATAGCAGTTGATGGAAAGAAGAAGAAGAAGGTAGGAGAAAAACTTCTAAGAAAATGCAATAATATGACAAAAATGTTGAAGAAATTTATCAAAGATTGAAGAAATGGGAGACGAGAGTGTGGGGTTGTAAGGTTTGTGTGTGTTTGATCTAACTTTAATGTGATGTGTGTAATATGTGTATAAATAAGGATATGTACATATGTATATCGAGTAGATATACATATGAATGTTGTAAAAAATAATAATAAATAAAATATATATCATGTTATAAAATATATATATATATATATATATATATATATATATCAGTTAAAAAGAAAACGCGATAAAAAAGAAAATGTCTCAACAAAGTAACAACTTTGAAGCTTCTCGAAAAGAAGCTAATAATAGAAAAGAAAAAGGAAAAGATCATGAGAAAGATCAAGATGTGAAAATTCCTGATAAATATATGAACCAAATCCAACAAATGATAAAAGAGGCTATGAGAAATGAATCAATAGCAAGATCACAATCTTGAAAATCTCAATCCATTGAACCTTCCCGAAAATCCGTTAAATCCCGTCCAAAACCGTCCCATATTGAAGAGAGTGTTCATGAGTAAAATGCTGGAGATGGTATTAGACAAGAATTTAAGAAACTAAAGATAAGTGGTTGTTCGTTCAAAGACTTTAAGTATTTCGGACCAAAAGAGTACTACAGTGACAAAGGCGCTATTGCTACTGTAAGATGGATCGAGGAGATGGAGTCGATAGTAATCATAAGCAATTGTTCAGATCAAGAGAAGATTCAATACTCCGCCCAGATGTTCAAAGGCGAAGCCTTAGAATGGTGGAACACGCAGATATTGAGCATGGGACGACAAGTGATGTACAATATTTCATGGGAAGAATTCAAGAAGATGTTGATGGTGAAATTTTGTCCTATGCATGATACTGACCAAATCCAAACTAAATTCCCCAATCACAAGGTCGTAGGAACTAACCTCCGAGAATACAATACCAAGTTCCACGAGTACTGTCGCCTTGTTCCGCTACTGGTTAACCCTGAGTCTAGCATAGTGACACGCTATATATGGGGATTTCCGCGGGAAATCCACGACACGGTGAGGTCTCATCTTCCTCAAACTGCTGACTCCGCGATGGAGTTAGCTGGTTATCTTATGGGCGGTCTTGTCTGCAACAAGGAGGAAGACAAGAAGGTCGTGTCAATCAACGTCCAAAGAAGAACTTGAGGAAGCGCCCGATTCAAGGGAAGGGGCATAAATAAAAAGTGAACCGGATTCAATTCAAATGCCCCATTTTGCAAGACATGGAGAAAGCACCACAGGGGGCAATGTCATTTTACTTCGTCTTCTACCACAACGGTCTGTGAATCGTGTCATAGACCTGGCCACGCAACGGCCGATTGCTGGAAAAAGAAGATGACATGCTATAACTACAAGGAAATGGGGCATCTGAGCTTTAATTGCCCCAGAACAAACCTGCGACTATTGGTGCTGGTGGAAGTGGTCAAGACAAGAAAGGCAATGCAAGAGTCTTCGTTCTTGACACCAAAAAGGCGGCCGACATGCCAGAAACCATCACCGGTACGTTCCTAGTTAACGATACGTATGCTAGGGTCTTGTTTGTTTCTAGTGCCAATTTAAATTTTATAAATTATAAGTTTTGTAGTCTATTAAACGAACCATTAACAAAACTTAATAAAACTCTATGCGTCGAGACCGCTAGTGGTGAAATAGTCAAAATCTCTGAAGCCTTTGAAAACGGAAATATCCTTTTTGCCGGTTATATTCTGCCCATTCAATTACTGCCAATGACCCTTGTTGGTTTTGACATTAAACTTGGTATGGATTGGTTATCCAACAACCATGCTCGTATCATTTGCAATAGCAAAACCGTCGAACTTCAATCCCCAGATAAACGAACTATTAGAATTAACGGGGATAAAGACGCTGGCCAAGTGATGTTTGAATCAAGGATGCTTAGCATTAATGGCCTACGTCACTGAAGAATCCAACCCAAAGGAGATAAAGGACGTGCGTATTGTCTCCGACTTTGCCGATGTTTTTCCCGACGAACTTCTTGGAATCCCTCCCGATCACAAAGTAGAGTTTAGGATTGATCTCATTCCCGGTATTTCTCCTATCGCCAAAGCACGATATCGCTTAGCGCCAACTGAGATGAAGGAATTAAAGAAACAACTCGACAAGCTTCTCAAGAAAGGCTTTATTCGACTGAGTTCATCACCATGGGGAGCACTGCTACTTTTCATCAAGAAGAAGGATGGTTCCATGCGTATGTGTATCGACTATCGAGCGTTAATCAAAGTCACCATCAAGAACCGTTATCCACTCCCTCGAATCGATGATCTTTTTGACCAACTCCAAGGTGCGAGTTAGTTCTCAAAAATCGACCTTCGTTCTGGTTATCATCAACTCAAAGTCCAATCCGAGGATATTCCGAAAATCGCATTCCGAACAAGGTATGGCCATTATGAGTTCATCGTTATGCCATTTGGACTCACTAATGCGTCAGCCGCGTTTATGGATATGATGAATCGAATCTGTAAACCTTACCTGGATAAATTCGTTATCGTATTCATCGATGACATATTTACTCTAAGTCTAAGGCAGAACATGAAAATCGTCTCCGAACCTTACTTGAAATACTTAGAACTGAGAAGTTGTACGCCAAGTACTCGAAGTGCGAGTTCTGGTTGCACGAAGTGCAATTTCTTGGTCACATCATCAACGTGAATCGTATTCAAGTGGACCCCGCTAAAATTGAAGCTATCTCTAAATGGGAGATTCCAAAGTCGCCAAATGATATCCGAAGTATCTTAGGTTTGGCTGGCTATTATCGTAGATTCATTAAAAACGTTTCTCGTATAGCCGTTCCCCTAACTTCTCTGACCTGCAAAAACATCAAGTATGAATGGGGAACTAAAAAACAAGAGGCGTACGATAAACTTAAAAAAAACTTACTAAAGCACCTATACGGGCATTGCAAGAAGGTACCGAAGCCTTCGTTGTCTTAAGTGACGCGTCTCATTCCGGCTTAGGATGTGTACTGATGCAACAAAATAAAGTTATCTCTTATGCCTCTCGTTAACTCAAGGTGCACGAAAAGAACTACATAACTCACGATCTTGAGTTAGGCGCCATAATCTTTGCATTAAAGATATCGAGGCACTATATTTATGGAGTAAGATTTATCGTGTATACCGACCGCAAAAGCTTGAAACACATCTTTGAACAAAAAAGATCTTAACATGCATCAACGACGCTGGATGGAAACTCTAAATGACAACGACTGTGAAATCGTTTATCACGAAGGCAAAGTCAACGTTGTAGCCGACACTTTAAGTCGTAATGAACACGAAAAGCCAAGAAGAGTCCGTGCATTAAGGTTAGAACTCCAAATCGGTCTTATTGAAAAAATCAATTCCGCTCAATTTCAAGCGATCAATGAAGATAAAATCTCCGACGAAAAACGTAATGGCACCATTGACTCGTTAGTCAAAGGTGACTATGGTATACTTAGAATGGGAAACCGGATTTGGGTACCAATCGTTAGGTACTTGCGTGAAAAGATAATGAATGAAGCTCACAAGTCCAAGTACATGATGCACCCCGATAGTGACAAAATGTACCAAAATCACAAACTAAACTACTGGTGGAATGGGATGAAAAAGGACATCGCTTCGCATGTGGCGAAATGTTTAACATGTTTAAAAGTCAAGGCTGAAGACCAAAAGCCGTTGGGATTGCTTCAGCAACCCGAATTTCCCGTTTGGAAGTGGGAGATAATAACCATGAATTTCATCATTAAACTCTCGAAGACGACTCGACAACATAATGCCATTTGTGTTATCATACATAGGTTAAAAAAATCCCCTCACTTCGTACCCATCAATGAGTCATATTCAATGTAGAGATTATCGCGTATCTATGTAAACAACATCGTTGCTTTGCATGGAGTACCGCTGTTTCCTTCGAATTCTTCGCAAGAAAAACACACCACAAAATTAATAATAATATATTCTGCTTTCTTCTTCTTCTTCACGTGACCCTCACAAAGCTCAAAACCAAAAAACCCCTAACACTAATATATTATTATGTATGCTTTCTTTTTGACTTTTTGGCTGTGCAAAGATGAAGCATAGTAGCCGACCAACCACACAAATTATTATTATTACAAGAGAGGGAGCCCTACTGTTGGTGGGAGCACGTGACATCAAAAATAATAATAATAATAATTTGTGTGGTTGGTCGGCTACTGCGCTTCATCTTTGCACAGCCAAAAAGTCAAAAAGAAAGCAAATATAATAATATATTAGTGTTAGGGGTTTTTTGGTTTTGAGCTTTGTGAGGGTCACGTGAAGACGAAGAAAGCGGAATCTATCTACCTCAATCCCCGCACTTGAAATCTTATATATTGTAATAATAATAATGCCTCCTTGTTTCTCCCGCTCTCTCTCTATATATTATATTATAGTGTAGGGTTTTATTTTTTTTAGCTCCAACAAATATTAAAGCCCACATAAGCCCCTTTTTTAATTGATCCATGGCCATTGTTAATATATTTCTTTTGATCTTCTTGTAGGCCCAGCTCATATGTCTTCCAAGATTTGATGTCCAAGACTTCGACACCTTTCTCTGCATTCACACAATCACTTATTTAGTTTTAAACTCATTGCTTTATGAAACCTTTAAACTTTAAATATGAGACAATTGAGAGTAATATTAAATAAAGAACAACGTCAAAAGCTATTTAAAATGTAGGAAATATCTATAATATTCATATATAATTTAGCCCATATCAAATATCCCCACACTTAAACTTTTTTCGTCCCTGAAAAAGTATATTTATTGCAATGTAATCGGAATTCAAGACTAGTTTTCAAAACATATAGGTTATCTTTTAAGCACAGATAAAGGCAAACAACGTGATTGCCGATATTGTTGTCCACTTAAACCCAGCCACCAGCCTATCAAGCCCCCAATTGCATTAAGCGTTTTAAGTTCAAAAACCACAGCTACACCTACCCCATCTCGGACAAAGAGAGTTAGAAAAAAAAACTAGAGTCAAAGCAGACTGGTTTCACAAATCACCATAAGCCAAGGACTCGTTGATGGTACTAATTAGATGCACTCGGTGAAATTTTGATGGATGAATGGTCATGTGGAGGCCGTATGAGCTATTCCTAAATATTATTGGACTTTGTCCTATAAACCTAAAACTTTATTTATTGACTAAGAACCTTCGAGCCCCAATAGTGTATCCTTATTGTAACCATCCCCAAGGTAACACTTAAACTCTAAGTCCCGTCTAGTATGTGCATCTTTGGCCTCTTTTAATAACTTTAAAGAATGCTCATTTGGCATTTTACAATACATAACTTTCCTCACAAGCATTTTGCTTTTCTTGAACAACTTTTGATAATACAATACATAACTATCATAACAAACTTTCAAAACATACTTCTTTTTTTTCTCAATCTTTTATATCACCCTAAAATATATAACTATTTCTAAGCTCGTAAAAAGATGGACATGTGGTGTGTGCTGGTTTGAGTGCATCTAAGTCTTGCCATCTCAAAGTTTTCAGATTATGGTAATCCTCTCTAAGCATCGAAATTCGGTTTCACCGTTTTCAAATTATTAGATATAAAATCTGCTAAAGAGGACTATCAAAGCTAGTTGGGCCTACCGACACATCCCAAGCTTAGTTCGTTATCTTTTATTTAATCTCATATATAATAGTAGTTTTAAAAACCAATCTCAAATTTTTTCTATCATTTTCCATTATTTGCAAAAAAATCCTTCAAATTTCGGGACATTTTTCTTTTTAACTTTTTTTTATTTTATATTCTTTTTCTTTTTTTTAATAAAATTTGAAACTGTTTTACTTTTTTTTTTAACTTATTATTATTATTATTATTATTATTATTTACCAAAAGAAAACGTTAGTTCCCATCCCCACACTTAAAAGCTACATTGTCCCCAATGTAGGAATAGAAAAAGACAGAAAATAAAGCAGAATAAAAAATGTATGCAAATAAAGCTAAAAATTGGAACAGACTCCCCTGGTAATTATGCAGTTGTTTTCACAAGTCTCGTTCCAAGGCGACCGTATAGCATTTCATTCACAGCTGCAGCTTCTGGGTGTGCTCCACAATATGATAGGCTTAGAAAAATCCTCGTCCGAATGGAGATTGAGTACGAACAAGAAAATCCAATCCTGCAAAATAAAACTAAAAACAACCCAAAGTAGACATCGAACAGACTCTAAGGACTAAAAAGACTCAAATAAAAATAAAATAAAGCAGAAGAAAAGTAAAAATAAAAGAAAACAATGCAACTAAGTTTTATACAAACTCTACAACTCGGGCAAAGTCCCGAGTGTGCTCTCCTCCTCTACTCTCCAGGCGGGTCAAGGTAGATCGCCTCCTCCTCGTGATCACCAAGTGGACCTCCAACATAATGCTTCAGTCTACGCCCATTCACTTTTAACGAATGTCCATCATCAACCTCTATCTCAACCGTTCCATATGGGAATGCCTCTTTCACAACAAATGGACTAGCCCATCGGGATTTCAATTTATCCGGAAACAACTTCAACCGGGAATTATATAAGAACACCTTATCCCCACACTTAAATTCTTTGAGACCCTTTTTATGTTTATCATGACATTCCTTTGTCCGTTCCTTATACCCCCAAATTCTTTCATACGCCTCATTCCGTAATTTCTCAACCTCGTGAATTTGAAGAAAACGACTCTTTCCCGCCGCAAATAAATCAAGATTTACGGCTCTTAAAGCCCAATACGCATGATGTTCTGACTCTACTGGAAGATGACATGCCTTTCCATAAATTAACCGAAAGGGAGTGGTCCCGATAGGCGTTTTGAATGCAGTACGGAAGGCCCAAAGTGCATCATCTAGCTTTTCAGCCCAGCCCTCGCGACTGTTACTAACTGTTTTCTCTAAAATCCTCTTAATGCCACGACTGGTATTTTCCACCTGATAGCTAGTCTGAGGATGGTAGGTCGTAGAAAGTCGATGGGTGACCCCATAACGTTTCAAAACCTTATCCATCTGAGCATTACAAAAGCGGGTACCCCGATGATCACTGATCAGGGCCTTAGGAGTACCAAATCGAGCAAATAGTTCTCGAAGGAATCCCACTACAACTCGCGCGTAATTTCTAGGTAAGGCTTGAGCCTCCACCCATTTGGACACGTAGTCGACTGCAACGAGTATGTATCTGTTCCCTCTAGACATAGGAAACGGATCCATAAAATCAATGCCCCATATATCGAAGATCTCAACCACCTGGATGGGGTTTTGGGTCATCTCATTTCGGGATGAGATGTTACCAGATCTCTGACACTCATCACACGAACGAAAAAACTCATGCGCATAACGGAAAATAGTCTGCCAATAAAATCCCGCATCAAACACGCGTTTGGCGGTATAAGTTGCACCAAAATGGCCACCAGTCGGGCCCTCATGACAATGTCGAAGAATACTTCAAGCTTCATCACCAAAAACACATCTTCGAATCACTTGATCTGAGCCAATACGAAATAAGTACGGATCCTCCCAAATGTAGAACTTGATATCTGCAAAGAACTTCTTCTTTTGCTGATATATCAGTCCAGGCACTAACTCACCGGAGGATAGATAATTAGCAAGATCAGCAAACCATGGAAACCACTCATCACTCGCCTTTATATACAGTAGAGTCTCACCCGGAAAATCATCACCAATTCCCTGTTCCCGGGTCTTGTCCATGTTGGAATTTTCTAGCCGTGATAAGTGGTCGGCGGCGACATTTTCAGCTCCTCTTTTATCTTTAATTTCTATATCGAACCCCTGAAGCAAAAGGATCCAACGAAGGAGTCGAGGCTTCACATCTTTCTTAGAGAACAAGTACCGTAGAGCCGCATGATCAGAGAAAATGATAGTCTTAGAAAGCACAACATATGAACGGAATTTATCGCACGCGAAAACAACCGCAAGAAGCTCCTTCTCTATGGTGGTGTAATTCTCCTGAGCATCGTTAAGGGTCTTGCTAGCGTAATAGATGGGATGAAAATGTTTCTCTCGACGCTTCCCTAACACGGCTCCAATAGCAAAATCGCTCGCATCACACATGATCTCAAACGGAAGAGTCCAATCGAGAGCAACAAGAATAGGAGCACTCACTAACCTCTCCTTAAGCAACTCAAAGGCCCTCAAACACTCTTCACTAAAATCAAACGGCCTATCTTTTTCTAAAAGCTGGGTTATCGGACGGGAGAGTTTCGAGAAATCTTTAATAAATCGACAGTAGAATCCCGCATGACCTAAAAAACTACGAATAGACTTCACAGACGTTGGCGGTGGAAGTTTGGAAATGGTGTCTACCTTAGCTCTATCTACCTCAATCCCCGCACTTGAAATCTTATGACCTAAAACAATACCCTCACGAACCATAAAGTGACATTTCTCCCAATTAAGCATAAGGTTCGTCTCTTCACATCTAGCGAGCACTCGATCTAAGTTAGGCAGACAGTCATCGAAGGAATTCCCAAAGACAGAAAAATCATCCATAAAGACTTCCATGGAATCCTCGATTAACTCATGAAAAATGGCCACAATGCACCGTTGAAATGTAGCAGGAGCGTTACATAATCCGAATGCATGAGTCGGTACGCGAATGTTCCAAAAGGACTTGTAAATATGGTCTTCTCCTAATCACCCGGGGCGATGGGGATCTAGAAATAACCAGAAAAGCCGTCAAGGAAACAGTAGAACTGTTGTCCTAACAAACGCTCAAGCATCTAATCGATGAATGGAAGCGGGAAATGGTCCTTTCGTGTGGCTTCGTTAAGTCTGTGGTAGTCGATGCAAACTCGCCACCCTGTTACAGTCTGTGTCGGTATGAGCTCATTCTTTTCATTTGTGATAACTGTCATACCGCCCTTTTTAGGGACCACCTGGACTGGACTAACTCATGCAAAGTCAGAGATCGGAAAAATCAAACCAGCATCGAGCAACTTAATAACCTCCTTCTTAACAAGCTCCTGCATGTTTGGGTTAAGCCTCCTCTGTGGCTGAACCACAAGTTTAAACTCATCTTTCATAAAGATTTTATGTGTGCAAAACGACGGGTTTATACCCTTGATATCCATAAGCTTCCATGCGATGGCATGCTTATGCGATTTCAGAACAACCATCAATTTCTCCTTCTCCTCCATCTCCAAGCTCGAAGAGATGATGACGGGAAGTTGAGACCCCTCCCCTAAAAACGCATACTTGAGGTGAGATGGTAAATCTTTTAGCTCAAAAGATAGGGGGGGGGGGTTCTCAACTGATGGTTTTTCAATCGGAAACTCTCGCTCTTCAACCGCGAGAACATTAGAAAAGATTTGGGAACTCATGATTGGCTCGTGTCCTCTTGTCTCAGGTAACTGCTGCTCCTCCTTCTCCTGCAACTCAAAATCAAATTCTGTCATCTCGAATGACTGATTCTCCACATCGATGATCTGGGTGTCGGACGTGTCTTTCTCGCAGACCTTTGTAAGATAGTTGCCTACGTGCATCATGAAAGTGTCGATGAAATAGAGAGTGCCATCATGCTGCTGAGTATGCCTCATGGATTTCTGCACGTCGAATGTGACTGTGTCATCATGAACTCAAAGAGTTAATTTGCCATCGGCAACATCGATGAGAGCTCGTGCGGTGGCTAAGAAAGTACGACCGAGGATGAGCGGAACATTCGAGTCCTCATCCATATCGAGGATGACAAAGTCGACCGGAAAATGAAATTTTCCACCTGCACTAACATGTTCTGCACAATGCCCCTTGGGACCTTAACGGATCGGTCTGCCAGTTTGATACTCATTCGGGTGGGAAGCAGCTCTCCCACGCTAAGTTTGGCAAACACGGAATAGGGCATGAGGTTAATGCTTGCACCGAGGTCGGCCAAAACATTGCTAACATGAAGATTACCAATCATGCAAGGAATGGTAAAACTGCCCGGATCTGTCATCTTCCTAGGAAGCTTGTTCTGTACGGCGACAGAACAATCCTCACTAAGAGTAACTGTCGAAAGCTCCTCAAGTTTTTTTATTAGTGGGCAAATCTTTCAGAAACTTGGCGTGTTTTGGCATATTCGCGAGTGCTTCAATAAAAGTGATGTTCACATGGAGCTTCTTAAGCATGTCGAGAAACCTAGAGTACTGCTCCGAATCATTCTTCTTCCCTAGACGACCGAGATATGGCGGTTTTGGCTTATAGACGCGCACCGGTTCCTGTTCAACCTTGCTTCTCCTTCTCAACTGATGCACCGCCTGACTGTGAGGTACTTGCTGGGCCTCACCGCTGGTTCACCTTGTCAGGCGGTGTCTCCATCTCCATCTCCTCATCAACTTCCTCCTCCTCTCTTGGGGTATCGCAAACGACACCTCGCCCACTTCGGGTGGTTACTTCCTCGGCCTGAGCATTTTGAAATGGTTGAATAGGTGGGACCAGGATTAGGGACGGTGTTACTTGGAAGACTCCCCGAGAGTCGTTGATCAATATTTGCAGACAACTCACCAAACTTAGCCTCGAGATTCTGAAACGAGACCTGTTGTCCGTTCATGAACGTCTCATGCTGCAAATGAGTGGATTTAGTGTTGGCATCATTTTGTAAGAGCTGATTTAAAAATTGAGATTGGTTAGCCAACATCTCCTCGATCTTAGAAGTACTATTTGGTACAGGAGCATGTTCGGGGGCGGGTTCTTGGAACAGATTCTGACATTGCTGATAACCGGTGTTACCTGCCCGCCAGTTAGAATTATTGTTTCGCCACCTAGAATTGAAGGTACGGTTTTGATTAGCAAGAAAATCTACCTCCTCTTGAGAATCAACGGGACAATCGGCTGTCTCGTGATTTCCATGACATATCTCGCACCTACGAGCTTGAAATATAAGCTCTTTAACTTCCCTTTTCAATGCCTCCACATTTGCCGACACACTCGTATTCTGATCAACATGATGCACTCCACGTGATGCTGAAATGGCTGCGGCCTTGGCAGCCGAGACGGACCTTCTACTCGGTGTATGTTGATCCCCTAATGGAATGCTCTCGAACCTTTCTTCAGCCTCCTCTATGGTGAGTTTATCGAGCATGTTTCCTCCGGCGGCGATATTGAACCGCTTTTGGGTTTCTGGAGTAAGACCGTTATAGAATTTTTCAACCACAGTCCAATCGTTTAGGCCATGCTGAGGACAACGGCTTATAAGAGTTTGGAAACGCTCCCACGCGGAATAATAGGACTCATCGGGGTTCATATGAAAAGAACGGATTTGCTAGCGTAGACGCCGAGCATTTGATGGAGGGACATACTTCCTAAGGAATTTGGATTGGAAGTCGGCTCATATGGCGATTGAGGCGTTTAGTAGAGAGTCAAACCATGTAGCAGCACGACCAGAAAGTGAGAACGGGAATAACTTAAGATGAATGACGTCGGACGAGATATTATTAATATTAAAAGTTTCGTATATCCGCACGAATCGGGACAGGTGTCCCGGAGCATCTTCGTCATCCAGGCCGTGGAACTGAGCAGAATTAGTGATAAAATTGATGATATGAGATGGAATTTGCCAGTTTTGATTATTAGTCGCAGCAGGTCGGACAATTGCAATCGGGCTCCCATAATGCCATCGTTGGATCTAGCATGAACGGTTTGTCTCGGTAGTGGAATGGCGTCACCCATATCTATTCTAGGAGTAGAGACGCTAACCTGGATGTCGGGTGAATCGCTCTCGCTATCTGTGGTCTCCTTAAGTCGCTCCTGAAACTTTCTCTCAGGCTCTTTTGATGCAATGAATAAAGGTGGGCCTTGAGAACGGCTATTATAAACTGAAATAAAAATTATTTTATATTTTTTTTAATTTTTAATTTTTAATTTTTTTAAGGAAAAACTAAACCTAAAGGCACAAATAGCAAGTAAATGCACCTAAAGGAAAAATAACAACTAAATAAAAAAAACAAATAAACAAATAAACAGAGCAGATAATCAACTCGGTTTAAACAAGGAATTTGCCAGTGTCCCCGGCAACGGCGCCAAAACTTGATGTGTGAAAAACGTATATAATATTAAAAACCAAGTTTTACCGAATTCACCTAAAAAACACACAATCGGCAAGTGTACCGGTCGCAATGTAGTTAGCAAGTAAGAACGGATATCGAATCTAGGACACTATGGGTAAACTCTAATTATTAAACTTAATGATTACTAACCTAGACTTTCTTTTGATTTTTATATTTTTAAATTACTTAAACTAATAATACTTAACTAATTAAAATTTAAACTAAAAATAAAACTTTATAAAAATTGGGTTTTACTAATATGCGAGAAACGACTACCTAGGTAATGGAATCCTACTAGTTAAACTTAATAGCTAACGAACCTGACTTGGTTGAAAAACAATACCTTAAAAAATATGACACTAAAGACCACTAAAATACGCTAGATCGCATCCCGGCCTCACCAACGACACCCTAGAACTCTAATGACATGTGAGGCTCAATTGTTAAAGGGTTGGATCACCTACCAGTCTCACCTTACCTAATAATACAATGGTACCCCACTACCCAAATCACCTCCCGGTCTCTTCGGATACAATATATATTAATATAAAGAGGGTATTTATAATTAATTTGAACAAAACTTGTATCACAATAATCTAAGGGACCTAGGATAACCCACTCCCGTGCAATTATTACCCAAACCCGCAAAACACAAAGATGACACAACACTAAATTGCCTCCCGGCCTCTCTAGTGAAAGAACAATAAAATATAAACCACTTTCAATACTTATTCCTACTATTTTTTCAACCATAAACCGCAAACAGGTTGAAAATACAAAGTAGACAAACTAATCAAGCGCCTAACAATCTCAAAAAAAAAAAAAAAAAAAAAAAAAAAAAACTAGATCCTATTACTCAACAATATTATGACAAGAGCCACACACCACAAAATTAATAATAATATATTCTGCTTTCTTCTTCTTCACGTGACCCTCACAAAGTTCAAAACCAAAAAACCCCTAACACTAATATATTATTAGGTATGCTTTCTTTTTGACTTTTTGGCTGTGCAAAGATGAAGTACAGTAGCCGACCAACCACACAAATTATTATTATTATTTTTTATGTCACGTGCTCCTACCAACAGTAGGGCTCCCTCTCTTGTAATAATAATAATGCCTCCTTGTTTCTGCCGCTCTCTTTATATATTATATTATAGTGTAGGGTTTTATTTTTTTTAGCTCCAACAAATATTAAAGCCCACATAAGCCCATTTTTTTTATTGATCCATGGCCATTGTTAATATATTTCTTTTGATCTTCTTGTGGGACCAGCTCATATGTCTTCTAAGATTTGATGTCCAAGACTTCGACACGTTTCTCTACATTCACACAATCACTTATTTATTTTAAACTCGTTGCATTATGAAACCTTTAAACTTTAAATATGAGACAATTGAGAGTAATATTAAATAAAAAACAACGTCAAAAGCTATTTAAAATGTTGGAAATATCTATAATATTCATATATAATTTAGCCCATATCAACCGCTGTCTATAATATATGATCGAGACTACCGTTTTATGTCTCATTTTTGGAAAAGCTTCCAACAAGCGTTAGCACAAAGCTAAACCTTAGCACCGTCTATCATCTACAAACTGATGGGCAAAGCGACAGGACAACTCAAACGTTGGAAGATACGCCCTGCACTTGTGTGATAGACTTAGGTGGAAGTTGGGATGACCACTTACCCCTCATGGAATTCTCGTACGACAATAGCTATCACACGAGTATTCAAGCCGCACCATTCGAGGCGTTATATGGTCTTAAATGTAGAACTCCTGTGTGTTGGTCAGAAACCAGAGATAATCATTTATCTGGACCCGAGATAGTCCAAGAAACCACCGACAAAGTTTTACAAATCCGCGAACGACTTAAGACGACACGTGATTGCCAAAAGAGTTACTCCGATGTTCGTCGTAAGCTGTTAGAATTAAATGTTGGTGATAAAGTTCTTTTGAAAGTCTGGGCGTGGAAAGGCGTAGTTAGCTTCCAAAAGAAAGGAAAGATAAGTCCTCGATTCGTTGGACCCTTCGAGGTACTTGAACGAAATGGTACTGTTGCATACCGATTGCGACTACCCGAGGAAATGTAAGGGATAGACGATGTATTCCACGTATTGAATCTGCATATATGCTTAGCTGACGAATCTTTATCAATGCCGTTATAAGATGTCGAAATAAATGAAAACTTAAAATTCGTAGAGCTACCAATTCAAATTGAAGATACGAAGACAAAGAAATTAAAAGGACGAACGTTGAAAATCGTCAAAGTAAAGTGAGACTCACGAAGATTCCCTGAATATACTTGGCATCTTGAATCCGAAATGAAGAAAAAATACCCCCAACTATTCTAAAGAAGCAATCTCTAGGACGAGATTTATTTCAAGGTGGGGAGGATGTAACATCGTGAAAATATCGGATAAAAAATATCAACTTTCCAAAGTTAAGGGACCAAAAATGTTAAATCCTAAACCTTAGGGTTAAAAATAAAAATTCTTGTTTCCTGACCCATCGCGATACGCGATGGATCAGAAGAGAAACCCATCGCATATCGCGATACGTTGTCTGACATGCAAAACACGTGACTTGCCGCGTGTCCACACGTGGCACAATGTTCGCCACGTGGCAGTACGTCCACCACGTGTCGCCACGTGTCAACACGTGGCACAACGCCTGCCACGTTTGATGGTGACAATGCTGAGCTACATCGCAATACGCGACGAGAGACCAATAAGGCCATCGTGTATCGCGATGCCTTCCCTGGTTAGCCTAGAAATAGTGAGCTCTCTTATCTCTCCCTAGCATCTCTCTAAACATTATAAATCATAACCTCGATTAACTCGAAGTCCATGCCCTCGATTCCTCGTAAACCATGCCAAAATACCGATGTTTCTCGATTTTCCTGCCCTAGTCCAAACGACGTTCAACAAAGAAGTTGGTACCATCCCGACGTCCCGACGACCCGCCTCGTAAAGTGTGCCTACAAATGGAGAAATGTTGTTGTACACCGTTTCGTGTGCCAAGAAAAGAGTGTCGAAGGAAATGTGTTTTGATCAAGAAGAATAAGAAGGCGAAGCGGCGTTGGAGTGCTGCTCAAGTGTGTTGGGTTTCATAAGCCAACAAAGGTATGCGTAATGCTCAAATAAAATAATGATAAAATATTATAAAGGATTAAAACCATAAGTCGAGGTTATACTCGATACCTCGATAAACATTAGAAAAAATAATAAAAAGAATAGATAGAATTATGAATATATATATGTATTATATCAATGTGATTATATTATATGATAATTCTTTGTTATAGAATATTATTTAAGTAATAATAACTATTCTTAAATAATAAAGAAGAGAATATGTTTCTTAAAAGAAGAAAAAACGTAGGATTTAAAAGAAATAAACTACAGTTTTATATTCTAAAAGAATATAAGTTAAAAGAAAGACTTTTAATTTATAAAAGAAAAGAATACTTTTTAACTAAAGGTTTTAAAGTAAAGAAAAAGAGATTTGAACTAAAGGTTCACAAAAGAAAATATAATCGAGGTAAAGTTTATAAATATACTAAATGTTTTAAGTTGGATTGTATATCTGACTAACAAAAGGTTATACTTATACTATAGGTGCGAGATAGCAACGGGAAAGACCCTCGGACGGTGTATTGAAGCCGATCCAAATCAAAAAGGTGAATACGCCCCAAACTTTACAAACTTGTTTTAAAACGAGTCAAACGTGTTAAATAAAAAGGTTTACATGAGACTACGTGTCTTTAGAACATTTATAAACAAGAGTATAAGCCTAGCCCTCAGGATGTAGTATACGTTTGTCTAGATCTTACATATGTGGTGGGCACACACCTGACTATAGTGATGCTTTCTTACAGGGAGTTAATGTCCATGTGTATACATACGAGTACATAACTATATCGAACGCTGCGGTGTTTGCTGGGGTATTTAGAGTAGAGAGTCGAGTTTATAATTATGTTGTTTTAGCTTAGTTATTTCTAAGCCACGATGGGCCGAGACCTACGTAGTCTCAAGGGGTGATCAAGTAAAAGAAAATATTTTTTAGCGTCAACATATTCTCTAGCATACGTTGCTGACGTATTTTCTAAACATTTTGCAGGTGATCAAGGTTAGAGCTTGGGATGACGAAGTGCTTAAGATATCCGATGGCTCGGATCTTTAGTTAAAGTTAAAATAATATGAATGGTGGTTTTGTAATTAAAACAAGTAATCCTTAAAACATTAAACAGAAACTTTTAATTCCCGTCTTTTGTGAATGTAAATATTATATTTTGAACCCACATGTTTTTAAAGATTTCGGGTTTAAAACGTAACTCTGATATATTTACAAATGTGTTACCAATAGATGTGATACGCCTAGGCAGCGGTTTCGGGTGTGACAATGGCATGACCCGGGTTCGATCCCGGGTTTTCATGTCCATACTATCAAGAGCTAACCAGTGGACTAGCTTGTTTGTTGGTATAATGATGGAAACAGAAAATATTTACACACATACAAGTTCATCATCTTTTATCGAAACCCTAGTTTTATAATATGTTAATTCGGTCCATGTTTGCTTAATTAAGTTTAGGGGTTTCGTTAGACGAGTTAAAATGAATTAAAAGCATAAATCAATTACCTGGAATGATTACAGATTGATGGATAGACGGGTGTGGCTGGAATACAACTTGTATGAATAAATTAGAGGTGTCAGACAATTTGTTTTTGTATATTTATATTTGCAGTAGGTTTTGACGAAGATTAGAATCATATTTATAGTTTCAATTGGATCGATTAGTGTTTAATTCGAGTTAATTGGGTCTTGATTATAATTTGATGGGTTTGTGATTAGTACGAGTTAATTGGCTGAGTAAATGACAAAACTAATCACATTATAATGCTTAACAATAATGGAGAATTCGTTGGGAAAAATTAAAGTTTTGAATGAAGGTTAAACGCGGCTTTTGGTTATCTCAGGAACAGTTTCCAGCCGCCGGACCTGCTCGTTAGAAAATTGCGATTGGGGAGGGGGGGGGGAGGGCTAGGGACTTTTTTAATATATTTTAAATCATATTTTCACTTTCGGCCCCTCATGTTTCAAGTTCTATCAAAACATAAGTTTAAATTTATTTACAATCTAAACCTTGCATGTTGGAATGTTTATTAAATTTGCTAAAATTTATTATCTTTGGGTTATTTTCAAATTATACTCGGCTAGTTTGCGACTCGATTAAATAAAATATTTATATAATCGTAACTCATGGAGGATAATATATTATTCGTAAGCAAAGACTAAGAATACATTAAAATGACAAAACAATAGGGTTTAACGAATATAAATATCAACCTAAAAAATACATAAACGAAACTTGTTAATTATATAAAAAATACTATATACAAATAAAAAAATATAAAATTTAAATTGGGTCAGGTTTTTGGCTTTGAAAAGTAACGAATGTTACCTGTATCGTGTTAGCGGCTAGATCTTGGCTCGTAACGTGTTTAACAAAGTGGTAACATGCGGAAGGAGGCTTTCAATGCACCAATTTAAGAAATAAATATGGTAAGAGATGGTGTTCTTCGAGTTCATCGGGTGTTGGTACATTTTGATCAGATTTGGATCAATTTAAGGTATTATTGATGAAGCTGATGGTAGATTCTTGTTTATTGATGAATTTCGAAGTCCCATATGATTTAGGAGGTTAATTATGGTGTATTGAAAAATCCACCATTGAACATGAAGATACTTTTTGAACAGATTTGTGTCAAATCAATAGATGTTACGTTGATGACAGATTCATGTTCGTGATTAAAATCCGAGTGTTCAAGTAAACTTTCATGATTAATTATGAAGTTTTAATGAATCTACCATGGATGATGCTTGATTTGCAGATTCCGGCGACAAAAACCGTTTTCCAGGCGATTCAACTACTTTTTCGGTGAACAGTATCAGATCCAACAACCCATTCATTATGGGAACTTTACGAATGGAGACCATTCGTTAATTTATGAAGGATATTCGTTAGTGTTTTTAACGAATGTTTTTAAGTTATGGGTATAACGAATCTGGACACATTTGTTATTAGATCACACAAATGTGTGCTCATTCGTTATTGGATCAAACGCATTGCCAGAAGGTACCAAAGACTTCGTTGTCTTAACTGACGTCTCATTCCGTCTTAGGATGTGTACTAATGCAACGAAATAAACTGATCTATTATGCCTCTCGTCAACTCAAGGTGCACGAAAAGAACTACATAACTCACGATCTAGATTTAGGCGCCATAATCTTTGCATTAAAGATATCGAGGCACTATTTTTATTAAGTAAGATTTATCATGTATACCGACCATAAAAGCTTGAAACACATCTTTGAACAAAAAGAGCTTAACATGCATCAACGACGCTGGATGGAAACTCTAAATGACTACGACTGTGAAATCGTCTATCACGAAGGCAAAGTCAACGTTGTGGCTGACGCCTTAAGTCGTAGGGAACACGAAAAGCCAAGAAAAGTCCGTGCATTTAGGTTAGAACTCTAAATCTGTTTTATTGAAAAAATCAAATCCGCTCAATTTCAAGCGATCAATGAAGATTAAATCTCCAACGAAAAACGTAACGGCACCATTGACTCGTTAGGCAAAGGTGACTATGGTATACTTAGAATGGGAAACCGAATTTGGGTACCAATCGTTGGGGACTTGCATGAAAAGATAATGAATTAAGCTCACACGTCCAAGTACATGATGCACCCCGGTAGTGACAAAATGTACCAAAATCTCAAACTAAACTACTGGTGGAATGGGATGAAAAAGGACATCGCTTCGCATTTGGAGAAATGTTTAACATGTTTAAAAGGCAAGGCTGAACACCAAAAGCCGTCGGGATTGCTTCAGCAACCCGAATTTCCCGTTTGGAAGTGGGAGATAATAACCATGAATTTCATAACTAAACTCTCGAAGACGACTCGACAACATAATGCCATTTGGGTTATCGTGGATAGGTTAATAAAATCCGCTCACTTCATACCCATCAATGAGTCATATTAAATGTAGAGATTATTGCGTATCAATGTAAACAACATCGTTGCTTTGCATGGAGTACCGCTGTCTATAATATCTGATTGAGACAACCGTTTTACGTCTCATTTCTGGAAAAGCTTCCAACAAGCATTAGGCACAAAGCAAAACCTTAGCACAGCCTATCATCCACAAACTGATGGGCAAAGCGAAAGGACAATTCAAACGTTGGAAGATATACCCCGTGCTTGTGTTATAGACTTAGGTGGATGTTGGTATGACAACTTACCCCTAATGGAATTCTCGTACAACAATAGCTATCACACGAGTATTCAAGCCGCACCATTCGAGGTGTTATATGGTCTTAAATGTAGAACTCCTGTGTGCTTGTCTGAAACCGGAGATAATCAATTATCTAGACCCGAGATAGTCTAAGAACCCACCGACAAAGTTTTACAAATCCGCGAACGACCTAAGACGTCACGTGATCGCCAAAAGAGTTACGCCGATTTTCGTCGTAAGCCGTTACAATTCAGTGTTGGTGATAATGTCCTTTTGAAAGTCTTGCCGTGGAAAGGCGTAGTTCGCTTCGGAAACAAAGGAAAGCTAGTCCTCGATTCGTTGGACCCTTCGAGGTACTTGAACGAAATGGTACTGTTGCATACCGATTGCGACTACCCGAGGAAATGTAAGGGATACACGATGTATTCCAAGTATTGAATCTGCATAAATGCTTAGCTGGCGAATCTTTATCAATGCCATTAAAAGATGTAGAAATAAATGAAAACTTAAAATTAGTAGAGAGACCAATTCAAATTTAAGATACGAAGACAAAGAAATTTAAAAGACGAACATTGAAAATCGTAAAAGTAAAGTGAGACTCACGACGAGGCCCTGAATATACTTGCGAAATTGAATCCGAAATGAAGAAAAAAATACCCCCACTTATTCTAAAGAAGCAATCTCGAGGACGAAATTTATTTCAAGGTGGGGAGGATGTAACATCGTGAAAATATCGGATCAAAAATATCAAGTTTCCCAAGTCAAGGGACCAAAAATGTCAAATTCTAAACCTTAGGGTTAAAATAAAAATTCAGGTTTCCTGACCCATCGTGATACGTGATGGATCAGAAGAGAAACCCATCGCGTATCGCGATGGGTTGTCTGACACGCAAAACACGTGGCACAACGTTCGCCACGTGTCACCACGTGGCAGTACGTCCACCACGTGTCAACACGTGGCACAACGCCTGCCACGTGGTGCCATGTGGCAGGTCTAGATGGTTACAATGCTGAGCTACATCGCAATACGCGAAGAGAGACCAATAAGGCCATCGTGTATCACGATGCCTTCCCTGGTTAGCCTATAAATAGTGAGCTTCGGGACTCTTTCATTTCACACCCAAAATTAGCTCTCTTATCTCTCTCTAACATCTCTCTAAACATTATAAACCATACCCTCGATGAATTCGAAGTCCGTGCCCTCGATTCGTCGTAAACCGTGCCAAAATACCGATGTTCTATGATTTTTCATTCCATAGTCCAAACGACGTCAAAAAAGAAGGTGGTACCATCCCGAGGTCCCGACGACCCGCCTCGTAAAGCGTGCCGACAAGTGGAGAAGTGTTGGTGTACACTGTTTTGTGTGCCAAGGAAAGAGTGTCGAAGGAAATATGTTTTGATCAAGAAGAAAAAGAAGGCAAAGCGGCGTTGGAATGCTGCTCAAGTGTGTAGGGTTTCATAAGCCAACAAAGGTGGCGTAATGCTCAAATAAAATAATGATAAAATATTATAAAGGCTTAAAACCATAAGTCGAGGTTATACTCGCTACCTCGATAAACATTAGAAAACATAACAAAAAGAAACGTAGGGTTTAAAAGAAATAAACTACAGGTTTATATTATAAAAGAATATAAGTTAAAAGAAAGACTTTTAATTTATAAAAGAAACGAATACTTTTTAACTAAATGTTTTAAACTAAAGAAAAAAAGATTTGAACTAAAGGTTCACAAAAGTAAATATAATTGAGGTAAAGATTGTATATATAGTAAATGTTTTAAGCCGGATTGTATATCCGACTAACAAAAGGTTATACTCATACTATAGGTGCGAGATTGCAATGGGAAAGACCCTCGGACGGTGTATTGAAGCCGATCCAAATCAAAAAGGTGAATACGCCCCAAACTTTACAAACTTGTTTTAAAACGAGACAAACATGTTAAATAAAAAGGTTTACATGAGACTACGTGTCTTTAAAACATTTATAAACAAGAGTATAAGCCTAGCCCTCAGGATGTAGTATACGTTTGTCTAGATCTTACATATGTGGTGGGCACACCACACCTGATTAGAGTGATGCTTTCCTAAGGGGAGTTATTGTCCATGTGTATACATACGGGTACATAACTATGTCGAGTTTATAATTGTGTTGTTTTAGCTTAGTTATTCCTAAGCCATGATGGGCCGAGACCTACGTAGTCTCGAGGGGTGATCAAGTAAAAGAAAATATTTTTTAGCGTCAGCATATTCTCTAGCATACGTTGCTGACATATTTTCTAAACATTTTGCAGGTGATCAAGGTTAGAGCTTGGGATGACGAAGTGCTCAAGATATTCGATGGATCGGATCTTATTTTAAACTTAAAATAATATGAATGGTGGTTTTGTAATTAAAACAAGTAATCCTTAAAACATTAAACGGAAACTTTTAATTCTCGTCTTTAGTGAATGTAAATATTATATTTTGAATCCACATGTTTTTAAAGATTTCCGCTTTAAAACGTAACTCTGATATATTTACAAATGTGTTACCAATATATGTGTCATACGCCTAGGCCGCGGTTTGGGGTGTGACAAATGGCATGGCCCGGTTTCGAACCCGGGTCTCCATGCCCATTATATCAAGAGCTAACTAGTGGACTAGCTTGTTTGTTGGTATAATGATGGAAACAGAAAATATTTACACACATACAAGTTCATCATCTTCTATCGAAACCCTAGTTTTCTAATATGTTAATTCGTTCCAAATTAATTAAGTGATATGACGAGAACATCTACTATCCATTATCCAGTTTTCAACAGACACAGTCTTGGATGTACCCTACAGACAAAATAAAAGTGATTAGTTCAAAAAGTCAGCCCGGGCCTCAGTCTTGGGCACCTTTTGAGTTTCTCTTTGATCATTAATTTGAACAGACTTCAACTGTTGTTCAGCAACTTGAGAATATGCTGCCGGCTTCCTAGACTTACGTCTTAGATAAGCAGCTTGAACAATGTGTGTATTCGTGTTCCTACATATGGGCTCGGTTGGAACGAATTTTAGTTTCACTTGGCCATGGGTTTCACTCACATGTATTACCTTTCGAGGATTCACATTTGAAAACATAATGTGTGTATCATCCTCACATGACACAGGTCGCTTCAAGATCTCCTTTATCACAAGAACCGGTTTTGAATGGTCCTTGACAAAAGGATGGAGATTTTGAGTTTTCTGTTGACCATAGTTTCTCACTACATGACCTTGTTGACCACACAAAAAGCAACTTCGCATGTCAACATGACCATGTTGTGGTCAGGTAGAAACATATGCAACCGAAGGATGATTACTTACATTTTCAGTGAATCGTTTGGCTAAATCATCAGAAGTGACAGACTTCTTTTTCATATAAAAATCAAGGTTAGAACAATTTGAGAAACTTTTAAATGAATCTGTTCCTGTTGATTTAACAAACTGAACCTTTTTAGCTTGTTTTAACAATTGTTTTGCTTTAAATACCGGGTCTGATGAGTTAGATGTTTTGCCACAAACATATTGACGTTCCAACTCTTTCAACTTGTTAGTTTCATTGTAATAGACGCTCTCAATTAGTTATGGTTTAATGATACTAATCGGGATATGTTTTTCAGTGAACATCGTATCCATACCCTTCAATTTAAATACTCTAGCAGATAATGTCTTAGAACTAGGAGGATTAATGAAGCGCATCAAGTCCTCATAAAAAATTTTTGGTTTTTCTGACTTCTTTGCCCTCACAAGTTTAACTTTCACTTGTTATGTCTTTGTCACATGAGTCTTGTGTGAACCATACATAGCTTCCTCAAATTCTTGAGGCTCGCAAAGAATATGATTAGAACTCAGAATGTTCTTGTTCTTGTGTATAACCTCTGGTTCAAACACATCCAATATAATAACTTTGTCAGCATTCTCAACATAGACTTTGTTGCTTTCAACATGAGGTTTTTGAGGAGCAAATTGGGTTTTAACAGGTTTAGCATTTTCATAAATCACAGGTTCTTTCACAATTACCTCTTCTTCTCGTTTAGCAAAAGGATTAATTTTATAGTCATTGTGAAAAGGTGGCGGAATTTCAACAAAACCGATGCCTTTCTTTGAATACTTTTGTTTTCTAAATACTTCAATAATTTCATTCAATAGAAAAGAAGATTTTAAAAATTTACCCAATTTGTTCTTAAACTTGAGAACCTCATTCTCAAGCTCGGTTATCTTTGATCTATGTTTCAAAATTTCTTGAAAATTTTAATCATTGATCGTCATTTTCATAGATAACTCAGCCTTGAGATCGTGATTAGTTGTCGACAATGCTTCAATATTTTCTCGAGATCTCATTTGAGATTCAAGAGATTGTCGATAAGTATCCTTTAGTGAAGCAATTTCTCTCACTAAATTATCATTATGATTCTTTAAAGATTCTAACTTAGGTTTGTTAGATTCATATTCAACACACGTTACTTTAATAGATGAAGTAGTAGAGATTGAATGACTAACCTCATTGTTTTAGCCATGCAAGCAAACACAGTTGGAGGCTTGTCACAAGAGTAGTCAGAATCAGATCCATAATCATTATCAGAGGACAGCTCACATCCACTTGCATCTTGAAATTCTTTCATCAACCCAAACATAACCAAATTAGCTTGATTTTCATTACACAACAGTCGTTGTGACCAATCATTTCCATAAGCTAACATTGCTTGTGAATCAGAAGTAGACGGTTTCTTTTCAGCATCATTACCTCGTGATGTAGAAGAATGTTAATTTTGACCACGAGGACCAGTATACTCCTTTTTCGGTTTGTCACATTCCTTTGCAAAATGCCCGAACTCTTGACAATTAGAGCATTTCACTTTTAACTTGTCAAATCCTAATTTCTTATTCAAGGCCGGAAGATCTTTGCCAGTCCTTTGAATGAATCTTTTAACCTTACGGACGATCATAGCCATGTTCCACTTTAAGTCCATGATTTCCAAGTCATTTGGATCAATCTGATCATAATCCTAATCAGTTAGATCACTTGTGGCTATCTTACTACTCACCAAGTTTTCATATGAGGACATGAAGGCTGTTAGAAAAGCAAAATTCTGTTCAGCTTCCTTCATGTTTACACTAGGTGGTGGAGCAAATGGATTTGTAGTAGATGAATTTCCCAATCCAACAGAAACACCAGGTGATCCAGAATTACCAGCAGTGTAAAAACATGCTCTTGGATCATTATAAACTGTTGTTTTATTTTAACCTGCATGCTATGTGAGAAAAGTAGTGATAGGGGAAATGGTAGAACTTAGAGGCATACTACCATCATAGAAAGCAGGATCTTGACTATCCTTGGAGGATTTCTGACACTTAAGATCATATTCCCTTGCTTCAATCTTTTGCAAGAATTCAGTGGCAGTCAAGTCTTCATTTGCAAAAATAGTTATTCTCTCTTATAACCATTAGGAATGTTGAATAAGAACTTGGTAGTGCACTCCTAATTGTGACAATCTTGTCAACTTCAGAAGTTTCCAATCCCATTTTGTCCATCTCAGCAATCAAGTGATTGAACCTAGTAGTCATCTCCTCTATTGTTTCTCCTTTTATCAAATTAAAGTTTTGAAATTGAAACTTAAGCATTACTTTCTTACTCTCAGCTGTATTTCCCATACTCCTCATATGAATATGTTGAAATAAGGAAGCACAGATCTTGATACTTCCCACTTGATGAAATATGTTTTCGGGTAAACCCATAGTAAGAGTAGAATAATCTTTTCTTTCAATCTCTAATGCTTTCTTCTCTTCTTGTGAATATTGAGAAATAGCTTTAGGAGTAAAACCAATAGTGTCATCTCCAATCATTGGAACAATATATACCTCATCTAGGCAATATGAGCAGTCAGGGTGAATAGACCCAAATGACCATGAAAACGTGGTTCTCATTTAGCAAAATCGCTAAATTTCATCAACCTTGGACATTTCGAATGTGAGCCTATTTCGGTATCAAGTTGCAACATTTGTTGCATTAACATGTTTTGTGAAGCTAGTGCATACATACCAGCCATGTTTGATAAATTTTAAACTCTAAGGACTATAGTTGAAAATTAAGATTCAAATTTAAAGGGTTAAAATTGAAAATTGGAATAACGAAGTGTGAACAGTTGTAGCGAACTAAACACAGTAATCAACGAATCAAACCTTAATGAAGTGGAGGTTGATCAGGTAACGAATCAGAATTGAAATTAACGAATTGAGCAACGAATCATATGGTCAACAAATAAGTCAAACTAAGATAACAAATTAGACGATCAACGAACCAGTCAATCAACGAATAAGCTAAATGAATTGCTTAAGAAAAGCTTAGCGTCAGAAGATTATCTTTAACGAATCACTAGGAAAAGCTTAGCGAATTAGAGAACGAATTGCTATAGTTGATTAACGAATCAACTTATAACGAATTAGTTTGTTACAACGGTTTGTAACAAACTTCTGACAACGAATGCCACGTGGCAAAGGTTGTTATAACTCAAATCCCGAGGCAAGATACATGTCACACGAATCAGTTTACACGAATCAGAAGGTATAACGAATCAACTAAAACTCATAGCGAAACAACTAAATATGTTAGCGAATCAATTTGAATGAATTAACGAATCAATCTGAAATTAACGTATCAGACTTGAATCATCAAATCTTCATATGGATTTTCCAAATTTCTGGAAACATGAAGAACACCAAACAAAAACCCAGACTCATAATACTTAATCAATTCTACGCCAAATCGTCCATATAACCTATCAAAACACGCGAAACATTATCACGAATCCAAATCAACACCAATCGTAATCCAATTAACCTTATCTCGAATCCAATTCGAACCAAAACTATCCTCTGTTTCGGCCAAAACACAGATCCAAACCACAATCAATCCAAACACTAATTAAAATCCAATTCCAATCGTTCACAACTTACCAATACCTTAACACATTCAAATCCAATCCAATCATTCCATAATCAAACCAATTTAACCTCAAATTGATTTAAAATCAAACCGAACGTAAACTGGATAAATTTTCAATTAATTAACATCAAATAACAGGCAAATCAAGCGTAATTGAGCGTCGAAAGATCTGATACCACTTGTTTGAACCTGGACTAATTCTTAAACACTATACAGATCTCAGATTGGTAATACGATTAATCCTAAATACGGATCTAGCTCATTATCACGTTTGATTATCTGTTATATATATATATATATATATATTAGTTGTATGTATGTATGTGATTAATAATATTAATATGAGGATGAAGCTTGAGAGAGATTGGACGGAGGTTCGTTACTTTAATCTCCAAAACTTAACTTAAATTGTGAACAATGTTCACTATAAATAGGAAGATGGACCTAGTTCGTTAACATTACATAACAAACTAGGGTCCACTTCGTTACATACATCAGTAAAGAAATACCTTAACGAATCACCCCCTGATTTGTTAAACATCCTTAACGAATTAGGAGGGATATAACTTAGATCTAGTTCGCTAAACATCCTTAGCGAACTAGACTATTCCATTAACGAACTAAAAGATAAATTAATTGTTTATTACATAAACCAAAACGAAAAATACGTTAATGATAAATACAAAGACTCAAGACGCAAAACCGTGCACTAACAATGTATATACTTATTCGTTCAACTGCTCTACCAAAAGAGAATGATTATAACGAATAATGATGGTAATTTATAACGTATGTGGTCTATTCTTTTAAGTGTAATGAATGGGGATCTAGTTAACGCATGGAGATAATGAATGAGAGCTCATTAGTTATGTGTTAGGGTAAAAAAATAATTAAAAAACAAATATTTTAGAAAAATTTTCTTAAACGAAGTTTTTTTTTGGGATTTTCCTAATGTATTGGGGTACTCTTCTTGTAAATTTTGGCGACATATTTTCCGGCCGACTTTTTACACGTTTCTACTGGCCAAGGGGGATACCACAAGTAATTTAAGGAGGAGTTTATTAGTGAGCTTTGAAGGTTGTTCAAGTCCTTGCCGAATATTTCAAGAAAAAGAGGGTGATAAAAACTTCAAATGAGTATATTTGGCTTACATCTTCCTACCTTTGCAACGGTTTCTTGAAAATTACTTCGATTTGGGTGGTAATTCGTGAGTGCAAAGCTACGTTTGACTGAGTTCAACACTGTAATTGTTCTTTGATTGCTAATTGGTTTTCTTGAGATTGAAACCTGACTATGTGGGATACGAGTGTCTGTCTATTTACTCCTTTCTGAGGGACTTTGATCCTGACTATGTTGGCTACGAGTACTCGGCGGATTACGTCTATTGAAAGGGACGATTCTCGAATGGGTTGATCTTACTAAGGAATATACGAGTCCTGTCATTGGATTGAAGAATTTGATCATTCAAGGTTTATTAATACAGGTTGGAATTCTGAATCATGTGCCCAAACATTAGTGCATCTTAGCGAATGGGAAGTAAAATAGCTTCAAAGAGTTATTTTGGGATACACGTTATCAAGATAGGGAAAACCAAAGTGAAAATGTTGAATGATCAGGTTGTTCATGAAGATGTGTGATGAGGTTAAACGTATATGTTTGCTTTACTGGTGCTGACAGATAGCTGATAACTTGCTGCTGATTGTTGAAATATTGAACCATATCATATGCCAGTGGATGATCGAGATGATTTCCAAGAGTTGCTCAATTTGAGGGGGAGATCTTATAAGAGAGGCTATAAGTTATTGGTTTGCAGAGAAGATACCATGATTTGTCTGTTTACACAAGCCCGAGAATCATCGGTTAAGGGGGAGTTTTAACTGATGATTTGCAATTAAAGAGTTCTAGGTTGAAGCATTCGATAGCTACAAAAAAGGGGGAGTCTGTTAGTGCATGATTTGGTGTTCGTAGTCAATCGAATAAGTTATAAATAGTTTAGACTATATATTTGTTGTAATATGGCCTTTCTCTATGTATTGTATGGCGAATGGGTCCATTCGTTATATACTAGGCTACTCGTTAAGTTATAAACCCATTCACTACGGATTGTATAGCGAATGGAGGCCCATTTGTTATGTAATATAACGAGTGATGGCCTATCCTTTAAGGTATTACCCATTAGTTATGGAGACATAACGAATGAGGTTAAATTAACGAATGGGAGCTGGTGGCTTATATATAGACAGTTCATGTTCATTGTACAATAGAGATCCATGCTTAATTTATCCACGTACGATTACCATGACGGATTCTCTCCAGACATAACTTATCCACGATAATATTTTAAACATGATACGAGCCAAGATCTAGCCACTAACACGATACATCAATACGTTAAACAAATACAAATACGTTAAATACTATTCATTGTGTTAATATTGGAATACATTAATGATGGATAACTTATATCTATAGAGAACCCGGCATGGTAACGGTACCATGATAATTTAGGCTCCGATCTCTCCCTATTATTAATAGGATCGGCCTATTTATAGGAACACCCCCATTCGTTAACATCTCTAACGAGTGTGGTATTCCCATCACGAATGAGCTCCCATTTGTTATAAGTTTAAACCCTGAAACCAAACCTTTAGTCATTGCTTGGTTTTGATTTTCGATTAGACGATTCTGAAAATCCTTAAGTAACGGTTCGACTCACGGCTTGACCTAATGATGTCGCAATTGGACCGTAAACACCCCTAAAATATATTCTTCAAAATACCATTAATTATAAAGCAAAATTGGAGAGAATTTTTGTATTTGATGAGCTGTGAAGCTTTGAATTTCAAGTTATTAATTTCAAAAGGATAATGTAGTAACAAAGAACATGCATAGCTCTCATTCCGTCTTTCAAATTAACAAATTTCAAGGTCTTATAAAATTCAAAAGCTTTGAATTTCAAATTAACAAAAACCAAATTATTTGACGATTAACAAAGAACAAGTTTAGCTTGCCGATTAACTTAATGTTTCTTTTATGCATACTTAATTAACTCAGCAGTCAACCCTAAATTTGTGAAATCCAAACAAAGTGTTAGATATTATATTATGAATACCTAATAAAAGAGGGGTTGAAAAAAGCATTGAGAAGCAGTTGTGACCTAGGATGTGGGTATGACGATGAACGGTCGATTGGGTTTGATTTTGGTAGAAAAAGGAACGATGAACTAATACATATATCAAGATGAGGGCAACATAGTAATTAAGTTTGATAAAGTCTTTTCTCCTTTCCTTTCTCTCCTGTTCTTTCCAATTTGGAAGGAAAAGGATTACTGCCAATTTTGTTTTCATTTCTTTCCCTTTCCATCCTAAAAAAACTCTGAAACACCTTTAAAACCAAATTTCTTTCACTTTTTTTCTTCTCTCCCTAAATTAAACTCTGGAACTGAGTGTTAAAGCTAAAACTAGTACTTGTATTTTGTTCATGGACCTTAGCGCTATCCTCTTTCAGGTTATAGTGGTAATGAGATTAATAACATCTTATATTCTAGTGCTAAACATTTCATTTCTTGTACATATGCTTCTCATCAATACACTCATTTTTCTTTGGCACTTATGAGTGTTATAGTTGATTCAAAAGTCATCAAATTGTACTAGTGGAAATTTTAGTACGTATATACTAAAAAAATTTACTTATTTCCATGCGTTTTCCCTTAATTTTATGGTTCACGGTATTATACATTATGAATTATTCACAAATATCATTTAACCTTATAGTTATTTCCATGCATCTTAGGAGTTATTTTGATTAATCTTAGGAAAAACTGAATCTAGAATAACTCTAGTGATAACATTTATTTAATGAGTTCTTGATTATTTTAAGAGACATTATGTTTGAATCATACCATATTTCATGCTCTAGTTTTCAATAGTATAATTGTTATCAGAAGGAGAGGGAGAATTGTCAAATTATGTCTTGAGGAATAATCAAAACCAAGAAGAGCTAAATGATTATTGAAACTTTTTATGAGCAACACTGATATTGTGTTTTGAGATTATAGTGGACGACATATTGATTTATGGAAGGAAATTATAGTGAGTAATGCTATGGGATATTAAAGTAAGACATATTAAAGTTTATGATCATTAGATTAATGAAGGATCATTAATGAGAGAATCATTATATTTTATTGAAGATGTGATATGTCTATTATTAATATCAAACTAATTGACTATAACTAAAAGTTCTACTTAAACAAAAAATAAATCACCTTTGGGCAGATATAAAATTTATTTAAGTATGCATGCAAACCAATTGTAAAACATCACATTTGGACAGAAACGAGACATTAGGTTTATTTTTGGCAAAAACAACAAAATATTTTACTTAGACTTGGATGATAAGGTGGATGTAACATCACCTATGGGCAGAAGTGATACATCATTTACAAAACATTTTAATGATTTAATTAGCAAAAAACTTTATGGGTAGCATTAAGGATTTGAAGAAATGAAATTTTCAGGTAAATTGTAGTTTTTAGATGATATGAGTTCTTGGTTAATAGGTTTTCGAGTATTATGGGTTTTCGGGGTAAGGTAATGAGTTTTCACAAAATTAGCGTGTTTGTAGAAAAAAAATTGGAAAGTTATTCCAAAAACCGTATAAGGCCATAAAGTTTAAAATTCGAGAACTCAAAAATCCGAAAATAAATATCATCAATAACTGAAAAAACACAAAAAATAATAAAACACATACAATTAATTCCTTAAATGTAACACCCTACTTTCGGTTATAATAATAAAAGAGAATTTCGTTTATGCAATAATGGGTCGTGTATCAGTTTAGATAATAAATTCTAAGAGGGTGGGCTTGCACTTTAGAAGATGGAATAAGAAATGGAATGGGTCTCAGGTTCATGGGCTTAAGAGAGTATAAATACCCCTTAAACCCTAATCCTTTCCATTTTTATCCATCTCTACACCATAGCCTACACCTTGAAAAACACATACAAACACCATCCTATATCCCGAACCAAGATCCGATGGTGTAAACTCGAGCTTTTTGGTGCTGGAATGTCGAAACGAGTCAAACCTACATCAAGACTAGACGATGTTCGTAAACCGACTCGTTTAAGGTACATTTATAACGGTATCTTGTTCATTTAGGTTCGTAATCATTTAGTAATCTTAGATATGTAAGAGTATGGTAAAACCGAACCCAACGTGATATTTCTTGCTGAAAACCATTAACGATTGAGGGGTTAATTTGTCAAACGAATAACCGGGTTATAAATGAACAAAACCGCACCCTTTAAAACGTAATATTCGGATGAATGGATGGTTAGGGTTTGTAGGCGGTGCTAATCCGAGTTTAGTGATACCAAAATCGTGTTATATCGTCAAGGGTTGAGGGTTAATCGGAAATCAAATATAGGTTGACTGTTTGGGTGTTCTTGGCGATTTTGACTCTGACCTCTGAGTCAAAGTTTGGATAAGATTGATCCAATTCGTTATGATTAAGATAACGAATGAGGTAATTTGTTACTCACCAATTCGTTATGTTTACGATAACGAACTAGGTCATTCGTTACTCATCAATTCGTTATGATTACGATAAGGAACTAGGTCATTCGTTACTCATCAATACGTTATGATAAGATAACGAACAAGATACCGAATCAAGTTGTGATAAAATAACGAATCAGGCTTAATACGTTATAGCGAATGAGTTAGCGAATTGGATAATAATTTAAAATTCTAATGAAAAATGTGTTTAGACAGATAATGGAAATAAAATTTCTAAGCTGACCTGGCAGCTCGACCCCAGGCCAGGGGCTCTGCCCCTTGGACCCTGCTAGGGGATGCCGCCACTAGAACCCCGCTTCTAGGAGCGCTGCCCCCTACCCTCGTTCGTCGAGGGTTATAATTAAAGTAGAAATACGATATGAATAGTGATAGTAAGTAATACACGTAATTGTTATACAGTTAGCCGTGCACAACTAAAGAAAGGGATAACCATTAACGGTGAACGTAACCAAGCTCAGGTGTGTTTCTAGTCCCATTCCTTGTGATGTTTTTTGGGTTGTGTGTATACTCGATGTGATTAGTTAATACACTTACCTTAAGTGGTAAGTGTATGTATTATATGATTTATGTATGAATGAATGCTTGACGGTGCATGAACGATCTTCGGATATTACATGTACCACTAGGTGATAGTTTAAAGATATGATTGGTATATATGATGTATGAATGATGTATGTATGTATGAAAGTTATGATTATGAATATATAGACAGATATGGTATGGTTGTATGGAAGATTGGGAACCGGGCCCTAATAATTCTCGACGCAGAAAAAGAACCGAGCCCTAATAGTACTCGAGACAGAAAAGCCGAGTCCTCATAATAATCGAGGCAGAAAGGGAACCGGGCCCTAATGATACTCGAGGCAGTAGGGCGTAGTGCTCTTTAAAGCCTAGAAATTGTGTAAAGTAAGGTTTAATACAAAAGTATGAAACAAAAGAAAATAATGAAAAGAAAGAAAGTTGTCCAAAGTAGGACCCGGTAACGGGGCTTTACAAATTCCAAAGTAGTGCTTTTTATGAGTAAATCCAATGTCCAAAGTAGGGCCCGGTAACGGGGCTTTACAAATTGGTATCAGCGCATAAGTTCGAGAGAATTAAGCATCCTACATGCTTAGACTCGAACAGAGAATGGGATTTAACTATGAAATGAAAAAAGATGCCAGTTCAAGAAAGCCAGGTGTCACTCAAGCAAGTTAAGTAAAGGTAAATTACGCGACTAAATTCATGTGTAATGTATTAATTAGTAGGAAGTTAGCTTAGTTGTTAGGGATAGGACTGTATGATTACATGAACTGTTTGATTGCCTAACTGTTAGAAGTAGAACTAGCATAAGTAGTCTCACAAAGGGAAGTGTATAGGACACAGAAAGTAACATGATCAGCTAATCACAGCTGGCGACTGTTATTTCCTGTTAGCCTTAATATCCTTGTACTAAATAGTTCCTTGAGTGATGTTTGTGTTTCCTTATAGAATACGAATGGCTGGAGCAAGAAAGACCGTTAAACGAGGAAGTCGTATAGGATGACATGGTAGACCACGCATTGTCCGAGAACCTTCTGTAAGGACAACCACTAACACTGAGGAAGAAGGAAGTGCAGTTGGTCTAAACCCGAGAAACAACGAAGGGTATCATCTTGAACCTACTGTTCAAACTGCCATTGCTCAAGCTAAAGCAGCTGTTGTGAAGAACTCGAATCCCGAAAAGTCTGCTAAAGGATGATGAAGAAGAGAAGGGTGACTCAAGCGAAGTTCGATCTGTGAAGGTCGATGATAGAAAGAGAGGCCGAGGCGGGTGTAACTACAATTCGTTCAAAGGTTGTGACCCGCCAAAGCTAACTGGTTTGGGATACGCAATGGCTACTCTCCAATGGATAACCACGATGGACAAGGTTATCTGAATCAGCGAATGTCGTCCCGACCAAGCTGTGGGTTATGCTACCCAGTCCTTCGGTGATGAAGCTATGTAGTGGTGGGAAAAATTGGAATAGAGGAAGACCCAGGAAGAGATTAAGGCTATGAGATGTGATGATCTGAAAGAGTTGGTGATGAAAAGGTTCTCTGCTGACGCCGAAGTTGAGAGGGCGAAGATGAAGTTCCTGAACTTGAAAGAGGGAAGGATGACACACCTAGAGTATACCACAGATTTCAACCGAATGTTTAGGTTGTTGCCCGATATGGTTAACACTGAGGCTAAGAGAATCAAGTGCTATGTGAGAGGATTGCCACAAATGTTCACATGGTAGTCAGGGAAAATAAACCTGCTACTTTTAACTCTACTATCGAGCTCGCAGAGATGGTTTATGAAGACCTGGCTCTGGATGATGTTGTGGTAGGAGAAGAGAAGAAAGATAAGAAGTGGGTCGCTCCTGTAAAACGCCCAGGTACTTAGTTATGGAACCCTAACAATAAGAAGCCGAGAGTGTGGGAGATGAAGTCGTGTAAGACTTGTGGCAATATGCACGGTGGTGAGTGCCGATGGAGTAAGGGTTCAGACGTTTGTCATAGGTGTGGAAAGAGTCATGCTGGAGAGTTCAAGTTTGGTACGAACGCCTATTACAAGTGCGGGAAGGTGGGGCATTATTCTCCGGATTGTACCACAAAGTCCGCCTGTTATAAGTGTGGTAAGACGAGTCATTTTGCAAGGGAGTGCACCGAGGGTGAAGCTGGAGGAGGAGGGAAGAAGGATGCGGAACAAGCTAGGCCAAGGACCATAGCTTACATGTCGACCACAGAGCAAGCCAAGCAGATTCTAGATGTCGTGACAGGTACATTTCTAGTAAACTGTATTTCCGCTTCCGTATTATTTGATTCAGGTGCGAACAAAAGTTTCGTAGCCACACCATTAGTAAATTAGCTAAAATGAAATGTCGTCGAGTGTCTGAAACTTTCATAGTAGAAACCGCTAGTGACACCTCGATGAAATTAATGAGAATGGTTAAGAATTGTAAGATAGAGTTGGAGGGACATGAGCTCCCTGTTACTTTGTATGTTATAACCTTAGAAGGGTTTGATGTGGTTTTGGGAATGGATTGGTTGTCTGAGTATGAAGCTCAGATAGTGTGTAAAAGTAGGATAATAAGGTTAAAGTCCTTGGATGGTAGTGCAGTGACGGTTTATGGTGATAAGGAGAGTTCTGGGCTTAATGTCATTTCGATGACAAAAGCCGGAGCGAGATATAGAATTCCAGATAGATTTAATACCAGGAGCCTAGCCTGTCACGAAAGCGCCTTACCGTCTAGCGCCGTTCGAGATGAAAGAATTGATGTCAAAACTGCAAGAACTCCTCGACAAGGGTTTTATTAGACCAAGTGTATCCTCGTTGGCCGCACCAGTGTTATTCGTGTAGAATACAGTAAATAATACATATCCTTTGCCAAGGATTGATGATCTGTTTGACCAACTGCAAGGTTCAAGTTGGTTCTCACGAATAGATCTTAGATCAGGCTATCATCAGCTAAAAGTGAATGAGGCAGACATCCCCAAAACAGCATTCCGAACGCGGTATGGACACTACGAGTTCCTCGTGATGTCATTCGGTCTAACGAATGCTCCCGCAGTATTTATGACATGATGAATAGGGTGTGTTGGCCGATGTTGGATAAGTCAGTGATCGTCTTCATTGATGATATATTGATCTATTCAAGAACGATTCGGATCATGCTGAGCATCTTAGAGAGGTATTAGAGACTCTAAAGAAAGAAAAGTTGTACGCTAACTTTTTGAAGTGCGCTTTCTGGTTACGAGAGGTGCAATTCTTAGGTCACTTGATTAATCCTGAAGGGATTACCGTGGACCCAGCTAAGATTTAGGCGATAACAAATTGGAAGACTCTGCGGAACCCGACCGATATACGAAGCTTTTTAGGGTTGGCTGGATATTACAGCAGATTCATCGAAGGCTTCTCCATGGGAGCTGCACCGTTGACCGGTATAACCCAAAAGTCGGTAGTATTCAGTTGGGGTAAGTATCAAGAGGAACCTTTTGAGGAACTAAAGAGAAGACTCACGCAAGCTCCAATCCTTGCTTTACCCGATGGTGACGAAGATCTGGTTGTTTGTACCGATGCTTTGCATCGTGGGTTAGGTTGCATGTTGATGCAACAAGGAAAAGGGATAGCTTACGCGTCTAGGAAGTTGAAAGTCCATGAGAGTAATTATCCGACTCATTAATTAGAGCTAGCAGCAGTAGTGCATTCTCTTAAGATATGGAGACATTATCTGTATGGTACAAAGTGTACCATTTACACAGATCATTAAAGTTTGAAGTACTTCTTCGAATAGAAAGAGCTGAACATGAGGCAAAGAAGATGGTTAGAGTTGATAAAGGTTTACGATTGTGATATTAAGTACTACCATGGTAAAGCTAATGTGGTCGCCTATGCGCGAAGCCGTAAGAATGAAGAAGTCATTACAATAGTGAAGTCATACCAATTGATTAGGAATTCAAGTCATTTTGAAGAAATCATCAAAGTGCAGTCAGAGGTGCTGGTAGATGAAAGGCTAGTGAAGAAGGAAAGGATTTTTGGTCAGCAGGATGAGTTGATCGAAAACACGCATGGTGTTAAGACTAGATTTGACCGTATGTGGATTCCATGTCATGGAGATCTTAGTGGTCAAATGTTAGATGAAGCTCATAAGTCAAGGTATTCGATCCATCCATAATCCAATAAGATGTACCAAGACTTGAAGAGAGACTATTGGTGGCTGGGTATGAAGAATGATGTGGTAGATTATGTCAGTAAGTGCTTAACTTGTTTACAAGTCAATGCCGAACATCAGAAGCCTTATGGAAAGATGCAACCTTTGGAGATACCTGAATGGAAAAGGGAACACATCACCATGGATTTCATAACTAAGCATCCTCGTACAGCTATGCATGATGATACCATTTGGGTGATAGTGTATAGTTTGACCAAAAGTGCTCACTTTCTGCCTGTACGAGAGGCCCTCTCGTCAGAAACGTTAGCAAGTTTGTTCATCAAAGAGGTTGTGACTAAGCATGGAGTGCCATTGTCGATTGTATTTGATAGAGATACTCCTTTTACTTCAAGATTTTGGAAGAAGTTCCATGAAGCTATGTGAACAAGATTGAACATTAGTACGGCGTGTCATCCTCAAACAGATGGACAGTCTTAAAGTACGATCCAAACCCTTGAGGATATGCTACGTGATTGTGTTTTAGACTATGGAGAAAGTTGGGATGATCATCTGCATCTGGAAGAGTTCTCCTATGACAACAACTACTATTCAAGTATTGGTATGCCACCATTTGAGATGCTTTACGGTCAACGATGTAGAACCTTGGTCTGTTAGGGAGAGATTGGTCAGAAAGATATGGGAAATTTAGAAGTTGTTCAAGAAACCTTAACAAGGTTCGATCAGATCAAGGCAAGAATGAAAGCTGCTCAAGACCGACAGAAGTCGTATGCTGATAAGTGGCGATGACCAATTAAGTTTAACGTTGGTGATAATTTGATGCTCAAGGTCTCTCCTTGGAAAGGAATTATCTGTTTTAGGAAGAGATGGAAGTTGAGTCTGAGGTACATCGGATCGTTCTACATTATGGATCATGTGGGTGAATTGGCTTACAAGCTAGATTTACCCGAGGAGTTAGAATGAATTCATTCAACCTTTCATGTTTTTCATCTGAGGAAATGACTAGCTGATGACACGTCTCATGTGCCATTGGTGGATATTGAGGTTGATGTACAGCTGAACTACATTGAACAGCCTGTAGAGATAGTGGACCGCAAGGAAAAGAAACTTCGTCACAAGGTTATTCCCTTAGTGAAAGTGATATGGAAGCATCGCAAGGGATCAGACACCACGGTTATGATTACGATAACAATTATGATTACGAAAACGAACTAGGTCATTCGTTACTCACCAATTCGTTATGATTACGATAACGAACTAGGTCATTCATTACTCGTCAATTCGTTAAGATAAGATAACGAACCAGATAACGAATCAAGTTGTGATAATAAAACGAATCAGATACGAATCAGGCTTAATTCGTTATAACTAATGAGCTAGCGAAATGGATAATAATTTAAAATTCTAATGAAAAATGTGATAAGACAGCTAGTGGAATCAGGCTAAATTCGTTATAGCGAATGAGTTAACTCGACCCCAGCCAAGGGCTCTGCCCCTTGGACCCTGCTAGGGGATGCCGCCCCTAAAACCCCTCTGGCAGGGGCGCTGCCCCCGTACCCCCGTTCTTCAAGGATTATAATTAAACAAGAAATACGATGTGAATAGTGATAGTTTTTAATATGCGTAATTGTATACAGTTAGTCGTGCACAACTAAAGAAAGGGATAACCATTAACGGTGAACGTAATCGAGCTCAGGTGTGTTTCTAGCCCCATTCCTTGTTATGTTTTCGGGGTTGTGTGTATACTCGATGTGATTAGTTAATACACTTATCTTAAGTGGTAAGTGTATGCCTCATATGATTTATGTATGAAAGAATGCTTGACGGTGCATGAACGATCTTCGGATATTACATGTACCACCAGGTGATAGTTTAAAGATATGATCGGTATATATGATGTATGAATGATGTATGTATGCATGTATGAAAGTTATGATTATGAATATATAGACAGGTATGGTATGGTTGTATGGAAGAAAGGGAACCGGGCCTCATAATTCTCGAGGCAGAAAGGGAACCGAGCCCTATTAATAATCGACGAAGAAAAACAGAGCCCTAATAATAGTCGAGGTAGAAAGGGAAACGGACCCTAATAATAATCGAGGCTGTAGGGCGTAATGCTCTTGAAAACGTAGAAATTGTGTAAAGGTTTAAAATAAAAGTATGAAAGAAAAGAAAAGAATGAAAGGAAAGAAAGAAGGTATATGATAATATATATGAAAGAAAGGTAAACATGTTATATATTATGTATCTTCGGATGCGTATATATAAATATGTGAATGTATTATATGTTACCTTATTAACTAAAACTCACTCAGCGTAGCTGACTTTTAGTATGCACGCATATGAGTAGGATGAGGCAGCTCGCTTGACGTGGGCACATTTCATGGAAAGGAAATGACTGGCATCTCATGGAAGATTGTTATGTTTTATGTTTGATGTTTCTAAAGTTGAAAGACAAAATGTTGTTTTAGGAAAGTTATGAATTATTATGTAATGTTTTATGAAAGATTTAATATTCCACGAAAGTTTTATTTAACACTGATGTTTAGAATTGCGTTTATGAGTAAATCCAACATCCAGAGTAGGGCACCGGTAACGGGGCCTTACAGTAAACTAGTTGATCCATAAACTAATTTCGAAAACTAAAAGGATAATGATAAGATTTGGTTCAAATCTTTAAATGATTAAAAATTATATATATAACCTATTTTAATGAGATTCAAATCTTTTAAGAAAATACCAAAACTTTTAATATATTCAAAATTTGAGTAAATATATTCATCAATAAACTTTAACAGATTTTAATCCATATTTTAACCAAAATATGCTATTATTTTCATGAATTATGATGAACAGGAAGAAAATCATCGAAAATTTTAATAGTTAAATGTATACAACTTTAGAAGATTTCGAAAATATTAGGGTTTATTAAATATGAATTTTAGCGATTTTAAACAATTTCTTATATTTTTTGTGATGGTTGGTTAATTTGTATGCGCTTTAATTCGTTTATTTATTAGTTTTAATCGTTTATTGTAGGAACCTCAATACTTCAAATGTGTCTATTGTATTCCAGGTCATATACGGTAAAGCAGCTAATTTGGTCCTGTTGAGGCACATGATGAAGACCTGGGACGTCCAGCACGCAAAACGAGAAAGATTAAAGAATTATGCTGGTGACATGGTCCATCGCGATACGCGATGGGCTTGCTTGAAGACCCATCGCGTATCATGATGGGGGTGCACACGGGAAGGCTAGGGTTTATTAACAATTTCATTCCATGACCACCCTATCTTCACACACTTCGAGGCAGGCGATTTCCAGAGCTCAAGGTGGCCGATTCCACCATTCCTAATAATAACGAGACCATCTACATGCTCTATTTCATTCATATTGTAGATCCCACGATGCTGAGACGCGGATAAACTCATTGAATCTCACCTGGGAATGTAAAGTTTGTAACGAATTCAGTTTTCTCACGTAACTAAGAATGTTTATGTATAATTGTTTATGGTGAATCTATTATTATTAACGTTTAGTATTTATGTGTGTTCAATCCATTTAGGTTTATGTTGATCTGAATGATTAGTTACCAGTCGCTATAATAATTTGTCATGAGGTTTTTTTATTAGGTTGAATACGATAAAGCATATAATTGCCTTTAGCTGAGTCACACTGGCAGGGACAGTTCGATAACCAGTGTCGTGTGTAAAATGATTATTGATGCCTAAGGTTTTGTCTAGTTGATTAGTCTGTAGTTAACCATTAATGATTAATCTGTTAGGTTGCATTAGATTATTGTAAGTTACTTACTTGAAGTCTCGGGTGTGATTTGCTTTTATAATTTGATTGATAATTGTTTCCTGTTCGTTTGCTTAATTCTTAACTTAGACTACTTGCTTGTGTGATCAGCTCTAAAACTTGCTACTTCATAATATTGAACTTGTTACACGATTAGCATTGACCACTTACTCCTGGTGGATCCGATACCATACTTATCCTAGCTACTTAGGTTCGAACATGAAAAAAGAAACCAAAAAAATTAGGGTTTATCAACTTTTAGTCTATGTCTTCTGATTCAATTCCGGATTTAAGGAAACATAAAGAGCTGATTAATTAACATCGCTCTGATATCAAATGTTGATCGGTTCTTCATGTAAGTAAAAGAAAACAAAAATAATAATAAACCTATGAACTTGTTAAAGCAGGGTGACTAGTAACCACAACAGAGTATGATGCAGTCGACACGTTTGTCAACTTCATCGAGTTTCACTTTAGGATGTATAGTAAAAGATGGTGTTAGGGTTCTTAAGAGGAACCCGGTTTAGGAAAAACAAGACACATAAAATTGTATGTGAGCTATTATATAATAAGCGTAATATATACATATATATACATACACGCACGCACGCGCGCACGCGCGCGCGCACACACACACACACATATATATATTGAAAGTTTGTTTTAATTTGAACAAGACAAAAGTCAAGTTTGCTTTTGCTCAGACTCGATTCATTTACAAAACCAACAACGAACAAGTTTTTTTTTATCAAAAGTGTCCCCTACTTCTTTAGTTTTCTTGAGGGCAAGCAAAAGATAAGTGTGGGGATGTGATGGTTGGTTAATTTTTATGCGTATTAGTTCGTTTATTTATTAGTTTTTATCGTTTGTTGTAGGAACTTAGATACTTCATACGTGTCTGTTGTATTTCAGGTCATATACGTTAAAGCAGCTAATTTGGACCTGTTGAGGCACGGGATGAAGACCCGGTACATCCAGCACACAAAATGAGATAAATTAAAGAATTATGCTTGCGACATGGCCCATCGCGATACGCGATGGGCTTGCTCGAGATCCATCGCGTATCGCGATGGGTAGTTAATGAAGGTTGACTTTGGGTCATCGCGATACACGATGGACCAGTGAAGACCCCATCGCATATCGCGATGGGGGATGCTGAAGGGAAAGTTAGGGTTTATTATCAATTTCATTCCATGATGACCCTATCTTCACACACTTCGATGAAGGCAATTTCTAGAGCTCAAGGAGGCCGATTCCACCATTTCGAATCATACCGAGACCACCTAGATGCTCTATTTCTTCCACATTGAAGATTCCACGATGCCGAGACGCGGATAAACTTATTGAATCTCACCCGGGAATGTAGAGTTTGTAAAGGATTCAGTTTTCTCATGTAACTAAGAACGTTTATGTATAATTGTTTATATTTAATCTATGAATATTGACGTTTAGTATTTCTGTGTGTTCAATCGGTTTAGTTTTATGTTGATCATAGGGTTGTTTTATTAGGTTGAATACGATAAAGCATATAATTTCCCTTAACTGAGTCACACTGGCTGGGACTGTCTGATAACCAGTGTCGTGTGTAAAACGATTATTGATGCCTAAGGTTTTGTCTAGTTGACCAGTTGATTAGTCTGTAGTTAACCGTTAATGATTAATCTGTTAGGTTGCATGAGATTATTGTAAGTTGCTTACTAGAAGTCCCAGGTGTGACTTTCTTTTATAATTTGATCGATAATTGTTTACTGTTCGTTTGCTTAACTAAACTTAGACTATTTGCTTGTGTGATCAGCACTAAAACTTGCTACTTCATAATATTGAACTTGTTACACGATTTGCATTGACCACATACTCCTGGTGGATACGATACCTTACTTATCCTAGCTACTTAGGTTAATCAGGTTTTTGCATGACTCAAACGACGGCCGTCAGTTTTCGTAATAGAACATGAAAAAGGAAACAAAAAAAATTATGATTTATCAAGTTTTAGTCCATGTCTTCTGATTCATTTCCAGTTTTAGGGAAAACATAAAGAACTGATAATAACCATCGCTCTAATATCAAATGTTGATCAGTTCTTCAAGTAAGTAAAAGAAAACATAAATAATAATAAACCTATGAAGTTGTTAAAGCCGGGTGACTAGTAACCGCAACAGAGTATGATGTAGTCGATCCGTTTGTCATCTTGATCGAGTCTCACTTTAGGATGTATAGTAAAAGATGGTGTTAGGGTTCCTAAGAGGAACTCGGTTTAGGAGAAAGAAGACACATAAAATTGTATGTGAGCTATTATATAATAAGGGTAATATATACATACATACACACACACATATATATATATTGAAAGTTTTTTTTAATTTGAACAAGACAAAAGTCAAGTTTGCTTTAGTCAGACTCAATTCATTTACAAATCCAACAACGAACAAGTTTTTTTATTAAGTGTGTCCCCTGCTTTTTGACATCCGTACTGTAACAAGTCGGATTTTTGGTTTATTATTTTGTTAACCATTACCCAACCCGTTTCTCAGATCGTGTAATGTAATCAAAAAATTATCGCTTTTATAGAGTTATTGATATTTATTACTATTTGTTTATTATATTTAATTAATTTATTAAAATAACTTTGAATCATATTTAAATTACACCCTAAACTAATTTTTAATCTACTATGAATCCTCACCAATCGTCCAGGGGCTAAAATGAAATTCTACTCAAATATTATATCTAACCCTTCAACCCGTACCCCGTAGACCCGTATGAACCAAACTCGCCATCCAATTGATGTCTTGTACCATAATCTTCGTGCTAATCATTATAATATCTTTAGCGATCACACCGACATTTTAATTATAGGATATCGATCAAAACGATCTCGTTAACGATTCTATACAAACCGCCATTAGCATATTATGTATTATACCATCTAGAGATGATATTAACTCAGTTAATCACGTCTGCACATTCATATATACATCGCAAACATAAACACTATGGTTAAATTCGTTTTCGCCCAGCCCGTTTTTCACTACAAGAAAATAGGATCTTTACCAACACATAATGTACCTACACATCTAAATGTGTGGGTAATTATCTACACATGTTTTAATATGTGTAAGTGGTTATGAATATCTTTACGTAATAAGAAACACTTATTATGCTTTAGTAATATGTTTTAGCTTCACTTGTCATTAGTGGGAAAATTCCCTCATAAATTAATGATAAATTAAATAATAAATTACCCACACATGTGACAAATTTTTATTACGTGTAGGTAAAGTATCTACACATATATTCGAAATTAACATATGTGGTGGTACATAGTTATGTTTACCAACACATAATATTTGAAAATAGATATGTAGATAAATTATGTAAATAATATTTTATTTTATTTTTTGAAAATGACATGGGAAAGTGTATCCTTCACATATTTAAAAAATATACCATATGTGTAGATATTGGTTACATATAAATTAAATATAAAATTTTTATTTTTGTATTCGAAAATGACGTGGAAAATAATTACTTACACATATTAAAAGTGTAAAATATGTGTAGATATTAGATACATATAAATAAGTAAATAAATTTTAATTATTATTTTTATAAAATGACGTTGCAAGAACCTAAATATATTTGTAAATATAAAATATGAGTAGACATGGATACGCACACTATAAATTGTAACTATTATGGACTAAGTTGTTAGGGTTATTACTGTTTGTAACATCCTACTTTCGATGTTAATAATAAAATAAATTTTGTTTATTTGATAATGTGTTATTATCTAATTTAGATAAATAAACTATTTGAGGGTGGGCTTGGACATTAAAAGATGAAATAAGGGATGGAATGGGCATTTGGTCCATTGGCTTAAGGGAGTATATATACCCTAAACCCTAGTCATTTCCATTTTTATTCATCTTTACACTATAGCCTACACCTTCAAAAACACACACAAACACCCTCCTATATCCCGAGTCAAGATCCGAAGGTGAAAACCCGAGCTTGTTTGTGCTACAACGTCGTAAAGAGCCAAAACCGACATCAAACTTAGATCGGGTTCGTGAAACCGATTCGTTAAACGTACGTTTATAACGGAAACTTGTTCGTTTATGCTTGGTCCGTTTAGTATTCCTAGATCTATATAAAAATGGAAAAGAACCTATGTTTTTAACAAACACAAAGAACCTCATCGAAATTCGTTAACATCGGGTGGGTTAATTAATCAAACGTTAAGCCTATGCTTTTAACTATCAGGAAAACCTTTTAAAAACGCTGTTTGGATGTTGAGTTGATTAGGGTTTGTTGGCACTGGGAACACGAGTCTATTGATACCAGATTCGTGTTGTTTCATCGTGATATGAGGATTAATTGAAAAAACTCGGTGTCTGTTGACCATCGTTGTTCTTGACGATTTTGACCTTGACCCCTGACTCAAAGTTTTGGATAAGACCAATGCTCATTCGTTATGAATCGTTGGTCATTCGTTAGGCAGTCATAACGAATGAGAATGCTCACGTAATGAGTGAACCCTTCATTTGTCTAATAGAGGTCACAGATGGACTATTCATTCGTTAATCATCATTCATCTTGATAAAGTGACGAATTTAGTCATTCATTATAACGAAATGAACCAGTCATCATAGCGAATGAGATAGCGGATGGTATAACGAATGATACTTAAACCAGAATGAAGATCTCTTAACGAATCAGACCATTCTTTATAACGAATGAAGTCATTCATCATAACAAATGAGTTAGCAAATATCATAGCGAATGAACCTCTCATTCGTCTCCCGAAGTCACGAATGGTTTCATCCATTTTTTATTCTCTCATTCGTCTCAATAAGACTCATATCAAGCTATTCGTTATAACGAATGGAATCATTCGTTATAACGAATGGGATAGCGAATGATAATTTACCAGAACCCATTCGTCATAACGAATAAGTAGCGAGTAAAATAATCACTTAAGAAATAATCATTTAAAAAATGTTAATGAAAAATTTGCGAAGAACCTTTAATGGAAATAAAAATTTTCCATGCTGACCTGGCAGCTCGACCCAAGCCAGGGGCTCTGCCCCTTGGACCTTGGTTAGAGCTGGCGCCCCTAGACCCCGCTTCCAGAGGCGTTGCCCCCGGAACCTCGTTCGTTGAGGGTTATATTAAACTAGAAATTCTATGTGGGTAGTGATAGTTAATTGATACGTGTAATTGTTATACAGTTACCCGTGCCCAATAAAAGAAAGGAGTTACCATTAACTCTAAGAGGAACCGAGTTCAGGTGAGTTTCTAGCCCCATTTCCTTGTTATGTTTCGAGGCTGTGTGCATACTCGATGTGAATGTTAATACACTTACCTTAAATGGTAAGTGTATGCTATGGTTATTGATGCAATAGTATGTATGAATGTTATGAATGAATGCTTGTCGGTGCGTGAACGATCTTTGGATATTGCACGTATCGTCAGGGAATGTAATGTGTAGTATCTCTAGTATGAAATATTTATGTATAAAGGTAAGTAGTGAAATGAGTATGTACGAAAGAATGTTAAATAAGGGAAAAGGTATGCATGATTAAAGAATGAATGGAATGTATGGTTAAATGGTTACAGACCCTAATTAATATCTACGAAGGGTAAATGGTTGCAGACCCTAATAATATATTCCAAGGTTAAAGGGTTTGCAGACCCTAATAATATCTGTGAAGGTTAAAGGTTTGCATACCCTAATAACATATGCGAAGGTTAAAGGGTTGCAGACCCTAATAATATCTGCGATGGTTAAAGGGTTGCAGACCCTAATAATATCTGTGTAGGTTTTAGGGCGAAATGCTCTTTAAAACGAATAGTTAGTAATGTATGAAAGAAAGAATGAAAGTATGTATAAAGAATGGTAACACGTTAAGAATGTGATATGAATATTCGGATACATATTTATAAGTAAGTATGTGTATGTATTGTATGTTGCCTGGTTAACTAGAACTCACTCAGCGTAGCTGACTTTTAGTATGCACGCAGGTGAATAGGTTGAGGTAGCTCGCTTGAATAAGGACACATGGCATTGGAACGAAGATACTGGCATATCAAGGATAATATTATGATGTTATTATGTTTTTTAATTTGAAAGACGAAGGATGTTTAATTTGGAAATATTAGTGTTTCTGTGTGTTCAATGAGTTTAGTTTTACGTGTATCTGAGCAATTAGTTACCAGTTGCTATAATAACTGATCATAGGGTTGTTTGATTAGGTTGAATACGATAAAGAATATAATTGCCCTTAACTGAGTCACACTAGGAGGGACTGTTTGATAACCAGTGTCGTGTGTAAAACGATTATTGATGCATATGGTTTTGTCAAGTTGATCAGTCTGTAGTTAACTGTTAATGATTTATCTGTTAGGTTGCATGAGATTGTTGTAAGTTGCTTACTTGAAGTCCCAGGTGGGATTTGCTTTTATAATTTGATTGATAATTATTTACTGTTCGTTTTCTTAATTCTAAATTAGACTATTTTCTTGTGTGATCAGAACTAAAACTTTCTACCTCATAATATTGTACTTGTTACATGATTTGCATTGACCACTTACTCCTGGTGGATACGATACCTTACTTATCCTAGCTACTAAGGTTAATCAGGTTTTTGCATGACTCAAACGACAGTCATCAAAATGGCATCATTGCCGAGAGTTAGTGCGCTTAGTGTTTTTTGTGTTAATTGATTTTTGTGTTTATTTTAAATTTACTTGTAGTTTTTAATTTTAGTTTAAATTATGTTTTTCTATTTTACGCGGGGTGTGTTGTTTGTGGAGATAACAGGCTTATGCACACCCGCCACTCGGGAAGACAGTCACCGCTAGTTTTTGAGCCCGAAATTAAGATATTAACTCGGCAGAACCGAGCTCAGAATAGAACCTCATAAATGGAAGATCAAGACCAGAACCAAAACCAAAACCAAAACCAGAACAAGAATGAAAACTAGAACCAAGACCCACAACCACTCCCTGAAAATAACACGTTTCACCCTGTAGGTTCCCAGCCGGATCTACACGAGATATCACGTACTACGCAGGTGCGGAATCCCTACGTAAGACGTTACGAGTATAGAAAACAATACGATTAACACACGATAATCAAACACGTTGTATACCAACCTTAAACACGTGATACGAAGATCACTTGATTACAGACTCTCTCTGACTCGAATACACGAAAACTGTAAAACTGAATTAATTATCTCTAATAAGCCGTAACATATAGCTTATATAATCACGACAACTTCGCCTGGCATGTTCAGGCGAAGTTGTCACTAACTTCGCTTGACTAACAAGTTCGCCCATATCAGCGAACTTGTTAGCAACTTCGCTTATACAAAACATAAAATATTACAAACGCGATTACAGACACTAGACACTGAACTACTGACATCATGCACCAACAGACTCCCCATTGGCAGTAGCTTCATCTCTTTAGCTTCAAACACGTGTCTTGTAATCTTCAACCTTGTATCTTCACGCATGCACTCCTTCTCTAACACAAACCGACACAACTCTTTGATATTTCCTCGCTTCGTCTTTCCAAGCAGGAATATAAAAGATTTTCTTCTCATTGAGCACCTGCAGATCAGCTTGCGATAAGTTTACCAAATGCTTCGGATCGTAAACTCTTAGTACCTCTTGCTCATCCTCGTCTTCCATCACCGCCTCAGCTGTCTCACAATCTACAAACCACCACTTTAGGTCTTTAAGCACATCCTTGGGCATAAGCTTCATCGGTACTTCTTTCAAACACCGGATCGGTTTATACTTCATAATCATCCAAGGCTTTCCATCAGCTCTCAAACCTCTATCCTTGTCTTCAACAAGTTTTCCCTTTTGTGGCTTCAACAGCTCAAACTTCTTCTCTTTTATACTCTCTTTCCATACAATTTTCCCAATGACTCTAGCCATATTATCATCACTTCGATTGATTAACCCCAATCTGGCTAAGTCTTTCACTTCACATTCCGGCAGTGTATTCAACGATCTTAACATTCTTTTAAAATACTGAACACCGTCATACCTTTTAATCACGAAGAGCCTCAACTGCTCATCATAGATCCAGCAAATAATCCATTTCTTCGCTTCAGCATAGCCTTTAATGTTGTAACTCTTCTTAAACATTGTAGGGACCGCCGGTTTCTTCGTTTTGACGAACCACTGAGCATAGCCTTCCTTCCATCTAGGCTGCTCTTCCCATTCAGACTCATCGCTTCCAATCTGTTCACTCAAACCTGCTTTCTCAACATCTGGTATCTCATGCTCCACATTCTCTTCTACTATCTCTCCCTCTTCTATCTCTGTATCAATCACAATATCTTCTCCAATCTTCTCTATCACATCACTTGGTAGTACATCATCATCACCAACAAAAACATCATCCATCTCCTCTTCGTCCACCACCACCACATTATCACCACCAGCTGCAGATGTCGACTCCCCCTGAGTTGTGGAAGTTCCAAGAGCTTGATCAGTTCTTGGTAGCTCACCACCTGCATCTTTCGACGCATTAGGATCATCGTATCTATCATTCCTTCTCTTGGTCCTCAACTCGTCGCCTTTACAGCTCGTCTCCCCCTGAGATGCCAAGAACTCCTTCAGAGCATCTATGATCTTTCCATGTTCTACCAGCAGGGACGACTGCATCAGATTCTCTGCAACTAGAAGTTGAATAGCCTGGGTCTGGATAAGATTCACCCTTGATTGTTCTGCCACGACCCGTTCAAGTGCTGCTATTCGTTCTGAGTCTGAGAGGGTTGCATCGAAATCGAACCTCATATGTGAAATGTCTTGAGTGTACTGAGGAGGGATTTCCGATGTCACCGGGACCTCAGAAGTAGAAATAGACGTAACTGCAGGTGGTATCGTCATTGTTAACCCTGCAGTGGCCACAACAGTCGACTCAATAAAGCGTGCCACGACCTCCGATGGAGTAACAGTCGGAGGCGGCAACGAAACGATCACGGGAGCCGAAAGTTGGAAAGTAGTGGGTGGAAGGCCAAATGTAGATGAGGTAGCCACCACGGGAACACCCGTAGCGCTTGGCCTTGTAACCTGTAGGGATGAGGGAACCATTGTCATACCGGATAGTGCTGGTGGAGTGAAACGTACCACCCTAGAGCTTTCACCGGCTCCTGATCCTGCACCTATCCGTTCCCTTCTTGACCTTCTTATCAACTGTTGTACCTCTTCCTCAAAGTCTGACTCGTCATCATCATCTGTTCTCTTTCTTTTCCCATGTAGTCTTTCTCGAGTCACCATAATCCTTCTCGCCTCTGCCACTTCATCATCAGAATCTGAGCCAGCCACCGTTGTAGCTGCCCTAGTAACATGCACAGTCGAGGCACGTTCAACAGGGACCTGAACGTTCTCCTCTGGATCCACCCGATCCATATCAAAGAAGCCTTGACCACCAAATTCTGCATCAAGGTCCACTTCCTCCTCCGGTGACACAACAGGAGCAGCAGGTATAGCTTGAGGTGCTCCTGCCTGTTGTGGTGCCGGGTCCCTAAACTCATCCCCACGAGCAGGCACATACCCCGGGTTGATTAAGTACCCAAAGAGTGGAGTATGGCGAGGACGAAGCTCAGGTTTGCTCCTCGCACTGGAGGATCGACACTGGGCGAAGATCCGTTTGTTCACACTCTCTACATATCGGATCGAACGACGCTGAGGAAGCGTTGGAGCAACATGATTCAAGATCATTTGTAGGAATCTTGGATACATGATGAATCGCTCACGCGCCATCGCTCTTCGTTGACGATCAATCTCGTAAAAGACCATCTGACTAAAGCTGAATCGCTTGTTGTATGTCAGAGCAGTCATCGCTGACTGCATGGTCGCGCCCATGCCATCAGTGCCCGCCTTTCTCCCTGACATGCATACTATCATAACATGCATGAGAAAGCGCCACTGGTCAAGTAGGAAACCCTTCCTTCTCTGCGAATCCCCCAAGGGACCTGAATAACCCATCCTAAAAAATGCTCCATCGCGGAAAGGAGCTAAAAACTATGTCGGGTCATCCCTTGTCTCGTTTCCAAACCACAGAGCCGCCCGGATATGTTCAGAAGAGAACTGAACCATCTGACCGTTGACTGTTGCGCGCATCACCGGGGGTTCGACTCTACAGTCGTATTCCACGGTCTGCCAGAAATCCTCAATGTTGGGTAAGGATATCGGCAGAGTTGTTCTAATGGCGTGGAATATCCTCGAGCGTAAAAGGAAGGTGATGATTTCGCGGAAATCATCAACTCCGCTCGCTTCCGGGTCTAAGGTGATATACATGTTGTAACCCGGGAAGAACTGTCTTTGCTGATCACCTCCGTCATCACCGCCTGCACCACCTACTCCAGCAATAGCAGCCATATCTACAACAAACAGGTTAAGTTAGATAAACGTCAAAGCGAATCACAAGTTCGCCTGTTACCTTGAGCGAAGTTGTGATCAATTCTGTATAGGCGAAGTTAAAGGTGAGGCGAAGTTGGAAAACAACTTCGCTTCAACTTGAACTTCGTCTGAAAATTGTTAAGTAAAATGGTCCAGGCGAAGTTAATGAGAATTTCGCCTAATCACAACATCGCCTCATAAACTGTTTCAAAATCAATAATCAGGCGAAGTTAAACCTCAGGCGAAGTTACGGATAACTTCGCCTAAAATGTAACTTCGCCGAATTTGAATCGGCAACAGTTAGGATTTTGAACGACGTGTAGATGATGATTTCGGAGATCAAGGACTCCGAAATACATGATTTTATGAAGTTTTATACGTTCAAGTGGTTTACTATCACGTAAAAACAAGTTTGAAAATCGGGTTTTTAGGTTTCAAATAATCGAGGTCACGAAACGGGTCGTATCGACCTGTGATAATCATTAACGACAATGATTATACGAATATGGAACCCTACACACCTTTAATCGACAATGAAATCGAGAAAGAAACACAGAATGATTGATGATAATAGAATCGATAAGTTCGCCGAGGTTTCTGTGAGTATAAGTTCGCTGGGTTTTGAAATAAATGAACAGTTTGACCTTTAAAGTCCTTTATATAGGGTCACAGATGTATCGGCGAAGTTGTGGATAACTTCGCCTATCAGGCGAAGTTATGCAGAACTTCGCTGAAATTAAAAATTTTTCAAAACAAACCCCATAATTTGAACAATTTGCAACTAAGTTAGAAAACATCCTTTAAAGCGTTAAATGAAACGATCAAGACCAAGTAACCAGGTATAAAATCATACAAACCCAAAAATAAAAAAACTTTTAAAATAAAGGTACACGGGATCAAATTTCAGTCTCGACAGGGACTACCATGTTTTAGAAAAGATCCGAACAGGAATCATACTAATTTCGTGACTGTCACACAGATCCGTGTTCAGCTGTATTATGACATAAAGAAACAGGTTGTAAGCAGGTAATCTACTTAGAATGGTTTTCATCGTTTCTGTGATACGAGTTAGGTTCAATTAAGCTCAAAACTTAAGTGGGCAACAACTCAGAGATTATGATGCCTCCTATCTATTCTCAAAGCGTATTTGGCTTTCCCCAAGTCACCCCGAATTGACCTTGACCCGTAGTGTCTGATTAAGTAGTGATTACACTTCGATCTTAGACTCTGTTTCCCGTTCACCTTCTTGCGTCTTGATTGAGAATCATTAACCTTATGAACTCTAGAATACACACATTTTTTTTTTTTAATCTAACATATATATACACAACTTCAAGTAGAAAATAACTGCAAGTCCCGAATCTGGATCACTGCAGTGTCTTGACACGCTATCTTCACGGGACTCAGAACACTCACGGGCTCGTGTATGACTGGGTAATCGCTTTTCTGCCTATCATTTGGAAAGATATGTATGAAGACATGCACAACTCTTAAGGAGTTTCCACATAAAATCGAATAGATTTAGTTAGTATCACTTCTACTTTTACGCACCATAAAAGCTACCGTGACATACAATGACTGTTCTAAAGACTTTAAGCCTAATAACTTCACTAGTTAAGCACACAGAATCAGTATATCTATCACTTTCCAAGGTTGGATCAATTTTCTGTTAAACATAGTAAAGTAACTTCTTACGAAGTAGTAGACTTGAAAAATAATTTCATCTCCCGAAAAGAAAAATTTAACTTCTATCGCCCCAACCAAATCAAAGTCTTCGGGTTAACGGCTATCCCGAAGATCCAATGGATCAGCTGGACCGACCACATACTAGTATGTGTCCTTCTAACTAAGTATGATCGACTAATTTTCAGCGAAAGAATGAAAACTCATCATAAACCGCCCCGGTCACTTTCAATTCATCTGGTTAATGGCTATCCTCATATTCTACAAGTAGAAATGAGGACCAAACATATCCTAAGACATGTCCTTCAAACTGAGGCAACCGACATAATTCTAAGCGATAATGACGGTTTTTTTTTTTTTTTTATCAAAAACACAAAGCATGGTTACTCGGGATTGATCATCCCATTCCGCTCAACAAGGTTTTGAAATCTAGTTTTGTCAAACGCTTTCGTGAATAAGTCAGCGAAATTATCTAACGTATCAACCTTTTCGAGCTCAATCAGCTTCTTCTCAGCACAATCCCGTATAAAATGATGACGTATGTCAATATGTTTAGTTTTACTGTGCTTCACGGGATTGTTAGTTACTGAGATAGCAGCTGTGTTATCAATGCAAATAGGAGTAAGTGAGAAATTCAGACCATAGTCGCGCAACTGTCGTGTGTAAAACGATTATTGATGCATATGGTTTTGTCAAGTTGATCAGTCTGTAGTTAACTGTTAATGATTTATCTGTTAGGTTGCATGAGATTGTTGTAAGTTGCTTACTTGAAGTCCCAGGTGGGATTTGCTTTTATAATTTGATTGATAATTATTTACTGTTCGTTTTCTTAATTCTAAATTAGACTATTTTCTTGTGTGATCAGAACTAAAACTTTCTACCTCATAATATTGTACTTGTTACATGATTTGCATTGACCACTTACTCCTGGTGGATACGATACCTTACTTATCCTAGCTACTAAGGTTAATCAGGTTTTTGCATGACTCAAACGACAGTCATCAAAATGGCATCATTGCCGAGAGTTAGTGCGCTTAGTGTTTTTTGTGTTAATTGATTTTTGTGTTTATTTTAAATTTACTTGTAGTTTTTAATTTTAGTTTAAATTATGTTTTTCTATTTTACGCGGGGTGTGTTGTTTGTGGAGATAACAGGCTTATGCACACCCGCCACTCGGGAAGACAGTCACCGCTAGTTTTTGAGCCCGAAATTAAGATATTAACTCGGCAGAACCGAGCTCAGAATAGAACCTCATAAATGGAAGATCAAGACCAGAACCAAAACCAAAACCAAAACCAGAACGAGAATGAAAACTAGAACCAAGACCCACAACCACTCCCTGAAAATAACACGTTTCACCCTGTAGGTTCCCAGCCGGATCTACACGAGATATCACGTACTACGCAGGTGCGGAATCCCTACGTAAGACGTTACGAGTATAGAAAACAATACGATTAACACACGATAATCAAACACGTTGTATACCAACCTTAAACACGTGATACGAAGATCACTTGATTACAGACTCTCTCTGACTCGAATACACGAAAACTGTAAAACTGAATTAATTATCTCTAATAAGCCGTAACATATAGCTTATATAATCACGACAACTTCGCCTGGCATGTTCAGGCGAAGTTGTCACTAACTTCGCTTGACTAACAAGTTCGCCCATATCAGCGAACTTGTTAGCAACTTCGCTTATACAAAACATAAAATATTACAAACGCGATTACAGACACTAGACACTGAACTACTGACATCATGCACCAACAGACTCCCCATTGGCAGTAGCTTCATCTCTTTAGCTTCAAACACGTGTCTTGTAATCTTCAACCTTGTATCTTCACGCATGCACTCCTTCTCTAACACAAACCGACACAACTCTTTGATATTTCCTCGCTTCGTCTTTCCAAGCAGGAATATAAAAGATTTTCTTCTCATTGAGCACCTGCAGATCAGCTTGCGATAAGTTTACCAAATGCTTCGGATCGTAAACTCTTAGTACCTCTTGCTCATCCTCGTCTTCCATCACCGCCTCAGCTGTCTCACAATCTACAAACCACCACTTTAGGTCTTTAAGCACATCCTTGGGCATAAGCTTCATCGGTACTTCTTTCAAACACCGGATCGGTTTATACTTCATAATCATCCAAGGCTTTCCATCAGCTCTCAAACCTCTATCCTTGTCTTCAACAAGTTTTCCCTTTTGTGGCTTCAACAGCTCAAACTTCTTCTCTTTTATACTCTCTTTCCATACAATTTTCCCAATGACTCTAGCCATATTATCATCACTTCGATTGATTAACCCCAATCTGGCTAAGTCTTTCACTTCACATTCCGGCAGTGTATTCAACGATCTTAACATTCTTTTAAAATACTGAACACCGTCATACCTTTTAATCACGAAGAGCCTCAACTGCTCATCATAGATCCAGCAAATAATCCATTTCTTCGCTTCAGCATAGCCTTTAATGTTGTAACTCTTCTTAAACATTGTAGGGACCGCCGGTTTCTTCGTTTTGACGAACCACTGAGCATAGCCTTCCTTCCATCTAGGCTGCTCTTCCCATTCAGACTCATCGCTTCCAATCTGTTCACTCAAACCTGCTTTCTCAACATCTGGTATCTCATGCTCCACATTCTCTTCTACTATCTCTCCCTCTTCTATCTCTGTATCAATCACAATATCTTCTCCAATCTTCTCTATCACATCACTTGGTAGTACATCATCATCACCAACAAAAACATCATCCATCTCCTCTTCGTCCACCACCACCACATTATCACCACCAGCTGCAGATGTCGACTCCCCCTGAGTTGTGGAAGTTCCAAGAGCTTGATCAGTTCTTGGTAGCTCACCACCTGCATCTTTCGACGCATTAGGATCATCGTATCTATCATTCCTTCTCTTGGTCCTCAACTCGTCGCCTTTACAGCTCGTCTCCCCCTGAGATGCCAAGAACTCCTTCAGAGCATCTATGATCTTTCCATGTTCTACCAGCAGGGACGACTGCATCAGATTCTCTGCAACTAGGAGTTGAATAGCCTGGGTCTGGATAAGATTCACCCTTGATTGTTCTGCCACGACCCGTTCAAGTGCTGCTATTCGTTCTGAGTCTGAGAGGGTTGCATCGAAATCAAACCTCATATGTGAAATGTCTTGAGTGTACTGAGGAGGGATTTCCGATGTCACCGGGACCTCAGAAGTAGAAATAGACGTAACTGCAGGTGGTATCGTCATTGTTAACCCTGCAGTGGCCACAACAGTCGACTCAATAAAGCGTGCCACGACCTCCGATGGAGTAACAGTCGGAGGCGGCAACGAAACGATCACGGGAGCCGAAAGTTGGAAAGTAGTGGGTGGAAGGCCAAATGTAGATGAGGTAGCCACCACGGGAACACCCGTAGCGCTTGGCCTTGTAACCTGTAGGGATGAGGGAACCATTGTCATACCGGATAGTGCTGGTGGAGTGAAACGTACCACCCTAGAGCTTTCACCGGCTCCTGATCATGCACCTATCCGTTCCCTTCTTGACCTTCTTATCAACTGTTGTACCTCTTCCTCAAAGTCTGACTCGTCATCATCATCTGTTCTCTTTCTTTTCCCATGTAGTCTTTCTCGAGTCACCATAATCCTTCTCGCCTCTGCCACTTCATCATCAGAATCTGAGCCAGCCACCGTTGTAGCTGCCCTAGTAACATGCACAGTCGAGGCACGTTCAACAGGGACCTGAACGTTCTCCTCTGGATCCACCCGATCCATATCAAAGAAGCCTTGACCACCAAATTCTGCATCAAGGTCCACTTCCTCCTCCGGTGACACAACAGGAGCAGCAGGTATAGCTTGAGGTGCTCCTGCCTGTTGTGGTGCCGGGTCCCTAAACTCATCCCCACGAGCAGGCACATACCCCGGGTTGATTAAGTACCCAAAGAGTGGAGTATGGCGAGGACGAAGCTCAGGTTTGCTCCTCGCACTGGAGGATCGACACTGGGCGAAGATCCGTTTGTTCACACTCTCTACATATCGGATCGAACGACGCTGAGGAAGCGTTGGAGCAACATGATTCAAGATCATTTGTAGGAATCTTGGATACATGATGAATCGCTCACGCGCCATCGCTCTTCGTTGACGATCAATCTCGTAAAAGACCATCTGACTAAAGCTGAATCGCTTGTTGTATGTCAGAGCAGTCATCGCTGACTGCATGGTCGCGCCCATGCCATCAGTGCCCGCCTTTCTCCCTGACATGCATACTATCATAACATGCATGAGAAAGCGCCACTGGTCAAGTAGGAAACCCTTCCTTCTCTGCGAATCCCCCAAGGGACCTGAATAACCCATCCTAAAAAATGCTCCATCGCGGAAAGGAGCTAAACACTATGTCGGGTCATCCCTTGTCTCGTTTCCAAACCACAGAGCCGCCCGGATATGTTCAGAAGAGAACTGAACCATCTGACCGTTGACTGTTGCGCGCATCACCGGGGGTTCGACTCTACAGTCGTATTCCACGGTCTGCCAGAAATCCTCAATGTTGGGTAAGGATATCGGCAGAGTTGTTCTAATGGCGTGGAATATCCTCGAGCGTAAAAGGAAGGTGATGATTTCGCGGAAATCATCAACTCCGCTCGCTTCCGGGTCTAAGGTGATATACATGTTGTAACCCGGGAAGAACTGTCTTTGCTGATCACCTCCGTCATCACCGCCTGCACCACCTACTCCAGCAATAGCAGCCATATCTACAACAAACAGGTTAAGTTAGATAAACGTCAAAGCGAATCACAAGTTCGCCTGTTACCTTGAGCGAAGTTGTGATCAATTCTGTATAGGCGAAGTTAAAGGTGAGGCGAAGTTGGAAAACAACTTCGCTTCAACTTGAACTTCGTCTGAAAATTGTTAAGTAAAATGGTCCAGGCGAAGTTAATGAGAATTTCGCCTAATCACAACATCGCCTCATAAACTGTTTCAAAATCAATAATCAGGCGAAGTTAAACCTCAGGCGAAGTTACGGATAACTTCGCCTAAAATGTAACTTCGCCGAATTTGAATCGGCAACAGTTAGGATTTTGAACGACGTGTAGATGATGATTTCGGAGATCAAGGACTCCGAAATACATGATTTTATGAAGTTTTATACGTTCAAGTGGTTTACTATCACGTAAAAACAAGTTTGAAAATCGGGTTTTTAGGTTTCAAATAATCGAGGTCACGAAACGGGTCGTATCGACCTGTGATAATCATTAACGACAATGATTATACGAATATGGAACCCTACACACCTTTAATCGACAATGAAATCGAGAAAGAAACACAGAATGATTGATGATAATAGAATCGATAAGTTCGCCGAGGTTTCTGTGAGTATAAGTTCGCTGGGTTTTGAAATAAATGAACAGTTTGACCTTTAAAGTCCTTTATATAGGGTCACAGATGTATCGGCGAAGTTGTGGATAACTTCGCCTATCAGGCGAAGTTATGCAGAACTTCGCTGAAATTAAAAATTTTTCAAAACAAACCCCATAATTTGAACAATTTGCAACTAAGTTAGAAAACATCCTTTAAAGCGTTAAATGAAACGATCAAGACCAAGTAACCAGGTATAAAATCATACAAACCCAAAAATAAAAAAACTTTTAAAATAAAGGTACACGGGATCAAATTTCAGTCTCGACAGGGACTACCATGTTTTAGAAAAGATCCGAACAGGAATCATACTAATTTCGTGACTGTCACACAGATCCGTGTTCAGCTGTATTATGACATAAAGAAACAGGTTGTAAGCAGGTAATCTACTTAGAATGGTTTTCATCGTTTCTGTGATACGAGTTAGGTTCAATTAAGCTCAAAACTTAAGTGGGCAACAACTCAGAGATTATGATGCCTCCTATCTATTCTCAAAGCGTATTTGGCTTTCCCCAAGTCACCCCGAATTGACCTTGACCCGTAGTGTCTGATTAAGTAGTGATTACACTTCGATCTTAGACTCTGTTTCCCGTTCACCTTCTTGCGTCTTGATTGAGAATCATTAACCTTATGAACTCTAGAATACACACATTTTTTTTTTTTTAATCTAACATATATATACACAACTTCAAGTAGAACATAACTGCAAGTCCCGAATCTGGATCACTGCAGTGTCTTGACACGCTATCTTCACGGGACTCAGAACACTCACGGGCTCGTGTATGACTGGGTAATCGCTTTTCTGCCTATCATTTGGAAAGATATGTATGAAGACATGCACAACTCTTAAGGAGTTTCCACATAAAATCGAATAGATTTAGTTAGTATCACTTCTACTTTTACGCACCATAAAAGCTACCGTGACATACAATGACTGTTCTAAAGACTTTAAGCCTAATAACTTCACTAGTTAAGCACACAGAATCAGTATATCTATCACTTTCCAAGGTTGGATCAATTTTCTGTTAAACATAGTAAAGTAACTTCTTACGAAGTAGTAGACTTGAAAAATAATTTCATCTCCCGAAAAGAAAAATTTAACTTCTATCGCCCCAACCAAATCAAAGTCTTCGGGTTAACGGCTATCCCGAAGATCCAATGGATCAGCTGGACCGACCACATACTAGTATGTGTCCTTCTAACTAAGTATGATCGACTAATTTTCAGCGAAAGAATGAAAACTCATCATAAACCGCCCCGGTCACTTTCAATTCATCTGGTTAATGGCTATCCTCATATTCTACAAGTAGAAATGAGGACCAAACATATCCTAAGACATGTCCTTCAAACTGAGGCAACCGACATAATTCTAAGCGATAATGACGGTTTTTTTTTTTTTTTTTTATCAAAAACACAAAGCATGGTTACTCGGGATTGATCATCCCATTCCGCTCAACAAGGTTTTGAAATCTAGTTTTGTCAAACGCTTTCGTGAATAAGTCAGCGAAATTATCTAACGTATCAACCTTTTCGAGCTCAATCAGCTTCTTCTCAGCACAATCCCGTATAAAATGATGACGTATGTCAATATGTTTAGTTTTACTGTGCTTCACGGGATTGTTAGTTACTGAGATAGCAGCTGTGTTATCAATGCAAATAGGAGTAAGTGAGAAATTCAGACCATAGTCGCGCAACTGTTGTTGAATCCAAAGAACCTGGGAGCAGCAGTTGGATGCTGCCATGTATTCTGCTTCACAGGTTGAAATTGCGACTGAAGTCTGCTTCTTGCATTGCCACGACACCAATCTGCCACCAAGAAACTGACATCCACCAGTTGTAGACTTCCGACTCTGATTGCACCCTCCATAATCAGAATCTTTGTAAGAGGCTAGCTCCAAGTCTCCTCCTCTCGGATACCACAACCCCAGCTTCGGTTTGCCCTTGAGATAACGCAGTATCCTCTTCGCACCCTTCAAATGAGATTCTTTTGGGTTTGCCTGAAAGCGTGCACAAAGACAAACAGCAAACATTATATCAGGCCTAGAAGCAGTTAAGTACATTAAAGAACCTATAATAGCCCGATATTGGGTTGGGTCCACGTCTGCATCGTTGTCTGAATCAGCACCCAATTTGTGATTGACGCAGACTGGAGTATCATATGGAGTGATGTCCTCCATCTTGAAGCGTTTGAGAACATCATGGACATACTTAGTCTGATGAATGAACATCCCATCTTTCTTCTGATCAACCTGCAATCCTAAAAAGAAAGTTAGTTCACCCATAGCACTCATTTCAAATCTCTTCTTCATGACGGCCTCAAACTCCTGACACATGGTTACCTTTGATGCAGCAAAGATAATGTCATCCACGTAGACTTGCACCAGCAGAAAGTCGCTTCCCTTTCTCTTGAAGAACAACGTGCTATCAATCTTACCTCTTTCAAACTCATTCTCAAGCAAGTAATCGGATAACGTTAAGTACCAGGCACGAGGTGCCTGATGTAGTCCATACAGCACTTTACTTAGCTTGTACACGTGATCGGGAAAGTCAGGGTCAGGAAAACCCGGAGGTTGCTCAACATACACAACCTCATCGACTTTACCGTTTAGGAACGCACTCTTCACATCCAACTGAAAAACTTTCATCTCCTTATGAGCAGCAAATGCCAAAAATAGCCGAATGGCTTCCAATCTTGCCACAGGAGCAAATACTTCATTGTAATCAATCCCCTCTTGTTGATTAAAGCCTTTAACAACCAGCCTCGCCTTATTCCTGATAACAACCCTTTTCTCATCTCTCTTATATTTGAAGACCCACTTCGTGCCTATCGCATGCACATTTCTTGGTTTTTCAACCAAATTCCATACTTCCATTTTCTTAAACTGAGCTAACTCTTCTTGCATGGCTTCGACCAACGAACTGTCCTTAAGAGCCATTTGATAGTTCTTTGGTTCAATCTGGCTGATGAAGCTGGTGTACAAGCATTCGTTGATAATGCCCGTGTCTTTAATGCTTGTGTAAACACAGGTGTGCTCATTCAAGCTTTTTCTTGTTTGTACACCGGCGGACAGATCACCTATCACGTTCTCCAAAGGATGATCTTTGTGAATTCTCGTAGTCGGAACCCAACTGATATTTAGATTATCTTCCAAGTTCGAATATAGCTCATCCATGGTTGATTGATGTTGAGAATTAAACAGATTGATGAATTCCTCTTCAGTAGAGGCAGCAGGGGTATTGACAGTATTTGACGAGGAAGGCTGACATTCATCATACTGTGGTCTTTGCACCAAAGTGTCTTCCTCATCGCATATCATCTTCGTAGCAATTCTTTCCTCAGCTTCTGCATAATCCAGATAAGGTATGTTAAAAGATTTAAAGAGTCTATCATAGTCGAAAACCCCAGCGGGTCCCGTGCTTGGTTTTGGTGATTTGTAACTTGTGATATCAGTGTTACATACCACCTCAACCTTGCTGGTCGATGTATTAAAGACCCGTCTGTTGGGAATCCCAACAACGTATCCGACTAAGATTCCTTCGTCGGCTACTCCACCAAATTTTGAATTGGTCTTTAATATCGAACACGGGGACCCGAATGGTTCAAGACCACTCAAGTTGGGTTTTCTCCCATGCATTAGTTCATAGCAGGTTTTATTTAATCTTTTAACAGTTAACACTCTATTAAGGATATAACAGGCTGTTGCAACGGCTTCAGCCCAGAACACCACGGGAAGTTTCGAATCAGCCAGCATGGTCCTGGCTCCTTCAATCAAAGTCCTGTTCTTCCTCTCAGCCACTCCATTTTGTTGCGGAATGTACGGTGCGCTGTATTGGTGTTCAATCCCCTTCTGTAGGCAGAAGATCTCCATCTGATAGTTCTTGAACTCAGTCCCATTGTCACTCCTGATGTATTTAACTCTTTTTCCCATAATGTTCTCAACTTTGGTAATCAAATTTATTACCATCTGAACAGTTTCATCCTTCGACTTCAGGAAATATACCCACGAGTATCGAGAAAAATCATCAGTAATCACCAAGCAGTACGATGTTCCTCCTAGACTTTTTACATTCACGGGACCGAAGAGATCCATGAGAAGTAATTCTAGGGTACTTACAATTGAATTGACCTTCTTGGTGAGATGGGATTTCTTGTGTTGCTTTCCCTTCTTGCATGATAAGCATTTGTGTTTGAAGTTGAAATTCTTCAAGGGAACCCCCAACACAAGCCCATTTTTTACAAGGTAGTTCATCTTACGAAGATGAATGTGCCCCATTCTCCTATGCCATAATTCGGACTCTGATTCAGTCGCTTTCGACAAAAGACACGATTCTTCAGTGGCCATTTCAGTAGACCTCATATCCATGATATACGTATTCTTCACTCTCGGAGCCTTCATAACAATCCAGTCCTCTGGTATCTTAAAACCAGGATACAACACTATCGCCTCATTCTTCGTGAAATGCACGGTATAATCCTTGTCACAGATCTGCGAAACACTCAGCAGATTGTGCTTCAGTTCTTCAACAAAGTTAACTTTCTCTAGCGTCATCTTCCCGTTAGTCACAGTCCCAATTCCTGTGATCTTTCCACCGCTCTCTCCTGCGAAACTCACTCTACCACCTTGAACAGGTTTCCAGTCTTGTAACAATTTCTTGTTACCCGTCATGTGCCGGGAACAGTCGCTATCCACAACCCATTGATTGTTGGCAGCCCTGTTCAACTGTTCCTGCACGATTAAAGCAGAAAGTTAAAATCTGGGGACCCAAGACCGATTGGTCTTGGGTCGATACATCCCGTACCTTGGCTGTCCAAAGTTAGTATCGTAATCATTTCTGTGAGTCCTAACAGGATACCTTCTTGTGGATTGTCTATGAGGCCATCCATACCGTCTTGAATTAAATGAATTATTAGTTATGGTTTGGGTGTTTGCAGTGAAAAACTGAGATCTATTTCTTTGAAAACCTGGATTAGACCAATTTCTGAATTTTGATGGGTTTTCATTTTTACCATTAAATCGATTACCGTTAGCTCTTTTCTCAGATTTTGAAGGCCTCACTCCTCTGAATTTCTGCTTCAGAGGGCAATCAGCAACAAGGTGTCCTAATTGATTACATCTGAAACAACTCTTGTGTTCAACTTTCTTATCAAAAGTTGTCTTAGATGTTGAGGCAGTATTACTGCCCATTTGTCTCACATAAGGTGGGACATACGGGTTTAGTGGAGGCTTCTTTTCAGGTGTTTTATTTTTCTCCCCACTTTTTGGTAATACTTCCTCTTGTTTTGTGTCACACGACTCAGAAGACTTGTCCGAGTTAGATGAGACAGGACTCGGAGCAGAAATTTTAACACTTGCAACAGGCTTACTAACTTCTGGTTTTTTAGCAGTAATTGGAACTGGAACTGTCTGACCATAGTCAACATCGACAGATTTCTGATTACTAGGGTTAAAAGTGTAATTATGATTGAAAGGTGGTGGAACTTCATGATAACCAATTCCTCCCCTTTTTGGAGAACCTTGATCACTAACAAGGTGATCAAGTATAGCGGAGGAATTTCTGAATTGTTCCAGTTTCCTGTTAAGTTCCACCACTTTTACCTGGTGATCAGCTATCTGTTTTTCTCTTTCAGCTATTAGTTTGGTTTTTTCTTCTAGAACCTCATAGCTAAGATCAATCATATTAATTTTTTCAGCAAGCTTTGCTTTAAGACTTTACTTTGTAACTATTTTCTCTAGCTTTAGTGAAGTGATGATCTTCTTTTAAAGTTTTATATTGCGCATCCAAACTAACAAACTGATCAGTTAGAGTTGTCAGTTGTTCAGACAGAAGTTCACACTTAGTACAAGGGAGTTTGGTACTTACCTCGGAGAGCTGGCCTGCTACATCTGCCATGTACGCTTCATTTTCGCCAGTTCCCTTCTCACTATCTGCATTTTCGATGTTTACCAAGTTGGCCTGTTCAAATACTTCTTCAACATGCAGATTCCAGTTGTACTCTTCATTCTGTCTGGAAATCATGGCTCTATAGTCATTACCACTCCCACTTTGCTGTGTAGATCTATTCTGACTGCGTTCTACACGTTCATTCTTGCATTCTTTTGCAAAGTGGCCATTCTGCTGACAGTTGTAGCAGCGAACCTTAGACTTATCAAACCCTAGCCTCTCTCCGACAAACTTCTTGCCAGTCTTCTTCATGAACCTATTTACCCTTCTCACTATCATGGCCATCTGCCATTGCAGATCCATCTCCTCCAGATCATCAGCATCGATCTGGTCATAATCTTCATCCAAAACTGCAGGATCAACGATCTTACCCTGAATGTAGTTCTCATACGAAGCAATAAAAGATGCATAGAGAGCAAACTGTTGTTCAGCAGATTTGACACTCATGGGCATCTTCGAGTAGTTGTTGTTTGAAACACTTGGGGAATAACTACTCTTGGTCGCTTGGGTTGAGAAGTATTTGACCCTCCAGCTACATAGCACACATCACCGTTCATATTGAGAGATACATGTCCCTCATGTGTTGAGCTCGCGCCTGACTCTCCCTTAGAGTAATAAGCAGATGATTCCGTTTTCGAACTTGATCCGGAGTTAACCTTTGCCCCATCCATACCCGGATCTTGAACCTGATCGGTAGGTGTCTCCTTTCGTACCATGTTCAGTTCAAACGTTCTCAGCTTGTTAACTGCTGTCTCAAGGTCATAGTCAGCAAAGTCTTTATCTTGTCTCATCAACACAGTATACATCTCCCATTTTGGTGGGAGAGCATCAAGAAGCTTCTCAACAATCTCATCTTCTTTGTATGCAATTGAATAGTTGCTGAGTTCAGTCATCAGATGATAATATCTGGTGATGATATCATCAAGTGATTCGTTTTTCAGATACTTGAAGACCGAGAATTGGGTTTTTAGAAGTTTAATCTTCGAAGCACGAATTCCCACATTGCCCTCAAAACGGTTTTCAAGAGCTTCCCAAAGCTCTCTAGCAGTCTTATACTTTCGGAAGGTGTGAAGTATCTCTTGTGGAAGAGCCATTGTAATTGCTGCATGAGCTTTACTTTCTGCCTCATACATCTTCTTCTCTTCATCTTCCATCTCTTTGTACTTCTTGATCTGATCACGACCTTCATACTCAGTAGTAGGTGGAATGTAACCATCTTGTATACACACCCACATCTTGGCATCTTGATACTTGACATATTGTTCAAAACGATCTTTCCACGCTACATAATCCGTTTTCTTAAGCATCTTGGGTGCCTTTGTAGCTGAACCTGCTTCTACTTCCATCTTTACTAGTTCAGTAATGTTTATCGAAGACATCTTTCTCTAAACTCAAAGAAATCCGAAAAAAAAAAATTTATTTTCAAACAGCACTGTTGGCGAAGTTGTGGATAACTTCGCTTAAAGCTTAACTTCGCGTGAATTTGTAATGTCGCTCACTTTCTTAAATTCGCTGGATTGGCGAACTTGAGAATAACTTCGCTTAAGTTGAGCGAACTTGGAAGGTAGGCGAAGTTGAAGGTAACTTCGCTTAAGATAAGCGAACTTGAAGAGGTAGGCGAAGTTGTGGATAACTTCGCTTAACCTTATATCTTCGCCGAAACCCTACTTACAGTGACGGCAACTTCGCCTGATGAACACGAACTTTCTGCAGATTAGATTTCGGGGTTTTTCGAGGTGTGTGAAGGTGTTATGGGTTGTTTTTTAAGGTAGGGGGTGAGTAGGACACAAAAACTCAGAAAACTCGTCCCGCGAATAGTCGAACGGAACGATTTCTATACCCGCATGATAATCCCGAACCACACAATCGAGCAAACGCTCTGATACCAATTGTAGGTTCCCAGCCGGATCTACACGAGATATCACGTACTACGCAGGTGCGGAATCCCTACGTAAGACGTTACGAGTATAGAAAACAATACGATTAACACACGATAATCAAACACGTTGTATACCAACCTTAAACACGTTATACGAAGATCACTTGATTACAGACTCTCTCTGACTCGAATACACGAAAACTGTAAAACTGAATGAATTATCTCTAATAAGCCGTAACATATAGCTTATATAATCACGACAACTTCGCCTGGCATGTTCAGGCGAAGTTGTCACTAACTTCGCTTGACTAACAAGTTCGCCCATATCAGCGAACTTGTTAGCAACTTCGCTTATACAAAACATAAAATATTACAAACGCGATTACAGACACTAGACACTGAACTACTGACATCATGCACCAACACACCCAGATAACATACCTCCACCACCAAAATTCAATAACCAAAATAGCTAGAATAAGTCAGCTCGTTTTTCTAGAACCCGAAACCGAAACCTTGATCAGGTTGAACCTTCAGTCCCACATAACTCCCATAACCGCAGAGTTCGGGTTAATTTTGATGATGGTCATCCTAGCATTTTGGCAGAAGATGAAGAAGAGGGGGAAGATAATGATGTGAACCAAGGTTTTGAAGTTGAGAACGAGGTTTACCGGTGGGTTAGAAGGAATCAGGCAGTTGAGCCAGAGAATGAGGGTTATGAGACGGAAAATCTGGGGAATGAAAATTGGGTTCTACACGTTCATTCTTGCATTCTTTTGCAAAGTGGCCATTCTGCTGACAGTTGTAGCAGCGAACCTTAGACTTATCAAACCCTAGCCTCTCTCCGACAAACTTCCTGCCAGTCTTCTTCATGAACCTCTTTACCCTTCTCACTATCATGGCCATCTGCCACTGCAGATCCATCTCCTCCAGATCATCAGCATCGATCTGGTCATAATCTTCATCCAAAACTGCAGGATCAACGATCTTACCCTGAATGTAGTTCTCATACGAAGCAATAAAAGATGCATAGAGAGCAAACTGTTGTTCAGCAGATTTGACACTCATGGGCATCTTCGAGTAGTTGTTGTTTGAAACACTTGGGGAATAACTACTCTTGGTCGCTTGAGGTTGAGAAGTATTTGACCCTCCAGCTACATAGCACACATCACCGTTCATATTGAGAGATACATGTCCCTCATGTGTTGAGCTCGCGCCTGACTCTCCCTTAGAGTAATAAGCAGATGATTCCGTTTTCGAACTTGATCCGGAGTTAACCTTTGCCCCATCCATACCCGGATCTTGAACCTGATCGGTAGGTGTCTCCTTTCGTACCATGTTCAGTTCAAACGTTCTCAGCTTGTTAACTGCTGTCTCAAGGTCATAGTCAGCAAAGTCTTTATCTTGTCTCATCAACACAGTATACATCTCCCATTTTGGTGGGAGAGCATCAAGAAGCTTCTCAACAATCTCATCTTCTTTGTATGCAATTGAATAGTTGCTGAGTTCAGTCATCAGATGATAATATCTGGTGATGATATCATCAAGTGATTCGTTTTTCAGATACTTGAAGACCGAGAATTGGGTTTTTAGAAGTTTAATCTTCGAAGCACGAAGTCCCACATTGCCCTCAAAACGGTTTTCAAGAGCTTCCCAAAGCTCTCTAGCAGTCTTATACTTTCGGAAGGTGTGAAGTATCTCTTGTGGAAGAGCCATTGTAATTGCTGCATGAGCTTTACTTTCTGCCTCATACATCTTCTTCTCTTCATCTTCCATCTCTTTGTACTTCTTGATCTGATCACGACCTTCATACTCAGTAGTAGGTGGAATGTAACCATCTTGTATACACACCCACATCTTGGCATCTTGATACTTGACATATTGTTCAAAACGATCTTTCCACGCTACATAATCCGTTTTCTTAAGCATCTTGGGTGCCTTTGTAGCTGAACCTGCTTCTACTTCCATCTTTACTAGTTCAGTAATGTTTATCGAAGACATCTTTCTCTAAACTCAAAGAAATCCGAAAAAAAAAAATTTATTTTCAAACAGCACTGTTGGCGAAGTTGTGGATAACTTCGCTTAAAGCTTAACTTCGCGTGAATTTGTAATGTCGCTCACTTTCTTAAATTCGCTGGATTGGCGAACTTGAGAATAACTTCGCTTAAGTTGAGCGAACTTGGAAGGTAGGCGAAGTTGAGGGTAACTTCGCTTAAGATAAGCGAACTTGAAGAGGTAGGCGAAGTTGTGGATAACTTCGCTTAACCTTATATCTTCGCCGAAACCCTACTTACAGTGACGGCAACTTCGCCTGATGAACACGAACTTTCTGCAGATTAGATTTCGGGGTTTTTCGAGGTGTGTGAAGGTGTTATGGGTTGTTTTTTAAGGTAGGGGGTGAGTAGGACACAAAAACTCAGAAAACTCGTCCCGCGAATAGTCGAACGGAACGATTTCTATACCCGCATGATAATCCCGAACCACACAATCGAGCAAACGCTCTGATACCAATTGTAGGTTCCCAGCCGGATCTACACGAGATATCACGTACTACGCAGGTGCGGAATCCCTACGTAAGACGTTACGAGTATAGAAAACAATACGATTAACACACGATAATCAAACACGTTGTATACCAACCTTAAACACGTTATACGAAGATCACTTGATTACAGACTCTCTCTGACTCGAATACACGAAAACTGTAAAACTGAATGAATTATCTCTAATAAGCCGTAACATATAGCTTATATAATCACGACAACTTCGCCTGGCATGTTCAGGCGAAGTTGTCACTAACTTCGCTTGACTAACAAGTTCGCCCATATCAGCGAACTTGTTAGCAACTTCGCTTATACAAAACATAAAATATTACAAACGCGATTACAGACACTAGACACTGAACTACTGACATCATGCACCAACACACCCAGATAACATACCTCCACCACCAAAATTCAATAACCAAAATAGCTAGAATAAGTCAGCTCGTTTTTCTAGAACCCGAAACCGAAACCTTGATCAGGTTGAACCTTCAGTCCCACATAACTCCCATAACCGCAGAGTTCGGGTTAATTTTGATGATGGTCATCCCTGCATTTTGGCAGAAGATGAAGAAGAGGGGGAAGATAATGATGTGAACCAAGGTTTTGAAGTTGAGAACGAGGTTTGCCGGTGGGTTAGAAGGAATCAGGCAGTTGAGCCAGAGAATGAGGGTTATGAGACGGAAAATCTGGGGAATGAAAATTGGGATGAGGAGGTGGAAGAACCAGTAAATCAGAGATGGGGTGATAAGGTAAACAGGAACAGGAGAGGAAATGATAATGGTCTGAACAAAGTTAACCAAATAGAAATCCCTGAAAGAGTTCGGAATATTCACGTGAACAAGGGTGATTTGGTAAATCCCGGGGGGCAAAGGAGGAATTTTGTAGCCCCGGTTCAGGGTGTTAACCGTCGGTTTAGACCGGCTATCTCAGATGGAGCATCCCCGTTGGTTCCACAGGTACGAGTACCGGGACAACAGACTTTTATGTCCCGGCCATCATACATTTACATCGTACCGCATTTTCACGAGATGGCTTTTGAGGACCCGTATTCTCACCTGACTGATTTTTCGGCTATTTGCGGGTCAATTGGTGATGGTACTTATGATCAAGATGAGGTTCGGTTGCGGTTATTCCAGTTTTCGTTAAAAGATAAAGCAAAGCACTGGTTTAACTTGCTTCTGATGCATAGTATTAGAAACTGGGCCGAGATGCAGCATGTGTTTCTATATGAGTACTATTCGCAGTCGTAGACGAGCGAGGCCCGAATGGAATTTCACCACTTTTCACAGTTATTGGGCAAATTATTTCACGAAGCATTCATCAGGTTTAAAGAGATGATCAGAAAACATCTGAAGGCCTCGTATAATGGTCAGCTGCTGAATCAACCTGAGGAGGATGATTGGTATTTTTTGGAGTTTATGTGTGAAGATTCAAAAGCAGATGCAGCAACTTAAAGGTTGTGACATGGTACTTCTTCCAGGTCAGTAAAGTCAGTCACGAGTGAGTCTGAAAGAATTTTTCTGAGTTAGAACGTGAGTTGGCTGGGTACATAAAGGGTAATAAGAAAGAAGTTGGGAAAGTTGGAGTGAAATTCACGGTTTGTGAAGATTGTGGTGAACTCAGGCATAAGGCAGAAAATTTCCCCAAGTTTTATGATGACGAGGAGGATGAGCCCGAGGAAATTAATTATGCTTACAGGGATTCCAAGGGTTAAGGGTTGAATTCAAAAACCTATCACCCGGGCTTGAGGAATCACCCGAATTTTCGTTACGCGAACGCGTCTACACAGTTGAACCCGAACTTTCAGTGATCGGGCCAGAACAGATCGCATTGTAATTACAACCAGGGCGGTTAACAGCAGCAGCAGTGCTCATATAATCAGAATCGGGGTATAACCGAGACGGTAACCGGGGTGGAAATTCATCAGGTAATCAGGACCAGCATAAGGGGTCCTCGGGAAATGCGGATGAGTCAGTGCATGCGAATTTGGATGCATTGATGAAGGTTATGATGGATCATAAGGCTTAAACAAAGCAACAGTTTGAGTTACTAGATAAATCGTTAGAGCCAATGTTGAAGAAGATTGGTCAGCTCAAAGCAGATACAACAAAGTTGCATAAGAATGCGGGCCAACTCCCGAGTGACACCACAGTCAACCCGAACCACTATAGCTCGAGTTCGAAAAAGCACGTCAACCAGGTAAGTATTTTAAGATTTGGTAAAAATTATGAAAACAACGTTGGGGGTTCCACCACCATTGGTTGATGGGGTGGTGGAAGAGATTGATGAAAATCTCGTCAGTGATGATGAGCCGGAACCGGTTAAATTAACTGAATCTAATAAAATCTAATAAAAGTGAAGCTAATATTAACAAACTGGTTCCAAGAGATAACACCAACAACCCAAAGGACAAGGAGAAGTTGAAAACCGTCCCCTATCCCGATGCTTTGTTGGGGCCATCAAGGAGAAGATGGCATCAAAAGGGGCCCACAACAAGAGGAAATATGGGAAACATTTAAACAAGTTAAAATTAATATACCCCTCTTATATGCCATAAAACAATAAAGTGAGTGTAGTTCTTTCGGGTGCTCTTCCACCCAAGCAACAAGATCTAGGAACACCGATTATACCCTTTCAAGTGGGTGATTTTAAAATGACTCGGGCGCTTCTAGATCATGGAGCTAGCATTAGTATTCTCCCGGGAATTCTATATGATCAGTGTGATTTTGGACCGCTTCGGGCAGCCGCAACCACGGTTGTCTTAGCTGACCAGACACCGAAACTTCTGCGGGGGATACTGGCTGACGTTATCGTTAAGGTGGAAGATTTTTTTTTTCAATTGACTTTTTGGTCGTCGATTATGTTTCGGGTGAAAGGACCAAACAACCCATGGTTATTCTCGGTAGACATTTTTGGCCACCACAAATGCCAACATTAACTGTAGAAATGGTACTATTGACATGGCATTCGGTAACCGTAAGTTGAGGATTAATGTTTTCACAAATGGAAATAAGTCTCCGGTCGATGACGAGTTTTTCATGGCTGATGTCATTGACGAGTACCTCCCGCTATACGACTTTGTCGTCACCACGACTGGAAAATCAGAGACGTGTTTTTTGTTTAACATGTTACAGGTGGAAACAGATGAGTTGCTGGAAGAGGATGAGAGACAGTTGGAAATTGCAGCTATGCGAGGAGACTGTCCACCATGGTCAGTTCAGGTGGAACCACTTCACAAGAAAATCAATACTGGGTTGAAAACGTCACTGCAGGAAGCACCAAAAGTCGAGCTGAAGGAGCTCTCAAATAATTTAAAATATGCTTTCCTGTGTAAGAATGATACTTTGCCTGTTATTATAGCTTCTAATTTATCTATTGAACAAGAAAATGCTTTGGCGGCGGTGCTGGTTGCGAACAAGGAAGCAATCGGGTGGACAATAGCGGATCTGAAGGGAACCAATCATTCAATTGTGATGAACAAGATATTAACAGATCCGGATGACAGACCCGCACAAGATGCTCATCGGAGGTTGAACCTGAACATGCTGGAAGTGGTGAAGAAAGAAGTGCTGAAATGGTTAGATGTTGGTATTATTTTTTCTATCTCAGACAGCACGTGGGTATTCCCGACACAGACAATACCGAAAAAAGCGGGCATTCAGGTCGTCAAGGACGACACAAGTAACGAGCTCGCCATCCGGCCGGTAACCGGGTGGCGCATTTTTGTTGATTATCTAAAAGTGAACGCGGCAACATCGAAAGATCACTTTCGGCTTCCGTTTATCGATCAAATTGTCGAAAAGTTATCTGGTCGAAACTTTTATTGATTTTTAGACGGGTATTCCGGGTATAACCAGATAGCTATTTATCCAAAAGATCAGGAGAAGACTACGTTTACGTTCCCGTATGGCACATTCGCTTTTAGAAGAATGTCATTCGGGCTATGTAATGCCCCCTCCACGTTTCAAATATGTATGATGAGTATATTTTCCGATATGGTGGGGGAGTCTTTAGAAATTTTCATGGATGATTTTTCAATTTTTGGCACATCTTTCGAGTCATGTTTATATCAATTCGAAAGAGTTTTGAAAAGATGTGTTAAACGAACTTGGTTCTTAGTTGGGAGAAGAGCCATTTTATGGTCCAATAGGGGATTGTTTTGGCTCATGTTGTGTCAAGTCGTGGGATTGAGGTGGACCGAGCTAAGGTTCAAGTTAATTCTACTCTACCTAACCCCACGAATGTCAAGGGCATTAGATCATTTTTGGGGCATGCCAGGTTTTATAGAAGGTCTATTAAGGGTTTTAGTGATATTACCAAACCCTAATGTAATTTATTACTTAAGGATGCCCCGTTTGACTTTAAAGATGAATGTGCTAAAGCCTTTGACATTTTGAAGTTGAAGTTAGTTGAAGCCCTGATCTTGCAATCACCCGATTGGAATTTACCTTTTGAAATAATGTGTGATGCAAGTGATTATGGGATCGGGGCTTTTTTATGTCAATGGGTTGACAAGAAACCTGTTTCCATATACTATGCGAGTAAAACTGTCTCGGATTCTCAACTGAATTACACAACAGCCGAGAAAGAGTTACTAGAAGTAGTATATGCTCTATATAAGTTCAGGTCTTATATTAGGGGAGGTATAGTAATCATTTACTCTGACCACTCTGCATTTAGGTACCTCATGGATAAAAAGGATGCAAGACCGAGGCTCATAAGATGGGTTTTGCTGCTGCAGGTATTTGATCTAGAGATTCGAGACAAGAAAGGAAGTGAAAATGTTGTTGCATATCACTTGTCCCGAATTATGGTGGAATATGGAGACAAGGATTGGCCCATTAACGAGTCTTTCCTTGATGAACACATTTTAGCAGTCTCACCAAATTCTTGGTTTGCTCATATTGTTAGTTATAAAGTTTCAGATTACCTACCGGAGCATTAGCCAAGGAGAAAGAATAAACATTTGATGTCACAGGCTAAACAGTACATTTGGGATGACCCGGACCTGTTCAAGATTGGTGCAGATCAGATGATCAGACGATGCATAACCGAGGAGGATGTCAGATCTGTGTTGGAACACGCGCATTCGTCTGCGTGTGGGGGCCACTTTAGTGGCTAGAAAACTACACGAATAGTCCTTACGAGTGGCTTCTTTTGGCCATCATTGTTTAGGGATACTTCCGAGTTCGCGACACGCTGTTTAAAGTGTCAACAACCGGGGAGCATTTCTAAAAGGGATGAGATGCCCTTGAACCCAATCCTTGTAGTTGATATTTTTGATAATCGTAAGTTAAGAATTAATATTTTCACATATGTAAATAATTCTCTGGTCTTTGACGAGTGCTTTATGGCCGGTGTCATTGACGAGTGCATCCCGTTATACGATTTTGTCATCAGCACAAATGGTAAAACAGAGACATGTTTTTAGTTTGACAAATTACAGGTGAAAACGAATAAGCTATTGGAAGAGGAAGAGAGACAGTTGGTGGTTATAGCTATGCGAGGGGATCGTCCGCCATGGTCAGTTCAGGTGGAATCACTACCCAAGAAGATAGATACCGGGGTGAAACCGCGACTGTAGGTGGCACCAAAAGTCGAGCTGAAAGAGCTCCCAAAGAATTTAAAATATGTTTTTCTTGGTTAGAATTAAACTTTAGCTGTTATCATAGCGTCTAATTTATCTTTTGAACAGGATAGTGCTCTGATGGCGGCTCTTATTGCAAACAAGGAGGCAATTGGGTGGACGATAGCAAATTTGAAAGGGATTAGTCCCTCTATTATTATGCATAAGATTTTAACGGATCCAAATGTCAAACCCGCACATGATGATTAGTGGAGGTTGAACCTGAACATGCGGGAGGTAGTGAAGATGGAAGTGCTTAAGTGGCTAGATGCTGGGATTTTTTGCCATCTCTGACAGAACGTGGGTGAGCCCGACTCGGACAGCACCGAAAATAGTGGGCATCCAAGTCGTCAAGGACGACTCAGATAACGAGGTAGCCACCCAACTAGTAACCGAGTCACGTATTTGTATTGATTGTCGAAAACTGAACTCGGCTACATCGAAAGATCACATTCGCTTTTGTTTATTGATAAAATTTTTGAAAAGCTATCTGGTAAATTTTTTTTTTTTTTGCTTTTTAGATGGCTATTCCGGGTATAACCAGGTAGCTATTCATCCTGAAGATCAGGAAAAGACTACGTTTACGTGCCCGTATAGAACATTCGCATTTAGGAGAATGCCATTCAGGCTATGTAATGCCCCCGCCATTTTTCAAATGTGCATGATGAGTATTTTTTCCGATATGGTGGGGGAGGCTTTTGAAATCCTCATGGATGAATTTTCGATTTTCGGCACATCTTTTGATTCATTTTTAAATCAACTCGAAAGAGTATTGAAAAGAAGATGTGTTGAAATGAACTTGGTTCGTAGTTGGGAGAAGAGCCATTTTATGGTTCAAGAGGGGATTGTGTTCGGCCATGTCATGTAGAGTCGTGGGATAGAGGTGCACCGAGCTAAGGTTCAAGTTATTTCTACTCTACTACATCCCATGAATGTCAAATGCATTAGATCATTTTTGGGACATGCTGAGTTTTATGGATGATTCATTAAGTATTTTAGTGAGATCACCAAATCCTTGTGTAAATAATTGTTAAAGGATGCCCCGTTTGATTTTAATGATGAATGTGCTAAGGCCTTTTATATTATGAAATCGAAATTAGTTTAAGCCCTGATTTTGCAATCACCAGATTGGAATTTACCTTTTGAAATAATGTGTGATGCAAGTGATTATGTGGTTGGGGCTGTTTTGGGTCAACGGGTTGAAAAGAAACCCGATTCCATATACTATGCAAGAAAAAACCTCTCAGATGCCTAGTTGAATTACACAACAACCCTGAAGGAGTTACTAGCAGTAGTATATGCTTTATATAAATTCCGGTCTTACATTTGGGGTAGTAAAGTTATTACTTATTATGATAAGAAAGGAAGTGAAAATTTTGTTGCGGATCATTTGCCCCGAATTATGATGGAAGATGGACACAAGGACGGTCCCATTAACGAGAATTTCCCAGATGAACACATTTTGGCAGTCTCACAAAACCCCTATTTTGATCATATTGTTAATTTTAAATTGAAGATGATATAACAGAGCATTGGCCAAGGAGGAAGAAGAAACACTTGATGTCACAAGCTTGACAGTACATTTGAGATGACCCAGACTTGTTCAAGATTGGTGCAGATCAGATGATTAGACGATGAATACCTGAGGAGGATGTCAGATCCGTGTTGGAACAGGCGCATTCGTATGCGTGTGGGGGACACTTTAGAGGCCAAAAACTGCTAGAAAAGTCCTTACGAATGGCTTCTTTTGGCCATCATTGTCTAAGGATGCTCACGAGTCCGCAACACACTGTGTAAAGTGTCAACAACTCAGGAGCATTTCTAAGAGGGATGTGTGCCTTTGAACCCGATCCTAGTAGTTGATATTTTTGATGTTTGGGGGATCTATTTCATGGACCCATTCCTGAATTCACACGTTAATTTGTACATCCTAGTGGCCGTCGACTTTGTGTCTAAATGAGTTGAGGCGATAGCCACCAGGACGAATGATCACACGGTCGTTTGCAATTTTATGCAAAGTAACATATTTTTCTAGATTTGTAGTCCCTCGAACCATCATAAGTGATGTGGGATCTCATTTCAAAAACTTTAAAGTTGGAAAATTGCTTAAATGATATGGTGTTGATCATAGGATTGCAACTCCTTACCATCCACGAACGAGTGTAAAAGTTGAGGTTTCCAATAGGTAAATCAAACAAATTTTACAGAAAACTGTTCGGATGGACCGAAAGGATTGTTCAACCAAGTTAACTGATGCTCTATGAGCCTAACGAACCACGTATAAAACGCCAATTGGAACCACTCCTTGTAGACTTGTGTGTGGAAAGGATTGTCATTTACCAGTTGAAATTACACAAAGAGCATATTGGGCTACTAAACAAGTTAACATGACTTATGATGATGCAGGTAAGGCAAGGAAGTTAGCTTTGTGAGAGATTGAAGAATTACGGGATGAGGCGTACGATTATGCATCCTCTTATAAGGCAAAGATGAAGAAAGTTCATGATGCTAATATTCGGTTGAAGAATTTTTAAGTTGTCCAAAAGGTTTGGTTATACAACCCGAGGATGAAGCTCTTCCCGGGTAAGTTGAAAAGTAAGTGGACGAGCCCATATTCGGTTGTAACAGTTGGATGCCATGGTCAGTACGAGATTGAGGATTTTTATGATCATGTGAGGCAAGTGGTAAATGGCTATAGATTGAAGCCATACTTGGAAATGAAGGATATTCACGAGATGGACAAGGAATCGATGAGTTTCATTGTGACTTCACCGATTTATGAAGACAATTGAGAGTTCGAGGCACTGTCGAGCTGTAGACTTTACATTCAGCGATTACGGGAGGCAACCCGGGGTTTGTAAGTGTCTGTCCAGTTTGTTTTCATTTTGTTGAGTCTTGTATTAATTTTCGTCTCGAGTTTTGTGCAGCAAACATCAAGTGTGGGGATAAGTGCGCGAAGAGTTGGAAGTTCGGCAACAGTTTGGTCATTTAAACAACTTTCCAGGTACGAAAAATACGTTTGGAGTTCGGAAACGTGTTCAGGGTGATGTCGGGATGCCGAAAAGTGGTCGGTCGGAAAATTTCCGGACCCGATTTCATTTAAAGTTTCTTTTAACAAAGCCCATCGCGTATCGCGATGGGCTTGCAAGCATCCCCATCACGTATTGCGATGGAGGTTAGGCTCCCCTGACATGATGACGTCATCGCGATACGCGATGACGTCTCATCATGCCCCATCGCGTATCGCGATGGGGCCAAAACCCTAATTGCACTCATCTGAATTTTTTAATATAATGACCCTTCTTCTTCTTCACTCTTCTTTCTTCTTCTTCTCTTTCTCTCTCTGCAATTCCGACCACCACACTCACCATTCATCATCGCTGTCATACTCAGTCACCATTCATCCACCGCATTCACCCGTCACCGTCTCCCCTGTCCACATCCATCACCACCATACCCCCAGCATTCAACGAAACCGATTGCACCACCACCATTATTCACCCCAGTCACCACCACTTATCACCACCATCACCCCTGTCACTAACCACCACCACTATCCTCCATCACACAACCACCCTTCACCATCGCTGTCGCATTCACCACCACCGGAGCATCATCACCGTCATTCGTTTTTAGTTAGTAAACCTACAGCCAGGTATGTTCACATTATTTTACTGTTACGGGTTTGGGATCGGTCGTATTTTGGTTTAGGAATTTCATACTTTTTTAATTTCCGGGTTTGTTTATTGGTGTGGTTTTGCGATTAATTTGTTGGCTGTCAGGTTCGCTAAACGTAAACATTTTGATGAATCGGAGTTTTGAAGCTCAAAAGTTAAAATCATTATATTATTATTAAATTAATGATAGTGAATGTTCAATATTAAACGATCGTTTTGAACTTGAATTGAGAATATTTTATTAATATTTTATTAAGGTGTTATTCTAAACCTCGATTTTTCAATCAATTCATTTGCTTTACCGACATGGGAATTATTTGTTTGCACACTAATCATGACATCTAGCGAATTTGTTTATGTTTTTGTCGTGTAGGGTGTTAATATTGTCTATCAGTTCGTTTATGTTTGTTAGAGTTAATTTGAATTTAGTTTGGATTTGAATTGAAAATTGATTGTACCGCTCTTTCGGGACAATCTGGTGTTTAGAAATGTGTGCAGGGTATCCCCGAATTTTTCGTCTTTATTTATTTTCATTTTATTATTTTATTATTATTTTATTATATGTGGGACGACCGCGACCGAAATGCAATACGGGCGTCACCACAGTCCGTATTGACATATCTAACTTAAATTTTTGATTTTATAGATATGCCAGATGTACCAGGTTTTTCTCGCGCCTGAGGCCGCGGGCCGCCGTGGCCTCGTTGCTGCTCCTTGGGGAGAACCCGATCCCCATCGCCGATTACTCCTGACATCGACCCAGAGGATATCATGGGTGATGGACGCCAGATACCGCATCAGGTGCTCCGACTCAGCATCCTGTCAGAGGAGTATACCAGGCTGACACGTATTCGAGGTACGAAGCTCCTTAGACATAGGACTTTCGATTGGTTATTATTGGATACCTTGGGGGCGGAGGATAGGTTACGGGATATGATATCAGCTCGGTGGCTACGAGTGCTCGAGTATGACTTGATATCATATGTCGAGCTCACACGCGAATTTTACTCGACTTTTCGATTCACACTCACGGATTTCGTCAAGCCGCATGCCGTGTCATCATCACTAGGAGGACACGTGTATGAGATGTCAGTCTCGGATTTCGCTTTCGTCACGGGACTTTATACGCGGGAAGAGGTTTAAACTGCCGCTTTTTTGCAGATTTTCCGTGGGTACACTATGTAGTCACACTAAGCACGGGAGTTTTGGTTGACTAAGGCTCAGTTAGCTCAGTTTTTGGGACAGATCGCGGACGGGGCCAACTTGAGCTCTGTACTGGAGTCTTCTATTCGGGACCCCGTCCATAGGTACTTACATTGTATTGTTGCTTTCACTGTCGCTGGCCGTCATTCGGGTCGCGATAAGTGTAGCAACTTTCATATGTTGTGCCTCTGTCTATCATCACTTGCAGGGAGGCCAACATTGCAATGCTGCTCCTCACTTCGTTTTGCAGAGGTCGGAGTTTATAGGGTCGACGGCCCAGTTATCTCTAGGACCGTATATCACGAGGATTGCACAGAGTCTGGGGATTTTCAACAGATATCTAGTTGCATTCTTCACCCCTGGATCGGCCATAGTGGCATTTGGGTTGGATGACGCTCGGAGGGCCGGGATTTGTGAGCTACATGATCCACTTATGCTCATCACGGTCAGAGAGGGACCACAGGTACCACCACTTGCAGGATCAGCTGATGCCGCGTCACTACAATGGAGGATTCCTACTCATCGGCAGCACATCCTGATCCCTCGCATGTTGCGGCCACAGTAGTAGTTCGAGCTCCGTCAGCTGCTACCTTAGCAGCAGAAGCAGCCAGTCACATTGGCAATGATTTATCAGCAGTAGCGGGAGATGAAGGAGGAGACGCAGTCCCACCTGCCTCGCCATGGCGGTTATTTTCGATTATTATTTGTTGCTATGCAGGTACCGCTCCCACCTTCATTGATTATTACAGTGGAGCAGCTGGTAGTCTCGCATGATGATGTAGACGACTCACCGTCAACATAGTAGATTTTTGGTTACCCTTTTTGCTTTATTTTGTTTTTATTCTCATGGTGTATATTATATTAATATTATATTGGGAATATTGTTTGGGTAACTGGTTGGGCTTTTATGTATTTATATCTTATGATGCCTGTTGTGCTTTATTTATTGGTATTTTATGTTGTAACCGAACGTTGTGGGTGTTGTTCACAATAAAACCTCACGAGACCCCACTCGTCCTCCCGGTCTACCAGGGGGTTTATAGGGCTTGTTGCATATGCTAAATGCAATCGTGATTCCTCCGAAAGTGAGTTAGGTCTTTTGGCATTTTTAACTTGTTTAACAAAATTTATTATGAAACGACTTAATTCGGCTCGGTAATTGTTTTAATAAATTAACATAAATCATTTTCATAACTCATAAAAGACCTATGTCTTACACTTATGAGAAGCTTGCTTCTACACGTCTCGAGATTTTGCATGTTCGGTGGTCAGTTTTGGTAATTGGTTGATACGAGAGTGTACGAGTGTTTACGAGAGTTTGCGAGCAGACTAGTCTATTCCATTGTCGTTGATTTCAGGTGATTTCAGTTTCATAATCTATTATGTTTTTATTAGTTTAAATGTTAAAAGGGTAATTGTATAATTTCTAGTAGAACCATCACATTAGAGCCCGAGTTTTAAATTATTAAAAAAAGTCAATTTCAACCTCGTCCCTCAAATGTTCATTAATTGTTTAAATATTTTAACATTGAGGACAATTTAAACCTCAAGTGCGGGGATGGGGGAAATTTGAAAATTTTCGCCCGATAGTACCTCGAAGATTGTTCTGAAACCAAAGTTTGTTAACTGTTAATTATTGTCATTAATACCAAGTTATAGGTCTCTGGTCATGGTTGGTTTTTCAGCTTCTCAATAATGTTACTCACAAATGTTTTCATAACGAGAAGTTGAAAATGGGGTCGTTTAGGCGGGGATAGCGAGTCATGGGGACAGGTACACATGTTTATGTCGGTAAGCTAATTCTTCTGGTATGTGTGTAAGATTTGCCTAATATATATAATACACATATTATATAGTATACACATATGTCATTTGAGTGCCCCTATAGAGAGTAACCAGTATGCCCATAATATCTAGAACTTGGTTGTCTCATGCATTTCGAGATCTTAGCTTGGCATGGACGCAGAAGTGATAGAGGCAATTAGGTTAAGCCTCGTCTGGATGAGTGAGAGTGTGAGTATTGGGGGTTGGGCCTTATACGTTATATATATGAGCGTGGATAATGTGAGGGCGAGGGATTGGTTAGAAAACATTGTTGGACCTATTTTTTTTCATTTAATCAAACCCGGTGTTATTTTATGAGACGATCCGGCTAAATGGGTTTCTTTATAATTGTTTTAGTATCTATCAATAGGATGTATTGAGCATTACGTTTATTATTCTTAAAAAAAATATGTCTGTTTATATTCAGTTATGTAATTAGTAGTTTGTATGTGTTTTATTAGTTATTTGTATTATTAAAAAAAAAGTTGAATTCATTTGTTTACGTTATGTCTTTGGTTATTTAATTGTTTTGTAATAAGCGAGATCAGACCGTTTGAGCTAGTTGAAAAATTCCCTTCCATACCCTTACACTTAGCCCCGTTACAACCCATTTAAGCCCTCTTGATTTGCATTTTTGTTTTAAGTCCCAAGCTTGGATCTTTCAATATGATATCAACGAACCTAACGTTATTGCGGAATATAACGTGAGGTGTTTCAAGATAAACAAAGGTAATACGTAAGAACGCGAGATCTAGCTTCAAAACACACGTTGTATTAACTTCGAGTGTTTAAGCACAATATTACACAAAACCCGTTCACAGCCAATCTCCTAGGAACGCCAACCCTTAAACCCTATACATGTCATCTATATATATAGGGAACGCAAACAACCTAGCCCAACAAAGCCCAAGCCCACCGAGATCCATTTAGTGATCTCGGTTTACATACATATACCCATACACGATACCCATAAAATATTCTAAATACAAACCACTAAATATAGACCCAACAATCTCCCCGTTGGTTTGTAGCTTCGTTCATTAATCGTGATCCAGAATATTCACGTCCGCATCCTTCAACCCGCCAACCCAAAATCTTGTTCTAATAATCGATGCCACTATCCTTGTATATTCTTTGGCATCAGCTTAAATAATAGGTTCAACAACAATCTGGAACTTATTGAGTGTCTTGATATCTCTCTCACCCAGCTTCAGCAAGTCTTCTGGATCAACAAACCCATACTGCCCCTTTCGTAGACGTATAAGGACAGTAGCAGTTTCACTGTCATACGCCCAGAATTGCATATCATCAAGAGAACCATCAGGGATAGCACTCGGCACAAGAATGTGTGTTGCGCTGTTTGTTGCAGGCCACATGACATTCACCATTGTTTTTCCTATTCGAGGATCTTCAACTCCGTTAGCCTTTTTCAAAAATGACTCAACGGTAGTCATATTTGGAAATACCGTATCAACTTGTCTCCTCAGAAAATTACAGAAATCATTAGCCTTCTTGTCATGATTTGTATAGTGAAACGGAGCATTGATGAGGGCACTGAGATCTACTTTAGTCCAGGATCCAAAATCCTTCATCTTCCTGTAGTACTCGGTAGTCACAGACCTCCGTTTCACCCACCACATGTTCCTATCAGTATCAAAACCCCATGACATAACCCCAAAACGATCACCATACTTATCTGAGAAACCCTTCTTAAAAGTAATGATAAACTTATCTGGATGATCGAAAGACTCAACATTCTGATTGGAGTTTTTCATAACGAGAATCTTCTTTTGCAGTCGATCAGATTGTTCAGCAGATTTAGGTGGAACTGATACATAGTGCTTCAGTGACTCGAATGTGTCAGCATGTGCTGAGGTATGAGCACTGGAGCTCCCACCTTGATCGACAAAGGTTGATTTCATAACAGGGTCATCACTACTTTTAAACTCGTCTCCAAATTTCTAGACGAGTTTCTGTTGAAGGTCTAGGTATATAGCAGTCAACCCACCCATTCTCGACTGAAGCACTTTGATCTTGTAGTCTTTGTCAGAGTTGCTAGCTTTAAGTTCTTGGATACGTACATCTTTACCAACTAAATCTTGTTCGAGTTCAAAGACTCGACGTTGTAAAGCTTGCACGTCTACGAGAGCATTTTCAAGTACAACCCGCTTTCCTTTATTCTGCAAATAAGTGTCTTGCATAGCAAGAATCTGAGCAATCTTCTTTAAAGCACTGGAGCTTGACGGACCAGTCTGGTTTGATGATCCTGATGGCTCGTAAAAAACAGGAATATCAGCTTCAAAGTCAAATTCCTGAGCAAAGTCATCAAAAATATGTTCCTGAGATTGACCCTTAGCAACAGGTGGGCTTGGATCAATGTGAGTCTCAGTAGTGTCCAACTCACGTTCCTGTTGGCTTGGTGTTGTGGTTGTGGTTTCAGTAATCAGAACGCCTGGTCTAGGATCTTTCTTTCTCCTTTTGCATGGAATAAGATCAATGTCTGATACTTCTCGAGTGTCTTCACCTTGAGTTTCAACAACTTTTTTGAGGAGGCTTCAAAGTAGTTGATTAAAGTAATTCTTTGAACTTCTCAAAATCTTGTAATTGTTCACCAGACGGAGCAGTTTCCGTTTCACCATGTTTTGTTTCTTCATCATCTGAAATGACTTCAAATGTAGCAGTACGCCCCTGAATCGGCGCCACATGCTCTTCATCAACATGAGCACTGACTGGTACAGTCTCAGTTTCAGCAAAACGACCAAACTTAACTAGCTCGTTAAGGCCTTGATAGACGACCTTTGACCCCTTCTTGGACTACTTCATCAATCCAATGGTATTAGGTTCCATTAACTTCATATCCAGCGTCTAGACAGATTTAACAAGATCAGTGTAATGTGAATCAAAGATCATCTGCAAGAACCGAGGATACGTAGGAAACATTTCTTTCTTATTTCCCTTCAGGTTGCTCATCATCTCATCGAACACGAACTTGGAATAATTGTAGTTCCAATCCATGATCATAGCAACTACAGCCGACATCTGAATGCGGCTAATCTCATCAGATCCTCCTTTTCGTCCCGACACACAAGTAAAGAACGTGTGTATCAAAAACCTCCAGTAAGGGTGAAACAACTTCTTGATAGTAGGAGGATAGGATCCCTCGTAACCCATTCTGACTAGAACCTCACGTATATTGGCCTCTGTGATGACAACCGGCTTCTTTTGCGCTTTGGAGTCTATAGAAACAGCTCCACCTACTCCTCGTTGGTTGATCGTAGCATTATTCCAGAACTCCGTGATCATCTTCTTGCATATGACAGGAGTTTCTCGTAAAGCGTGAGAAATCTTGCAGGTGTTGAGACCGTCGATCATGGACTTAAACTCCTTGTGTGTCAAAGGTGGATCAAACAGGTATCCAGCTATATTGTGAGTATCAACGAACTTTAACGGTGCTTAATCAGCCATTTCTGCAACAAACGAGTTAAGTTAGCAATTGTTTATATAACTTGAACAACAAGCATAAGTTAAAGGACATAATTTTAATTCTCAAACATTGAGGCCAGCTGTGAAAGAAACATGTTATAAGGACCATAAATGAAACATAATAATGATTTTATAATAGATTTCGGTCCAACAGGTTGTTCTCTGTCCACACATATAGATTTCGGTCAAAGGATAGAGTTTTCGGTCAAAGGTAAAGTGTTTTCTGTCTAGTCCCACCGAGAACAAGTATTCTTGGTCAATGATGAGAGATCTCGGTCAACAAAAGTCAACCGAGAACTCTTGGTTTGACCAAAGGTTTTCGGTCAACATAAAAGGGAAGAGACTCTTTGAATTCAGCCTCGAAAGAAGTGTCATCTTTTTCAACAAGGCCGATAACTCCATGGACAGGAGACCTGCAATTAGCTCTTAAGACCACCACAATAGTCTCAATCAAATCGAACAACCAACATAATAAGATTTCATAATATGAATCAATAAACAAAGATCTGGACAATCATTGATATCTCATCTCAATCAAACCCACTAAGATTATCACAATAATATCACAACAAATTATCCATAGATCTCTTACCTATAACTAAAACTAGAATACTAAGAGACGATTTGATTAGAATAACGAGTAAGGGTTTTCACCTAGGAGGTCTTTAAGGGGAAATGATTATTGAGAATAATATCAATAATAGAGATTCAAAACTATTTATGCCCCAAACCAAGTGGGCCGAGAACCGCAATGAGCCCACTCTAACGAGCCCAAGTTAGAAACTTAGCACAAGACCAATATAGGCAGTAAACAGACTCAAGGCCCAAAAAGTTTTAACCAAATCAAAAATAGCCCGTTTATAACACATGTTTCGAGGAGAGTAGTTTCGAGGTGACAAAAGAGCCAAATAAATAAAAAATAACCAGAATAAAATAAAACTAAAATAAATACAAATGAAGAATGAAACATGAAACACCTATCTTCTAGTAATTTAGCAAATATATGGGATCAAATTTCAGTTTTAGATAGAAATGCCGCCTTTATGAAAAGATCCGAACATAGAATCTTATTGGTTAAGGTGCTTTCACAAGGATTCATGTTCAGCGTTATTGTGATTAAGGTGCTTTCACAAGGACTCAGGTTGATAGCAGGTATAAAACTTAGCATGATTTTCATTGTGTCAGTTATACGGATAGGTGCAATTAGGCATAAATATCAGATGGACATCACTCATGGACCTATGATGCCTCCAATCTCTTCTCAAGGCGTATTTGGCTTTCCCCAGATCACCCCAATTTGACTCCAACCCCCTAGCGCTTGATCAAAACTTTAATAAAAATAGGAAAACTTTTAAGCTTTAAGATTGAACGTTGGACTTAAATGCCTTTCATTTAGAGTGTTTAGGACTTATTTGAATGCCCCACCCTTGTAGTTCTAGTTTTACCCTTTAAGTGTTGAAAAACTAAAAATTTAACAACTCAACTACTGGACTACGGTTTGAATTACTTGAACACTCCTATCTTTATTGACAATACTTCTGCTTTGTTCATAGTAAAGAACCCAGTCCAATAGTCTAAGACCAAGCACATTGAAATCAGACATCATTTCATTAGAGACTATAGTGAGAAAGAACTGATTGAAATGAAAAGAGCTGATACCAGTGACAACTTGGCTAATTTGTAGACCATGCCACTAGATAAAACTAATTTCACCTTCTCTTGAAAGCTTTAGAAATGATCAACTCTGATGAGGTCTGATTGATGATGTGTGCTTATTGTGCTAACTGACTGTGACATTCGTTACTTTTAAAATCCGAAAATCCGACCCGTTTTAAATTTTCGGTTTTTATATGTATTAATATAAATGTAATTCAAGTTTCATTGTACGTATTTATATGTTCGTCAACCGATTCATTTTGATGTTTCGATGTATTCGTATCATTCATTTATTATATATACATATATATATATATCATTACCATTATTTATTTAATAATATTTACGATGTGTTATAGTCATTATTCGTTGTTTTTCTATTTTGTATTGTTCATTAACAACACTCTAGGTTCAAACATGTAAACTTAAACGAGTCCCGAACTATACGGATATAATATGAAAATAAACCAAAGTATATAACTTTTATTAAGTATATATAACATTACAAAGTCAAAGGTTCATTTTGTAACTTATACTTTTAACTTTTATTTTAATATAACTTGAAACATAACGGGTTAAAGTGTAAATAATTAAAAATATATAATAATAATAATAATAATGAAAAGGCAGCAGCCCCTCTCACCTTCCACGTTTTTCCGGCGGATCCGGCCGGCGGCGACGCAAGAGCTCCGGCGACCATTAAAACTAGCCATTAACGTCAAATTAATCCAATCTTAATGATTCAATACCATTGCAACACCATCTTAATGCTTAATCAAGACCTATTATGCGTAATAACAACCCCAACGGCCGAATCCCAACCCAAAACCGCCGGAAAATAATTAAAATCTCATAACTCGAATTAATCATCCAACGAATCAATTGAGCTATAAATAGCATCCTAATCTCTTCCTAAACGTACTACAAACATAATTTTACCATAACAAACTCGTCAATATCACTGTATTGTTTGTCCAAGTGTGTTTTCGGCCAACTCATCGTTCGACGTCTTTCCGGCATCATACGAGGTAATTGTTAGATGGATTTATATAGCTTTGATCCATCTAATAAAAGCCCTAACTTAAATCAAACAAACCTGGAACGAATTTGGAGAATTGAGTACCTAGGGTTTATGTGAAGAAGATGAAGTTGATTATTTTGTTTATAATTATTTGATTCCATCTTTTATCAACAATACTGAACTGGTCGGTCCAGTGGTTGTTTATGTTTGGTTTGGACATGGAGATCCGGGTTCGAATCCAGGTCACAGCAGATCCTTTCATATAGTTTTTTTAGATTGTTTTATTAATTATAATAAACCAAATATATATTTACAAAATCATGCAAAACAAATAAAAAAATTAGTTTTATAGTTAAATAAAAGATGTTTTGATTTCGTTAAAAATTTTCTTTCAAGAATCAACTTTTACAAACTCGAAACGTTTGTTAAAACTCGTGAAATATATATATACATTATCATCGTAAACTTTATAAATTTCAAAGGACAACGTTTATACCGGTAAAGGCCGTAAACATTAATGTATTCCAAGTTAAACTAATCTCGTAAGTAATATTATATTAATAACTAATATTTCGTTAAACATTATAATACTTTAGCATAATTATTTTCAAAACTAAAATTTCGTGAAGATCCATAATATATATACGTTATAAAATCTCAAACCCTTCAGGACCGTTTAAAAACTATCTTAACTTATATATGTATATACATATTTCTGTTCGTTAAACTCTAACATTCGTTAATGTATAAAATAATATTCTAATATCCAACTCCATAATAAAATGTACATTCAATACTTCTAATTTCCAACAACCCGATTCATTTACTTTTTAAGTCGTTAGTTAATTTTGATTTTGTACTTTTAAATTATAGTTTGTGACGTTCAATTGTTTCGGTTTCATTTACGCACTTTTGCTTATATTTCAAGTTTGTATTCAACTTCAAGGTGAGTTTCTCACACCCCTTTTTACGCGTTTACTTTTGGGGGTAGCATATATATCCTATCCAAATTACAATTTCGTTTATTTATTATTTACAAACTACAATTCGTTACATGGACTTGTGTGTTTAATTGCTTACTTGCTCAAAGATTCCGTGCTCATGGTTTCCTCATTGAGAATGATCATACGCCCCCCTTAGGCACTCTGGACCTCTATGTTATGAATGGAATAGGGACCCCCGATCCGAGTACGTTGGTTGTTACCAACGGAAAAGACACTTACTTGCGCTATTTCCGAGTACGTTGGTGCACAATCCCAACCAGAAAGGACCTTATTCATTTACACTTGTTCATGGAATTGTATAGTTTTTATGTTCATATATCAAAACTTGTGTGAACTCATCAACTATTCATATAGTTGACATTATTTTATATATATGCTACATGTACATCTATTCAAAGTTGACACATGAAGAAGACATTAGAACATAGGGTATATCAAAAAATGGATATGTTGTGAAATTGTTCTTGTAATTTTCCATGTATTTCTTGTTACAAACTTATGTACTTGATGTTTAAATTGATTAATGATAATATTTTCACTTAATAGTGTCACATGTGTTTTAGGCAATCTGTACGTCACACTCAGGCGTTTCCGCTTTAGCCGGGGTGTTACACTGACTATCTTTAGAAAGTTATTGATGAGTGAGTTTTATGCAATGTGTGATTATGTGCATGTTTAACTGATGTGTTCTTTAAATGAACATTTGTGTGACTTAGGTGTCTATGACTTGTGTGTGATATCAGGAGAAGTGTGTCTAAATGTGGTTTGAATTGATAAATCTGAGTGCTTATCTGATATTAGGTAATTACTTTTCAGCTTATCATTCAGAGAGATGTATATGGAGACATGCACATTTCTTCAAAATGACTCTCCACAGTGAGTTTAGCAGATTTAGTTTTTATCACTTCATCGTTTACACATCATGGAAAGTTACCATACAAATCAGTGACTGTTCTAGAGCCTTTTAAGCTTAATAACTTCACCCGTTAGGCACACAGAAACAATTTTTCAATCATTTTCCAAAGGTTGGATCAATTTTCATTTAAAAAATGTTTTGAAGTTTTAAAAAGCTGTTAACTGAATAATCATATCACTTCCTAGAGAGTTATAAAAGACACAATTTTAAAACTCAGTCACCCCGGTCAATCTTAGTTTTCAGGTAAATGGCTATCCCGTATATCCACAAGTGATTAACAGGACCAAACACATATGTGAATACATGTCCCTCCAACTTAGAATTACCGACATAATTTTAAGTAAAATAATTTAAAACAAAACCACATTACAATTGCCCCAGATGCTTTCAATCTTTAAATGAATGGCTATCCCGTGAATCTTTGATTAGATGACATGAGCAAAAATATACAAGTATATGTCCTTACAACTGGAGCAACCGACATAATTTTAAGCGAGTGTAAATAGGCAACCTTTTAATAGAAAAACACACACTCTTTTTGAATTTTTTTTAAATAACACACACACACACACACTCTTTTTGAATTTTTTTTTAAATAACACACACACACACACTCTTTTGAATATTTTTAATTTTCTCCCCCTAAATTTGTGAAAAAATAAAATATGTACAAATTTATCCTCAAAAAGACTCAATCCTCGAAACGAAGCATTTTAAGAAAACCGACAAGCACATTAAACCTGGCTGTCTGGACCGGTTTTGTAAATAAGTCTGCCACATTATTATTAGTGTGAACTTGTTCAAGATGAATCAATTTACGTTCGTAACAATCATGAATAAAATGTATTTTAATATCAATGTGCTTGGTTTTTGAGTGTTGAACCAGATTCTTAACGATTGCAATGGCAGCATCATTATCACAAAAGATAGGGGTGTCAAGAAATCCAGATAACCTGTGAGCATCAAGCTGACGCAACAACATACTCAGCCTCGGCAGTCGATTTGGACACCATTTGTTGTTTCTTGCATTGCCTAGAGATGAGACGATCGCCGAAGAACTGACATCCAGCAGATGTGGATTTCCTGTCAATCATCTCTACCATAATTGCTATCAGTAAAAGCATATAAATCAAAATCTGATTTTTTGGGATACCAAAGACCTAACTTCGGTTGTCCCTTCAGATATCTAATAACAACAATTAAATGAGAGAGTTTAGGGTTAGCCTGGAAACGAGCACATTGACAGACAGTGAACATGATGTCAGGGCGACTGGCGGTGAGATACATCATGGATCTGATCATCGATCGATAATATGTTTGATCTACGAGATTCCTTTCACGATCAGAGGGCAAGAGAGGCCTTTCCAAACATATCTTCAAGATACTTTCTTTGATGCAGCAAATTACCGTTGAAATTCAACATAGGAGTGGTAGCACTTTTGGTGTCTTGAAATTCAAACTTTGCAAGCATATCTTCAACATACTTTCTTTGATGCAACAAATTCCCGTTGAACTCTGACGAACCTGCAACCCTAGAAACGTTATCATTTCCCCAGTGAGCTCATCTCAAACCTCTTCTTCATCACCTCTTCAAACTTAGAACACAACCCAGCACTGGTTGATCCAAAAATAATGTCATCCACATAAAATTGAACCTGGATCAAATTTTTACCTACGGTTTTAAGGTACAGAGTTTGATCAATGGTCCCTCTTTTATAACCATGGCCCAGAATATGAGCCGTCAATGTAGCATACCATGCCTCAGAAGCTTGATGAAGACCATACAGTGCTTTATGTAACTTGTAGTCATGAGTAGGATTCTTAGAGTCTACAAACCCCGGTGGCTGGTCGACGTAAATCTCCTCCTTAACTTCGCCATACAGAAATGCAGTTTTAACATCCATCTGATAGACAGCAAAACCCATGAATGATGCATAAGCCAGAAAAACCCGGATGGCTTCAAGTCTATCTACTGGAGCATAAACCTGAGTGTAGTCTGAACCCTCAACCTGATGAAAACCATGAACAACCAGCCGTGCCTTGTTTCTAACGATAGCCCCCGTATCATCTTGTTTGTTTCGGAAAACCCATCTCGTATCCAACGCTTTCTTTCCCACCGGCAGTTCAACCAATCTCCGAACCTTTAACTTATCAAACTGATTTAATTCTTCATGCATAGCATCCACCCAGCTTGGTTCTTGAAGAGCTATTTCAACCGAATTTGGCTCAATCTGAGAAATAAAGCAAGAACACAAACAACTATTTATGTGTTTAGTCTGACTTCTGGTGGACACGCCTGTTTTAAAAGGACCAATGACATTTTCAATTGGGTGATTTCGCTGAATTCTTGATGGAATCGATTGTTCGGGAACAACACCGGTAGAAGGTAAGTTTGACAGATTTTCACCAACCTCAGTGAGAGGGTTTTTCCATCCAGAGGCCACTGTACTAAGTGAGTACGAGGTGCTGGTGACGTATGCATTTGGAATGCCATCAGGAAACAACGTGCTCCCGTAAATTTGACGGATAGGACTCTCCCCTCAACTACATGGGTATCTTATGATGAGGTTGGTGAGGACACAGTTTCAGTAACTTTTTCTTGTTGATTGACAGACACATTCAGAGAGACATTTGGTGATTCTGAGAGATCATTATCCAGAACTGAAGATTTACGTGAGACAAAATGTAATTCTTGTTTTTCAGTATCTATGGTAGTGGCACTCGAAATTTCCGAGTCAATGACAGGAAGGACATTACACGGTTTTGAAAAGTTCATTGTAATCAAAAAGCCAGTCGGGACCAATTCAAGCATCGGTTTCATTTTCTTCCAACCAACGTACATCATATGATTCAACAATCTGCTTGGTTGACTTATTGTAGACTCTATAGGCAGTACGACCAGTATAACCAACAAAGTAACAGTCTTCGGCTTTGGCCAGAAATTTTGGAGTTGATTCAAGATTCAGTAGAGTACATGGGCAGCCAAATGCTCTGAAGTGACCAACTGTAGGCTTGTGACCATGGGCAACCTCATATGGAGTTTTCATTTGAGACTTGTTGATCAGCACCCGATTTTTAACATAGCATGCAACATTAACAGCTTCTGCCCAGAAGAATAACGGCAGTTTTGAATCACACAGCATGGTCCTTGCTGCCTGGATAAGAGTTATGTTTGTCCTTTCAGCCATACCATTCGGTTGCGGTGTCCGAGCAGAACTGTATTGTCGAAGCACCCCATTCTCTGGAAAAAAAAATTCAACGAAGCATTCCTGAATTCCGTGCCATTGTCGCAACGAATGCCCTTCAGCTTCAGATTGAGCTGATTTTCCATAAGCACCATGAATCTCTTGATCAATTCTGCAGTTTCGCTCTTATTTGACAAGAAAAACACCCAAATAAATCGTGAGTAGTCATTTGTAATAACGAGACAATAAGAGCTACGAGAAAGACTCAAAACATGAACCAGACCGAAAAGGTCCATATGCAGTAATTGAAAAACTGATGAAATGGTGTTAATCAATTTTGGTTTGTGAGTTTTTCGACTATGCTTACCCAAGGCACAAGCCACACACTTTTTAATAGTAACAAAATCTTTGACGGGTAACCCACGCACCAAATCATTTTTAGCAAGATGGTTTAAGTTTTTCACATTTGCATGACCAAGACGATGATGCCAAAGCATGGCATTATGTTCTGACACTTTTGAAAACAAACAAGTTATTTCATCAAGAACATTTTTGTTCATTTCGGTCACCTAAGCGTTATCTCTTCTTTGTGATCTAACAAGAATCCAGTCTTCTGGTATGATGATACCATGTTTTAAAATTAAACACTCTTTATTAGTGAAATGAGTGGAAAAACCTTTGTCACAGATCAGTGACACTCTTAATAGACTGTGCTTCAACTCCGGAACAAAATTAACATTTTCAAATTTCAGAACACTGTTACTTACAGTACCCTTCTACGTAATCTTCCCCTTTTCTCCTCCCAAAAAGGACAAATACCCACCGTTAAAGATTTGTATGTCATGTAGCTGAGAAATGTCTCATGTCATGTGCCTAGAACAACCACTATTAACATACCAAGGTCTGATGATATTCCTCCATAGTTGTTCCTGCACGATATGCCAGATTAGTTAGACTTTGGTACCCGGTCCATAGTTACACTGGGTGACCCTGACTAACCTAAAGTTGTCATAGGTTGCCATGACATATCATTTCGATCGTCTAAAATCGAATTCGATGTCTCTTTCACCGGAGATTTAGACAACCATTCATATCTACCATTGTAAGATTTGCCATTATTTGTATGAATGGATGACTTGATCTCTGGTTCTTTAGTGGGAGGAACAGACGATTTTGTCTTTTCCACTTGTTTCGGCTTAGAACACGTGTTCGTTTTTTAATCCGAAGCACAATTTCTATCACCTCTACGAAACATATGAGGCTTGGTCTGATGAGGACTAAACCTAACAGATTTGTTTCTATTCCAATCAACGTCCGGGGGATTAGCCTGATTATACCTGAAATTTCGCGTATAGGTATTACGAGGCATATTCCTTTTATAGAATTCATAGTAAGGAACGTATGGATGATGTGGACAATTTCTAGCAATATGACCGGGAGTGCCATAGTTAAAACAAGTTTGTCGTTTTATAAAGAATTTATTTTAGTCAACTTCCTGGAGCGGTTGTGTGGACCAGTTTGCTTTACCTGACATTACTGTTTGACAAATTATACGACTTGCCACCTTGTTTGTCATTAGAGCATCCCTCTTTAACAAACTTAGACGGTGAATGTTTATTAGATTTTTTCGATCTCTTTGACTTATTAAAAAACAAATTAGCAGAATTCAAAGTCTTAACGGAATCAACCACACAAGTATCTTTGCTCTTAAAAACATAGCAAACACAAACAGTCAGAATAATAGAATTCAAAATAGGTAAACTTAAAGGAACATTAGAATTAAAGTCTTTATTATTTGAAACACACGAGTCATCATCAGTCCAATCCTCAAAAATTACTTTATCTGCACATGAGGCAAACACATTAGAATCGTTCACTTCTGAAGTGGACGAAGTAGCCTTTACTGAGTCAAACCTTTCATTTTTAACAGGCTTACCATACTTCATGTCTTTTACCTTTTCCTCCTGCTCTTTGATAAGAGGAAGACTAGTGTAATTACCATTATATGGTGGTGGTACTTGACTATATCCTATACCCTCACATTCATTCTCTTTTCACCATAACTGATTTTCAATCATGGAATTAACTACGTTACTGGAACCATCAAACTTTCTTAAATCAAGTTCAGCCCTTTTAAATTTTTCATTTAGATTAGAGACTTCTAATTTAGAGGCTTCCAGTTTAGCAGTTAATTCAACAATTTTCTTTTTAGCATCAAGATGGTGACACGTTTCAAACTAAAATCATATTTTAGCTTGAAAAAGTCCTTTTTCTGTGCCTCAATTATATCTAGATAAGCTTTTTCATTTTTCTTAAGTTTATAGTTTTCATATTTTATCGTTTCCATTTCTCTAAGCAAGTTACTGTTGTGAGATTTGTAAAGATCTACTTTATCAATACAAGCTTCAGAACATAATGGAGAACTTACCTCAGATGAGATGGAAGAAGTGAATGCCATAAAAGCAAATTGAAGTTCCTTGATTTGTTCCTCAGCAACATTTTCTTCTTCAGCGTCTTCAACATGAGCAAAGTTGGCAGTCTGATTGTTTTAGTTGAGAGCCGCCATCTGATCATTCCAAGAGAACTGTTGAGCAACCATACCCAGTTCCCCATCACCTGAGCTACCCCTAACTTCTCCTCTAGCATTACCCACGGGAACCAACGTCGTTTCCATAGTTCCTTCCTTGGCTGGATTGGTGCATTCACAATCAAAGTGACCCGGCTCGTGACAGTTGTAACACCTTAGAGTGTCCTTGTTAAAACCCAACTTCTCATTATTTGGCACATTCAAATTATTTCTCCTCGTTCTCTTAGTAAATTTCTTAGCACGAAACACTACCATGGAAATTTGACATGAGATATCCATCTCTTCTACATCATCAGGATGAATCTTATCACGCTCAGTAGCAACTACGGGTTGAACTAGATATCCAGCAAGGAATGCATTGTAACAGTTCATGAATCCCGCCATTAAAGCAATGTTCTCTTGAGTTTCCTTTGAGATAGAAGGAATTTGACTTGAATTTTGACTGGGAAAAGTACCAGATGATTGAGGTTTACTATTTGCAACAGTGGATTGAGCATGTTTAGCAAAGAAGACTGGAGCTGGTTGTGGTGAGACTGGAGAAAATTGGCCCTGAGAGGATTTGAACATGGAGAAATTACTTTGAGGTTGAAACTGCTGTTGTCCTTGGGTAGCTTTGAACATAGAAAAGTTGTATAGTGAGATAGGTGCATTATTTGAGGCAACAATGTAACCAGCTGCGTTGTAGGAATTGGCATGGTTTATAGCATGTTCTATTTCATCCATGTCACATGCCTTGATGATGGCCATAAACTCAGACAACGTCAACCTGTTGAGATATTTTGTCTTCTTGTTAACTGCCACATTCAAATCCTAACTTTGAGGCAGTGAGTTCACCAACTTATTATTTGTTTCAGTAGCTGTTAAATTTAGGCTTGCAAATCTCTTCTCTTTTACTAGAGTTATGAACCTATGAAGCTGAGTTTCCAATGACTCTCCTAGAACGTGATTGAACATGTTATATTTTTGTCACAAAAGATCTTGACGACTTCTCCTCGTGTCTTCATTCCCTTCATACACTTCAATCAAGGCTTCCCATAGTGCCCTCGCAGACTGCGGTTCCCTAAAGCCCAGGGCAATCACAGGTGAGAGTGTCATAGTTAGAGTTGAGAGAGCCTTTTCATATTCTTCTACTTTCTCAAAATTCGCATCATCGTATAGTTCAATAGGCTTCACAGCAACTTCTTGAGAATTCTCACGTTGGTAGGTGATTACTTGAGGACCCTTAACGATACTTTTCTATACTTTAGCATCTTTCATTTTAACATACTTCTCGAATCTGAATTTCCACTCGCTAAAACCCTCATGAGACAGTAGACGGGGTATGCAAGTAGTGGTACCCATTATAGAATCCAGTTCTTGGTGAAGAGTATCATTGGATGATCCATTACTATTAGTTATTTGATCGATTTTAGTTTAATAAGCCCAGTTGTTTTTATAGTACAGGAATCAAAGCCCAAATAAAGTCTGTCAGGCCCAAATTTAAGTCACAATATGCGTTGACCGAGAACTCAAGTTGACCAAGAACCTACATTGACTGATAATAGAAAACATTGACCGAGAACCACAGTGGACCGAGAACAAAGTTGACCGAGAACAATAAATGACCGAAAACCCGTGATTTTGACCGAGAACTATCAGGAGTTACATAGAACTCTTGGTTTTGGCCGAATACTCTAGTTTGTAAGCCGAAAACTATCAAGCCTGGCCAAAAACAGTGAAGATCTGGCGAGGACACTAAAAAAACGTGTTTGACTAGCTGATTTTGGTAACAACCAAATCCCTATTTTGGTGGGATTTAAATTATTTCTAAAGATAATGCAATCCTTGACCAAACCAGACTATGACCTTCTGCTCCGATCTGTACCTCACCGGAAAACACACAAACACCACAAAAACCCCAAGATCTTGAATCTGCTAATATCAAACCGAGCCCTGAATGGTTCAAAAGGATCTGATACCAATTGTAAGACCCAAGCTTGGATCTTTCAATATTATATCAACGAATCTAACATTATTACAGAATATAAGGTGAGGTGATTCAAGATAAACAAAGGTAATACGTAAGAACGCGAGATCGAGATCTAGCTTCAAAACACACGTTGTTTTATAGTCGGGTACTTAAGCACAATATTACACAAACCCCGTTCACAGCCAATCCCCTAGAACCCCAACCCTTAAACGCTTTACATGTCATTTGTATATATATAGAGAAAGCAAACAACCTAGCCCAACAAATCCCAAGCCCACCGAGATCCATTTAGTGATCTCGGTTTACATACATATACCCAAACACGATACCCATAAAATATACTTACAAACCACCAAATATAGACCCAACACGTGTCAAAGCATCTATGTGGGTGGAGATTTGACTTGCTTCCAAGCTTATTACTTTGTGTTCATACTTGGTTTAGAGGGCAGAGAGATACTAGCACATCTTTTGCTAGTCCAGATATTAAACAAAAAGGAGAGATATTATATTATGAGGGGTATGAGCATGTGTGCCTTAACCGGAAACAAAGTACACTCGTCTGGGCGGCTCTATTGTTTCTATTATACCATTTAACCTTATTTGTGGGATGTCAATCTAGAAAGTGTCAGTCTGGGAAACTGGGTATGACATTAAACCGTACTAGTATTAATCGTGATAATTTACATACCTAAGATGGAGGTTGATGTTTCTTTAGAGTTTGCTTGGGGGAAAACAAAAGATAATTGTGGGGATGTGATGGTTGGTTAATTTGTATGTGTTTTAGTTCGTTTATTTATTAGTTTTAATCATATATTGTAGGAACTTAGATACTTCATACGTGTCTGTTGTAATTCAGGTCATATAAGTTAAAGCAGCTAATTTGGACCTGTTGAGGCACTGGATAAAGACCCGGTACGTCCAACACGCAAAACGAGAAAGATTAAAAAATTATGCTAGTGACATGGCGCATCGCGTTGCGATGGGCTTGCTTAAAGACCAATTGCATATCGCGATGGGTAGTTAATGAAGGTTGACTTTGGGTCTATCGCGATACGTGATGGACCAATGAAGACCCCATCTCGTATCACGATGGGGGGTGCAGACGGGAAAGTTAGGGTTTATTATCAATTTCATTCCATGAAGACCCTATCTTCACACACTTCGAGGCAGGTGATTTCCAAAGTTCAAGGAGGCCGATTCCACCATACCTAATCATACCAAGACCACCTACATGCTCTATTTCATCCATATTATAGTTACCACGATGCCGAGACGCGGCTAAACTCATTGAATCTCACCCGGGAATGTAAAGTTTGTAACAAATTCCGTTTTCTCATGTAACTAAGAACGTTTTTGTATAATTGTTTATGGTTAATCTATGATTATTGACGTATCGTATTTCTGTGTGTTCAATCGGTTTAGGTTTACGTTGATTTGAACGATTAGTTACCAGTTTCTATAATAATTGATCATAGGGTTGTTTGATTCGGTTGAATACGATAAAGCATATAATTGCTCTTAACAAAGTCACACTGGTTGGGGCTGTTCTATAACCACTATCATGTTTAAAGCGATTATTGATGCCTAAGGTTTTGTCTAGTTGATCAATCTGTAGTTAACCGTTGATGATTAATCTGTTAGGTTGCATGAGATTATTGTAAGTTTCTTACTTGAAGTCCCGGGTTTGATTTGCTTTTATAATTTGATTGATAATTTTTTACTGTTCGTTTGCTTAATTCTAAACTTAGACTATTTGCTTGTGTGATCAGCACTAAATCTTGCTACTTCATAATATTGAACTTGTTACACGATTGGCATTGACCACATACTCCTGGTGGATACGATACCCTACTTATCCTAGCTACTTAGGTTAGAACATGAAAAAAGAAACCAAAAAAATTAGGGTTTATCAACTTTTAGTCCATGTCTTCTGATTCAATAATAGATTTAGGGAAACATAAAGAACTGATTAATCAACATCGCTCTGATATATAATATTGATCAGTTCTTTATGTAAGAAAAACAAAACATAAATAATAATAAACCTATGAACTTGTTAAAGCAGGGTTACTAGTAACCGCAACAAAGTATGATGTAGTCGACACGTTTGTCATCTTGATCGAGTTTCACTTTAGGATGTATAGTAAAAGATGGTGTTAGGGTTCTTAAGAGGAACCCGGTCTAGGAGAAAGAAGACATATAAAATTGTATGTGAGCTATTATATAATAAGGGTAATATATATATAAGCACACACACACACATATATATATATTGAAAGTTTTTTTTAATTTGAACAAGACAAAAGTCAAGTTTGCTTTAGCTAAGACTCAATTCATTTACAAATCCAACAACGAACAAGTTTTTTTTACCAAACGTGTCCCCTGCTTTTTTACATCCCTACTATAACAACTCGGATTTTTCGTTTATTATTTTGTTAACCGTTACCCGACCCGTTTCTAAGATCGGGTAATGTAATTAGTAAATTATCGCTTTTATCTAGTTATTGACATTTATTATTCTTTGTTTATTATATTTAATTAATTTATTAAAACAACATTGAATCATATTCAAATTACACCCTAAACTAAGTTTTAATCTATTGTGCATCCTCACCAATAGTCTAGGAGCTAAAATGAAATTTTGCTCAAATATTATATCCAACCCTTCAACCCGTACTCGTAGACCCGTATGAACCAAACTCGCGATCCAATTGATGTCTTTTACCATAATCTTCGTGCTAATCATGGAATTGATCAATTGAATATCATTATAATACGTTTAGCGATCACACCGACGTTTAAATTATAGGATATCGATCAAAACGATCTCGTTAACGATTTTATACAAACCGTCATTAGAATATTTGGTATTATACCATCTAGATATCATATTAACTCAGTTAATCTCGTCTACACATTCATATATACATCGCAAACATAAACCCTATGGTTAATTTCATTACCGCCCAGCCCGTTTTTCACTACAAGAAATTAGGATGTTTACCAACACATAATTTACCTACACATCTAAATGTGTGGGTAATTATCTACACATGTTTTTATATGTGTAAGTAGTGGTTATGAATATGTTTTCGTAATAAGTAACACTTATTATGCTTTGGTAATATGTTTTAGCTACACTTGTCATTAGTGGGAAAATTCCCTCATAAATTGATTATAAATTAAATAATAAATTAACCACACATGTGACAAACTTTTATTATGTGTAGGTAATGTATCTACACATATATTCAAAACTAACATATGCATTTGTATATAGTTATGTTTACCAACACATAATATTTGAAAATAGATATGTAGATAAAATATGTAAAAAATATTTTATTTTATTTTTTGAAAATGACATGGAAAAGTATACCCTACACATATTTAATAATATACCATATGTGTAGATATTGGTTACATATAAATTAAATATAAATTTTTTATTTTTATTTTCAAAAATGTCGTGGAAAATAATTACTTACGCATATTAAAAGTGTAAAATATGTGTAGATATTAGATACATGTAAATAAGTAAATAAATTTTAACATATTTTTATAAAATGACGTGGCAAGTACCTAAGTATATTTATAAATATACAATATGAGTTGACATGGATACGCACACTATAAATAGTAACTATTATGGACTAAGTTGTTACGGTTATTACTGGTTGTAACATCCTACTTTCGATGTAAATAATAAAAGAAATTTCGTTTATTTGATAATGCGCTATTATCAAATTTAGATAAATAAACTATTAGAGGGTGGGCTTGGACATTAAAAGATGGAATAAGGGATTGAATGAGCCTTAGGTCCATGGGCTTAAGGGAGTATAAATACACCTTAAACCCTAATCCATTCCCTTTTTATCCATCTCTACACCATATCCTACACCTTCAAAAACACACACAAACACCCTCCTATATCCCGAGCCATGATCCGAAGGTGAAAACCCGAGCTTGTTGGCGCTAGAACGTGTCAAAAGCAAAAACCGACATCAAGTTTAGATCGGGTTCGTGAAACCGATTCGTTAAAGGTACCTTTATAACAAAAACTTGTTCTTTTATGCTCGGTCCATTTAGTATTCCAAGATCTATATAAAAATGGCAAAAATGAATCGAACGCAACGAACCTCGTTGAAATTCGTTAACATCTGGTTAATTGATCACACATTAAGCCGTATGCTTTTAACAATCAAAAACACCTTTTAAACACTGTGTTTGGATGTTAGGTTGATTAGGGTTTGTTGGCATTGGGAACACGAATCTATTGATACCAGATTCATGTTGTTTCATCGTGATATGAAGATTAATTGGAAACAAAAACTTGGTGTCTGTTGACCATCGTTGTTCTTGATGATTTTGACCTTGACCCATGAGTCAAAGTTTTGGATAAAACCGATGCTCATTCGTCATGATTAAACGAATCGCTGGACATTCGTTAGGCAATCATAACAAATGAGAATGCATGCGTAAAGAATGAACCCTTCATTTGTCTAATAGAGGTCACGAATGGACTACTCATTTGATATTGATCATTCGCCTTGATAAATTGACGAATCTAGCCATTCGTTGCAACGAAAGAAAATACTCATCATAGCGAATGAGATAGCGGATGTTATAGCGAATGATACTTAAACCAGAATGAAGATCTCTAAACAAATCAGACCATTCGTTATAACGAATGAAGTCATTCGTCATAACGAATGAGTTAGCAAATGCCAAAGTGAATGAACCTCTCATTCGTCTCCAGAAGTCACGAATCATTTCATCCATTCGTTATTCTCTCATTCGTCTCAATAAGACTCAGATCAAGGTATTCGTTATAACGAATGGAATCATTCGTCATAACGAATAAGTAGTGAGTAAAATAATCATTTAAGAAATGTTAATGAAAAATTTGCAAAGAACCTTTCATGGAAATAGCGAATGGGATAGCGAATAATGAAGCAAATTATGTTTACCCAGGGGCTCTTCCCCTTGGACCCTGCTAAGGGCTGCCACCCCTAGACCCCGCTGTCAGGAACGTTGTCCCTGGGCCCTCGTTCGTTGAGGGTTATATGAAACTATAAATTCTATGTGGGTATTGATAGTTAATAGATACGTGTAATTGTTATATAGTTAGTCATGCCCAGTTAAAGAAACAAGTTACCATTAACTCTGAGAGGAAATGAGTTGAGGTGAGTTTCTAGCCCCATTTCCTTGCTATGTTTCGGGGCTGTGTGCATACTTAATGTGAATGTTAATACACTTACCTTAAATGGTAAGTGTATGCTATGATTATTGATGCAATAGTATGTATAAATGTTATGAATGAATGCTTGTCGGTGCGTGAACGATCTTCGGATATTGCACGTATCTTCTGGGAAAGTAATGTGTAGTATGAAATATTTATGTATGAAGGTAAGTAATGAAATGAGTATGTATGAAAGTATGTTAAATAAGGAAAAGGGTATGCATGATTAAAGGATGAATGGAATGTATGGTTAAAGGGTTACAGACCCTAATAATATATGAGAAGGTTAAAGGTTTGCAGACCCTAATAATATATGCGAAGGTTAAAGGGTTGCAGACCCTAAAAATATCTGCGAAGGTTAAAGGGTTGCATACCCTAATAACATCTACGAAGGTTAAAGGGTTGCATACCCTAATAATATCTTTGAATGTTATAGGGCAAAATGCTCTTTAAAACGAATAGTTAGTTATGTATGAATGAAAGAATGAAAGTATGTATAAAGAAAGGTAACAGGTTAAGAATGTGATATGTATCTTCGGATACGTAATTATAAGTAAGTATGTGTATGTATTGTATGTTTCCTGATTAACTAGAACTCACTCAGCGTAGCTACCTTTGAGTATGCACGCAGGTGAATAGGTTGACGTAGCTCGCTTGAATAAGGACACATGGCATTGGAACGAAGATACTAGCCTCTCAAGGATAATGTTATGATGTTATTATGTTTTATTTTTAATTTGAAACACGAAGGATGTTAAATTTGGAAAGATTTGAATGATTTTCTAATATATGTTTGAAGTTTATAATTTCACGAAAAGTTATAATTAACTCTGATATTTAGAACTGTGTTTATGATTAAATCCAACGTCCAAAGTGAGGCACCGGGAACGGGGCCTTACGCTGGTCAATTATGATTATTAGATAGGGCTGCTATTGGTCGATTAGGATAAATGATTGTAACCTGGGTGATTGATGGTCAATTGAGGTCTCTAGTGGTCATGTGGTTCGAGTTATGATCAAATATGATTAAATAAAGCCGATGATAGAAAAATATAGCATTTATTGTTACTTGGGATCGTTTATGGATAATTAATTAGCTTTTGATCAAATAAGCTCATTGCTAGTCAATTATAGATAATGATGATTGGTTAAAGTTGTTAATCATTGTTTTTGGATTTCATTAGTTTGTTGGCTCTATTAACAGTTGAGTAGTTCATTAATTATGCTCATTAATCATTAATTGGAGTCAATAATGCTCAAAGAGAGACGTTCACAATTGTTGTCTCTGGTCGTTGATAAGTAATCACGGCTACAGATTAAGTATCACTAAAGTTACTTTTTTTGTTCTAGAATGACTATAATGTAATCATATTTTACTCGAGCCTAAATTTACTCAACACCTTAGTAGAGGCTCGAATATGAGACCAAATGGATTTATTTCACCTTTGTCACAGGGCTAAGCTTGTGGTTATATATATTTATATATATATATATATATATATATATATATATATATATATATTGTTGGATTTTATGGTTGATTCGGGTCAAGTCAACGCGAGCCGACCCGATTTTGACCCGGTAAGAGTTACACCGAGGGTAACGAAACACCGAGTTCATTCAAATAGTTTAATGGGTCTGACACGATTAATTAGCAAGATTGGATGGTGGTCTAGCTTTGGGTTTAGTGATTTGGGCTTAAAGCCCAATGGGATTAAATTGGTTTAAACCCTATGTTATTTATATATAATACATTATTATTATATTAGAATTAACCTAATCACTAACTCACCAACCCTAGCCACCCTTGCATCAATACCAGCCGCCACCACTGCTCAGCCACCCTCCGCCGCCAGAAATCCTCCGCCGCTGGAAACCTACGCTGCAGGAATCTGTCCGCCGCCGGAAAAACGTGCCGCTGCCAGAATTCCACCGCAGCAACTGCTGCTGCACTGCTGCTGTCGTTTTACTGTTGCTGCTCGCCGGACCACCACCTGTTACTGCCGTCCGCCGCCGCCTGCCGCTGTCAGCCGCCGGAATAGTTGTTGGTCTTTCGTGTCAACCTCTAGCAACGTTTTTTATCCTTCGGTGTCTCACCCGGTTTCGATAACCGAGGTATAAGCTAATAAACTAGATCTTTGGTTGTTTATTTTTTTCTTATAGTGCTCGTATATAGTTGTAACCGGATCCGAGTTCGGGTTTCCTGTTCGCTTTAATCATTTACTTTCCGTTGCGTTTTATAATTCGTTTATACATATAAATTTTTAATATTGATTAATAATTACTTAAACAAAATAATTAACTAAAACGGGTTAAAAAGTTTGACCGTTTTTGTTCCGAACCACCGTTGAAACCCAACAGTGGTATCAGAGCCGCAGTTACAACGAACGAGTCGATCCCGGTTCGTTTAAACCGGATCTACATCTTAAAATTTAAATCGTTTAAAGTTTGTAGATCTAGATTAGTTTTCGGGTAATTTTTGATTTGGTCAAAATTTTTGTTTGTTGTATTTGACCAAGTCAAAACGACCCGAAATTTATTTATTTTGAATATATAAATTCGCCCAGACCTATGTTTGTTTGGTTGTGTTTAGATATTGAGTTTGTCATTTGGCCATATGGATGGTTCAAAATTGTAATCGATTGTTATTTTATTTTTCAGTTTTCCTTTGGCCATATTGGATGGTTCTAATTTGTAATAGGCAATTACTGTTAGTTTATAAATTTGTAATAAAGAAGACGTGATGATAACCGAGGACGAGCTCAAGGATTTCTTGGAGTTAGTGGGAGTTCGGACAAGATGACGTGATGCACCTAGAAGTCCATCCTTGTGGTTGTTTTGTGTTGTGAACCTCTTGACCCGATCGTCTCCCTAATTAGCTCTAGCGAGACCGATCACCTTTTGGCCATAAGGATTTACATATTATTATTTGCTATTTTAGTTGCTTGGATTGTTTATAATAGGATTATAATATCACCAACTTAATACCAAATAAATTTGGAAAATAAAAATTTTATTAACCTATTTGTTTTGCAAATTAAAAACGTTTTGATTTCCAAAACTTATAACTTAATAGATTTCTATTACCAAATAATATCGAGTGTTTGGAGCTAAAGCACCGCACTTGTTTTCTAGCCTATCCCATCAAGGTGAAAGCGCTTCGTTGACACTTCCGGCCCTTTCGCACGTCACTATACTAGGACAACTATTACTTTACTCTCCTGTTACATGCTACAGCTGTCTGGAGACTTAAAGTGGGCAAATATGAGGCTAAACGTATTGATACAGACAATCGTTGTCTCTATAGGCTTCATAACCGAGAGTTGTGCTCTATTCACAATTGACAATCGTTGTCAATCTGCCTAACCACTTATTAATGTTGTGTGCTACAGCTGCCTTTAATAACTGGAAGCCAGATTCTCATACTCCTATTTCATTATGTTATTGGGTCATTAATAATAGGACTACTACATCGAAAATACTAATTAAATTTACTTTTGCTTTTTAATCAGATGTCATCAAACGAAAACTCACCCTACGCCCTTAAGTCTATCCTTGAGAAGGATACACTGAACGGTACCAACTTCATCGAATGGCACCGTAACTTGAGACTCGTTCTCCCCATGACTAAGCGTCTGTATGTTCTCGATGGACCTGTTCCATCCGAGCCTGAAAACAACACAGCCGTTGCTCGAAAAGCTCTTGACAAGCATAGGGATGACTCGGCTGATGTCTCCTGTATTATGCTAGCCACCATGACTTCTGAGCTCGCTAAAGGCTTAGAAGACTTGGGTGCCTATGAGATGCTGGAACAACTCAAGGGCATGTTCCAGAAACAAGCCCGTCAGGAACGGTTCGATACCATGAAACAACTAATTAGTTGCAAGATGGCAGAAGGGTCTCCCGTCAGTGCACATGTTCTTAAGATGAAGGGGCACATCGATCAGCTTAAGAAGCTTGATTATCCCCTGCCCGATGAAATGGCAGCGGATTTTATCCTCAACTCTCTCCCCAGCTTTTACGACTAGTTCGTAATGAATTTCAACATGAACGGTTGGGTAAAGACAGTGCCGGAGCTGCACAACATGCTCAAAACGGCTGAGATGAACGTTCCTTCTAGGACCAATCAAGTTATGATGATCCAATCTGATGGTGTTAAGAAGCCTAAACCAAAGAATCAATGTTATAAGAGAAAAGGCAAGAAGAAAGTTACTGTTGCTGCCAAATCTGCTACCAACACAAACAAGAAAGTTGCAAAGGCACCACTGCCGCCTCCTGAAGAGCGCCAGTGCTTCAAGTGCAACAAGATGTGGCACTGGATGCGTAACTGCCCCGAGCATCTAGTTGAGATAGCAAAGAAGAAGGCCAATGGTGAAGGCACTTCTCGAGGTATTTCCATATACGTTATTGAACTTTTCACTGTCTCTAGCAACACATGGGTATTTGATACCGGATGTGGTTTCCACATTGTTAATGTCTTGCAGGAGCCTGAGAAGTGGAAGAAACTAAATAAAGGCAGCATGGAACTCATCGTTAGAGATGGGAAGAGAGTACCAGTTCTAGCAACTGGAGTTTTTCATTTTACTTGTCCATATGGCCTAGTTTTTCCTTTGAATAATTGTTTGTATGCTCCTGGTTTGACCAGAAACATTATTTCATTTTCATTGTTTCTTGAAGAAGGTTTTAAGTACGTTTTTAATGGCATGGCTATTTATGCTTACTTAAATGATATATTTTATTTTGAGGCTAAACCTCGAAATGGTATTTATGAGATTGATGTTCAACCAGATAATAACGTATATCATCTTTCTAAACGTATCAAGACTAGCATCAATGATACTTTTCTATGGCATTACCGACTTGGCCACATAAGCAAGGCAAGAGTTAAAGGACTCCAATCCGAAGGGATTATTGAATCCACAAGACCGGACTCGTTTGACGATTGCGAATCTTGCTTAGCTGGCAAACTCGCCAAAGACTCCTTCACTCATAAAAGTGAACGAGCAAGTGATCTGTTAGGACTCATACATTCTGATGTATGTGGACTTTCAGAACCATGACTAGAAACCATGAAAGATACTCCGTTTCCTTTATCGACGATTATAGTCGATACGCGTATGTGTATCTTATGAAACACAAGCACGAAACTTTTGAAAGGTTCAAAGAGTTTCAAAACGAAGTGGAAAAACAACTTAGTAAAACCATTAAAATGTTTCGATCAGATCGAGGTGGAGAGTATCTCAGCTCAGAATTCATCACTCATCTAAAAGAGCAAGGAATTGTTTCACAGCTCACTCCACCTGGCACACCCCAACATAATGACGTGAGCAAGAGGAGAATCGAACTTTGCTAAACATGGTTCGATCGATGATGTGTAGAACTAACTTGCCTCACTCCTTTTGGGGTTACGCCCTTATGACCGCCGCCCGCATTGTCAATGTAGCTCAAACTAAGAAGATAGACAAAACCCCATATGAGATATGGCACAAGGGAAAGAAACCCAAATGGTCTTACCTTAGAGTATGGGGATGTGATGCTTACATCTCAAGTGAGTCTGATGACAAACTTGATCCCCGCGGCGTAAAAGTGGTTTTCGCCTGATACTATAACCAAAGCAGTTATTACTTCTTTCATCCTGATACAAATACGATTTCTATCAAGAGGAAAGGCCACTTCCTTGAGGAGAATTTTCTCGATCAAGGAACTGGAGATAACATTGTCGATCTTGAAGAAATTCAAGAACCACAAACAACCGCTGAGGAAGTTGGAGCGTCTGATCAACAAGTTGTTGTTGCTGACACATCAGACGTGAACACGAGCGTTCGCAGAAGTAGTAGGACTCCCGTACCAAATTCTAGATACTTATGGCATCTAGATGGTCCCGAAGTCTTATTAGTAGCCGAGTCTGGCGAAGAGACTACTAACTACAAATCTGCTATCTTGGATCCGGAATCCGAGAAATGGCAAGATTCCATGAACGCCGAGATGCAATCCATGCAGGATAACCAAGTTTGGAACTTGGTTGAGCTACCCCCGATAGTCGGGCAGTAGGAAGCAAATGGATTTTCAAGAGAAAAACCGACATGCATGGAAATGTACAAACCTATAAGGCACGGCTAGTCGTGAAAGGTTTTACTCAAACTCAAGGTGTTGACTATGATGAAACCTTCTCGCCCGTTGCTATGACTAAGTCAATAAGGATATTACTTGCCATAGCTGCGTACTATGACTAAGAGATATGTCAAATGGATGTCAAAACCGCTTTTCTTAATGGACATCTTTCTGAAGATGTCTATATGGTTCAGCCTGAAGGTTTTATTGATCCAAAATTACCCAATAGGGTTTGCAAATTGAATAAGTCCATTTATGGACTTAAGAAAGCATCTCGAAGCTGGAATCTTCACTTTGATGAAAAAATCAAAGAGTTTGGTTTTGTCAAAAAATGAAGATGAGCCTTGTGTTTACCAAAAGGCTAGTGGGAGCACTATATCATTCCTCATATTGTATGTGGATGATATACTTATCATTGGAAACAACATTCCTATGCATAAGGAAGTTGAGCACTGGTTGGAATCTTGTTTTGCAATAAAAGATCTTGGAGAAGCCGCTTATATTCTGGGAAAAAACATCTATAGAGATATATCTAAGCATATTCTAGGGCTAAGTCAAAGTACCTATATAGACAAAGTAGTGGCACGCTTCTCAATGGAAAACTCCAAGAAAGGAGCTGTTCCAGTGACTAAAGGAACCGTGTTGAGCAAATTGCAATCTCCGGCAACGGACATTGAATCTAAGCGTATGCAAGCAATTCCATATGCTTCTGCGGTTGGCTCTATCATGTATGCTATGTTATATACTAGACCTGACGTCTCGTATGCCCTGAGCATGACCAGTCGTTTTCAACAGAGTCCTGGTATTGCCCATTGGACTGCTGTGAAGAACATTCTAAGGTACTTGAATAGGACCAAAGATATGTTCTTGGTGTTTGGCGGAGTGGAAGAGGAGCTCACTGTAAGGTGTTACACTGATACTAGCTTCCAGACTGACCGAGATGATTCTCGCTCACAGTCGGGTTTCATTTTCACTCTCAATGGAGGAACTATTTATTGGAAGAGCTCCAAGCAGAGTGTAGTGGAGGATTCTACCACCGAATCCGAATATATAGCTGCATCAGATGCTGCTAAGAAGGCTGCTTGGATGAAGAAGTTCATCACCGATCTCGACTTTTTCGTCCGAGTATTCGCAAACCGATCGAGGTATTCTATGATAACACAGGTGCTATTGCTCAAGCCAAAGAGCCAAGGTCTCATCACTGGACCAAGTACATTCTGAGGAAGTTCCATCTTATTCGGGAAATATTGGAACGAGGTGACATCGTGATAAGCAAAGTAGACACAGATCAAAATCTAGCTGACCCGTTCACTAAGCCGATGACTCAGGACAAGCATGATCAGCATAGAGATGCTATCGGGCTTAGACTTGCTAGTGATTTATTTTGATTTAGTATTTAGATGTATGAACATTTAAACAGTTGTACTTTTCAGTTCACTTTTGATTTAATGGTTAAATGCAAACGTTAAATAATACAACTCCTTTTAATACGTTTAATCCGTGAATATTGTATTCTAAATTATCTGCAGTCGGCCAGACTCGTAGGAACGATTCTGAATTAAGACTATTCTGACTTTGGACTCAAGCGGTTGACTTCCAAACTCACAGACCTCATTATGAATGACGTTGGATGTAACTCGCATCAAATCATCTTCATGGATCTTGATCATAAGATGTTTTGATAATAGTATGCTCATTTAGTATCCTTAGACCTAAGATACATATTAGAACTTTCATTTACCGAGGAATATTCTTTGATCATGTTAACCGTTGTTACGTAACTGCCATCCATAAATGCATTGATTGGGAATGTTCTAAAGTTCAGTGGGAGTTGTATGTAGTCAAGATGGAATTCTGTACTCTTACACTAAAATGTAACAGTTAGACATATTGGCGCCCTCGTTGATTCAAACTGGTAAAGTGTGAGGCCTCACGCAAACTTACTGTGTGTTTGATTGGACCACTTTGACTCTATTTCGAGAACTACAATAATTGAACGTTGTGTGAGATTGATTTGATCCATGTCTCATTGTTCAATTGATGTCTTATATAGAAAGGATATATGACAATGATTACTATAAGTTCAATATCTTGCAATAATGTATTCCAAGATATTTTGGTTATGAATTTAAAAATGTCATAATTGGTTGGGGACAGCTATGTGTAGCTAGAACGCCTCTAGCTGTTAGCGTTGTGATACTTGACCCAAATCCGTCCAAGTGGGGATTGTTGGATTTTATGGTCGGTTCGGGTCAAGTCAACGAGAACCAACTCGATTTTGACCCGGTAAGAGTTACACCGAGGGTAACGAAACACCGAGTTGATTTAAATTGTTTAATGGGCCTGACACGATTAATTAGCAAGATTGGATGGTGGTCTAGCTTTGGGTTTAGTGATTTTGGGCTTAAAGCCCATTGGGATTAAATTGGTTTAAACCATATGTTATTTATATATAATACATTATTATTATATTAGAATTAAACTAATCAATAACTCACCAACACTAGCCACCCTTGCATCAATACCAGCTGCCACCACTGCTCAGCCACCCTCCGCCACCGGAAAACCTCCGCCGCCGGAAACCTACGCTGCCGGAATCTGTCCGCCGCCGGAATACCACCGCAACAACTGCTGCTCTACTGCTGTTTTCGTTTTACTGCTGCTGTTCTCCAGACCACCACCCGTTACTGACGTCCGCCGCTGTCTACTGCCGCTGTCATCCACCGGAATAGTTGTTGGTCTTTCGTGTCAACCTCTAGCAACGTTTGTTATCCTTCGGTGTCTCACCCGGTTTCGATAACCGAGGTATAAACTAATAAACTAGATCTATGGTTGTTTATTTTTTTTCTTATCGTGCTCGTATATAGTTGTAACCGGATCCGAGTTCGGGTTTCCGGTTCGCTTTAATCATTTACTTTCCGCTGCGTTTTTTAATTCGTTTATACATGTAAATTATTAATATTGATTAATAATTACTTAAACGAAATAATTAACTAAAACGGGTTAAAAAGTTTGACTGTTTTCGTTCTGAACCACCGTTGAAACCCAACATATATGTGTGTGTGTGTATTGTGTGTTTTCGTGCGCGCATAAATTGAATACGGTGTTGTTAGGTGTCTCATTTTACACGCAAACCCATCAAATCAACGTCATTTAGATTATATCTAGCCAAACATAATTATATCTAAGCAAAAAAACAAAAACAAATCTTTTCCCTATTCGATCTCCAACAATTTTGCTCAATTTTATGTGGCCTTTCCTCCTCAGTTTTCCATCACTATCAATCAGGGTTGAAAAAGTCACTAGGCAGACCCAAGGCGACTGACTTGGAAGTTGGGTGTACTCAGAGTACTCTAGGAGTACTCGGAGTGTACTCGAAGAGTACTCAGATTTGATAAATATAAAGAAAATTAATTTTTCGAGATTATATATATGTCAAATATCATAAGTAACTAATATTTATAACAAAGGAAGTGAATAACAATATAAATAAGGAAAATACATTTTTAAAAAATAAATTATTCTAAAATTTGCTATTCATTAACTAAAAAAGTGATATTCTTTTTTTAATATTTTAGAAATATGAATTATGTTATATTTTTTAAAACAAATCCGGCCTAAGTTGACAGACTAGATGTGATTTTGGCTGAGGTTGATCACATTTGATCGATTCTTGTAACTAAGCGGAGTTAAAGAAACTCTCCTCGGCGTCATGCCTTATACCGAGTACTCGGGCTAGAAGACCTACTTTTACAACATTGCAATCAATGAATCAGATAAATAAAAAGTGATCGTCCAAATACAAAATTCGATAACTGTTGTTATAACAAACAAAATTAACCCAAAGTGTAAACTAATAATATTTATTTATATAACAATAAAAATGGGAGGATGGTTAAAGGTTAAAGGTTTCACGATGGTCATGTGTCACACCACCGTTGCTCCGTTTTAGTCTCGTTGTCCTTCCTTCCAGCCAGCCGTTCTTCACTTCTTCTCAAGTTCTCATCATGAGACACTTTTTAGGCCACATGCAATCAAGACCTGAACCCAGGTTTGTTAATTGATTGATGTTGCTTATGTTTTCAATTACTGTGTACATCTCTAGTTGTTTTTGTGGCTTTAATTTCGACTGCTGTCCGAACCAGAGGGGACGATGATTCTCTATGGCCATCGGCTGTTGCCGGGTTCAGTTTAGGAACCCCGGGCGACGGCGGCGGTGGAAGTATGACGATGTTGTTGTGAAACGTTTGTGGCTACGAATTCGAGTGATTTCGACTGTTGCCTGTTTCTATCTTTTGTCAATTGTATTAATTAATGATTATTATTATCTCTATTTACAGGACCTGCAAGTAGGAGATGTGGATTTGATACTATAGTTTCTCAATTTAATACAGCTTTTGGTCATGGGTACTAAGGTGTTGGCTTTTCCAACATTATCATGGCACTTTCACTTGAGCAATTTATAGTCTAGGACGTACCACCTGCACATTCACTTAAACTTTTTTTTAGTTACTTCACTACTTCACGTATTTATTTTCTTTAGAAAACATGCAATCATAAAGGAGAAAAATGTTGAGTGGGCTTCACAAAAATTACATGTGTGCTTGCTAAATCAACATATCTGTTTATTTACATTATTGTTAGAGTGAGACTTTTCTTAACCAAAGAATTTTAAGAGCTAAGCAATATATTTGAGTATGAAGTATCAAGCCAGTTTCACCCGATACTTAACATGTCGGGTCAGCCCATTTGTTAACTATATGCCATATGCGTGTGCACTTGCAACTTTTGGTTATGAAGCCTACTCAACATGATTTGCTCATGCTCTGCTTCAACTATATTGTTTCTCTTTTATTTTTATTATTTTGATAAATATCAAAGGGTAGGAGTTACTTCTAAAGAATGTGACAACTGTCTTTAAGATAGGAGTGCATTGTTACACTATCCTATTTTCTACCTGCTATCAATTTATTATGGGGCAATTCCGATCCCTACACTTGAAACGGGTAGAGTCAAAGAACTGATGCTTTCATCTCCGGTGTGTGGTATCAATCTGGCCCCGTTGATGGACTAAAACAATTACCAATCGTAGGACAAACGAATCGAGTGTGGAGAGTTGATTATGATGAAGTCGCTGGATACATAAGGTGCAGCAGATACGCATAAAGTTCATGTTTTTATTTGTTTATTTATTTTTTGGCGATTGATGGTTTTCTTTAGGGGTTTCTTTAAATATCTTGAAACATGATGCATACTAATAGGTTTAATTTCTTCTCATGTTTTTCCTATCTTTTTACACATATATAAATCGGTTTGTGATGATGCAAATATGATGCTATAGAGGCTCGTCACTCAAAATGTAAGTCGTATATTTACGACTTTAAACATAAAGATTTAAGTAAGATAATTTATACCGGTGTGATGTTTTTGACCTTTTTTTTGTAGCTATTTACCACATGTTAAAAAGATGGATTACAACTGAAATCGGCTCGCGTTACATAAACGGGTCAAGTCAGCAACTATAGCAAATGGCATACCCGGTCTTTATTGTGACATATTGAGAACGAATACGGGCCAATGAAGTTTTTAATGCGGCAGATTGAGAAAAAATATGAGCAAATGGTGTATAAACTTGGAGCATGATTGAATTTATTACTGAAATTCAACAAAATGTGTACGTAAAAGTTACAACGATTATTGTACAGACACTCAACAATAGTATACTATACCCTCATGGTTGAGTAAGTCAACACCTGCGAAGGCAATGAGCAAAATAATGTCGGTTGACCATCTTGGTTTGACTTCCACCAAAGTGGATTTGCAAATCGTGGTTGACAGATGTAGTTACTTTATTTGGTTTATTTTAATACGGCTTCACAATCTGCCGTAACGCGGCGGGTAAATATACATGGTACTTTAGTTTTATATTCCTACCATCGTCATTGCATTTTAAACTAATATATGTAGAGTACGATGATATGGGTAATAATTTGAATAACAATAGAATACTAGGGTATAAACCCGTGTTACACACGGGTGGAAAATCATATCAACAAACATAATAAATTTAAACAACAAATTCAAGCAACACAAAACTTCTTCAACTTTCGGATCAAAACTTTAACCATTTACAATGTCTAGATATTAAAAGTTTAAAGTTACAATAAGTTAGTGTCCATCAAACCACCAAAAAACATCAACAAAAGACATAAACATGTTCTTTCATATTAACCACCATCAACTTCTTCACCATCTAAAAATTTAAAAAAACAATATCATCCAAATTAAATATACCATAAAAATAATAACATTTTTAATAATGAAAGCCCGTGTTACACACAATATAGAAGATATATTTAAATATTTGTGGCATAAACTTTCAGTTAATCAAGATTTATTAAAACCAATAGCAACTTAGAAAAAAAAACAGAAGCATCATCATGGATATCACAAGATCATTATATTTACATATTGATCCACAATTTTCAAAAATGTGGAAAAATCAGCAAATTAGTCTGCTTTTTTTTATTAAACTGAAAACTAAAATATATGAATTACACAAACATAGGCGTAGATGACTAAAATTAAGCTTACCTAAGTAATGAATAACAACAGAACCCCTTTTGAGAAATTTAGAGTTTTTAGAAAATTCCAAAAATGCCCTTGATGCAAAATAATTCAACAAATCAAACAGACCCATAACCAATTCTTTCTTTGACCAGTTAGTAGTTTAAAACAAACCATGTGCCCAAATGCCTTTTTAGAAATTTAACCCGCATAATATTTCCAAAATATCCCGTATCCGAATGTCAAATATTAACTTGAAACATATTTTATCAAATTTGAAACAACTAAAATCAGGTAATGACTCAAACTTTTAACACCCTAACCTTAAAGGTGCGTGGCTAGGTATTGAGAGCATCAAATCATTAAGCATGGTGAAAGTTTGAACCTCTATTGAGCTCTGAAAGAAATATTCGAATTAAAAAAACAGCATTTGTATACAAAAAATTGAATTGTGTTGGTAAGATAAAATTGTATGAACAACATACATTGTAAATGTTTGAACCTTCATTGTAAGCTATTTAAAATAAAATGAGAAAAAATTTTAGTGAAAATACTACATTTCATATAAAAATATGTAAATAATTGATGAATAATAACTTACATTGTAGAAGTTTGAAAGGAATAAAATTGTTATGAATGTGGAGAATGATTATAAACTTTGGTTCTTAAATAGTAAAAACGGATGATGTTATTTAAATAGTAAAAACGGATTAAACAGTTATAATTAATAATTAATATAATATAATTTAAATTTTAATGACTTAATAATAATAAGCATAAATTTTGGAACTACAAAAAATTACACTCGCTGAATGACCACCATAATTATAGACAATTTCTAAAATATTATAATTCAAGTCAAATTAAAGATTTGGGTACAATTATGAATTTATATACATTTTTAACCAACAGATGTTGACTATTATTAATAATTTGAAATAATAAAGTAAAAAATCAATCATCATAGTAAACATATAAGAATCATAGTTAATTAAATAATATATTTTACAAAAAAATAAGTAATTTTCTTAATCAACTATATGAAATATCTTACTAATTTGAAATAACCAATAAGGTTAATGTTAAAAATAAAGTCATAATTAATTGTCAAGCTCATCTAGTTGAATGTCATATGACGCATTGTATTGCTTTAATAATATTGTAAGATATGAAGAAGGTTATTTTTGTTAAACCTCGTAAAGTTAGAAATAGTTTTACAAAATAATCAAATTGAATAAAAGCTATACAATAATATATTATATTTAGTATATAAAAAACTATAAATAACCTATAATACAAATATATATATATACCATATAATATAACCTATATAACCTATACATGTATACAAAATAGTTACACCGTATATATGTAAAATCCGCGAATAATTATAAAATCTAAAATTAGAATCAAAATCCGAACCTTAATTTTTGGAACAACCAAAAATTACAAATGCTTTAAAAATTTGAATTCGAATTTGAATTGCAGTCAAATGTTAATTAAGGCAGGAAATTGTTATTAAACAAAATTGACTAATCATTACACTTTAAAAACAAAATCGATAAATTAAATGGCGGTCAAATTATAAGAGGAAACAACATCATGAATACAGTTATTTTAAAAATTTAAAATTTCTAAAAATACTTAAATTCTAAAAAAACATATAATAGATTTTAATTTCAACCTTTTAATATAATTGACTAGCATAATTGACTAAATTAAAATTGTAATAAAACAAATAGGTTTTATTTACAAAGATTCTAAAATTCCAATTAAATTAAATTATTTTATATTAAATAAATAATGAACACAAATTTCAAACAAATTAGGTAAATAAAAATGAATAAAATACAGAAAATAGAAAAATCGAGAATTAACATACCTGCGAATACATATTTGATGGAGAAGATGGACATTTTGAAAATAGAGAAGATTGTGATCGTATCTGCATCAATTGGTCGGAATAACAAATTATGCTTGTTTATTATTTATAATAATCTCCAAAAATAATCTAATAAAATAAACAAACAATTATTAGAATGTATTGTATAATAAGTTTAGCAATTTCCGTGTATAAGGTTTTTAATAAATTAGTTTATAATTTCATAAATATAAAATGAATATTCTATCAAGCGTATTATTAAAATATATGAAAATAATCTTATAAATAAATATTATAATAACAGCATAAATAACTTCCTTAATTATTGTTATTATAGTCAGAACTTTAAATATAATTTAAATTTTAAATTATGAACCACATGTCATACAATAAATTAGATTTGACTAACCATTATAATCAAGCTTTCAGTTATAACTGATTACCTTAATTTACAGTCAAATAACAAATTATAATTGAAATTATTAAAAGATTTTTACAAAAACTTATAATTCCGGAATATTAAAGGTCAATATTATATATGAATTAATAAATTTTCACAAATTTTGTGACATTCGTGACAAAATGAGGTATATTATATTCACTATGTAGCAAGTAAACGATAAATTGGTTAATTCGTAGTGCTTAAACGAGTAACCGACCGATACTAATTACGACCCGTATACATACTGAGGGGTCATATACGAGTTATAGATATATTATAGAGGCTAACATATTGATATTTAGGCCCCAGTACGTTTAAAACTCTTTCAACGAAAAAGGCTTCGTTTATCAATACGCTATAAGCTTACATGCAAACGTTAATATCAAAACGAGCATTGTATCATCCGTTAAGCCGAAAAAGATTTATAAAACACTTATATGACATGTTCTAAGAAATCCGTGAAAATATTTTGGAATTTTACAACGAGTCAGTACGTTTTTCTTATTTTACAAAAAGAAGCTGAAAAACTCTCGTTTTTCGCTCTGGTTTTCGCATTCGAACTAGTTTTCTTGCGAAAAACAAAACCCGAATTCAATTTTGGACCGAAGTTTACGTATGGCACGAATACCGAGGCACTATTGGGCCAAAATGGAGGCCCAATGGGCCTTATACATTGGCGGCCGCAAAGGGGGCAGCCCACCCCCCTTCTAGTATTTTCTATATAAAAAAAAATTTAGAGATATTTTGGACCAACTTTTCAAGAAAATACTTACCCTTTCTGTTCTTCTTCATCCTCCAGCCCAAACCCTAAGGTAAATATTGATTTTTACATTGATTTTAACCATGATTAACATAGTTTAACCATGAAAAATTAATCCTTTATTAGTTTTAAACATGTTTAACCATCCAAAAAGCATAAAAATCAAGTAAAATCATGTTTTGATGTTAAACATGTTTAAAAACCAGGAACATATACTTTTTTGATCAAAAACGCGGATTAGAACATGAATACAACGTTTTTACGGTTTAAAAGTTCCGTTTGAACCCAAAACCGAAACCCTAATTATCAAGGCTGTTACACGGATGATTTATGCTTGGTTTGATGTTATATGATATGTAGATACACTGAGTTTACAACCCGAGACCCGGAAAGTCGTTTAAGCTAGCAAAACTCATCGAAAACCGACAAGGTAAACCCGTAACACTCGTTTAAGTGTTGTTTGGTATTAGGTTGTGACGTGCTTGTTGTTAGCTTGTAAAAATATGTAGGGACATTATGGATCATATAAATGAGTCCCTGTTCAAATTTGGTAATGTTTCGATAAACGGAGAATATTTGGTGAATTTATTTCCGTTTAGGAGCGTTTATTTGGGAAAAATAGCTAAACATATTGAAAAATTATGAAATTTGGTTTTGGAGATTAATATGTGATGGTAAGATCACTGGTAAAGTTTGGGGATCATTGGAAATGCCTAAGTATGGTTTGTGCAATTATGATTTAACCGAATTTTAACAGCCGAAAAACGCACAAAAAAGCATTTTTTTCAAAAGAGTTAGGTTCTGGAGATTTTGCAGGGGCTATGTAATATCATTGAAGCCATTTGTAAAAATTATTGGATTTTTCGGAGGTCATTTGATATAAACGGGCCATTTATTCCACGATTATAACCTATTAAATGAATTTTTATAAATAAATAATTAATCATAAAATTTCTGAAAATATTTTTATAAATTTCTGCATATTTTAATGTATTTTTACAAAAATTTACACAATTTATATATAAGTACAAATTTAGTTATGATTAATCAAATATTTAAATTATTATTGTTTTAACGAAACCGGCAGTTTGATGTTTAACGGACTGACTGGTACGTCAAAAATTCAAAATTGGTCAAATATTGTATTTTTGGATGAAATTGATAAAAACGAACTTTTTACGAGAATTCCGGACAATTCGGGTGGATTGTACGCGTCTTGTATAATCAAACCTGTGTAAAAACGGAAACGAACCCTGCGATCAATCCAGATACCGAAACCTTAAAATTCTTTTATAAATTAAATCATTTTATCAATCAATATGTTTACTTAAGTTTTTATGATCTTACCTATTCCCGAAATGCGTAAACGATCAACTTGGCTAGGCTCGGAAAACGGTGAAACTGAGCCAAATCTGATTTTAAGTATTTCACAGTATACAACGTCACAATCTAAGACTATGGTCATGTTTTGGGCCTAACAGCTATAACCAAACTAGTTATACAGCCCGATTTGGTTTAAACACTGTACTAGTATTAACAGTACGATACCGATTATAGGATAAAAGCTATAATCGAGGCATAACACTTATTGACGTATATTACCTGCTCGAACTACAATAAGGTGAGTTTCACGACCCCACTTTCTAAACTGTTTGATGAACTTTTGGGGTGGAAAGCATGTTTACATATACTTATATACTTGAAAACGTGTGATGATGTGAATTATCTAAGTACTAACACTTGAAAGTCCCCACAAACACAAGTGATTAACTTCGTGCCGGTGACGTGTGGATAGTACTATCGGTTTGACAAACCCAACTGACAGAGCCGGTGGGGTATGCCGGAACATGTTAACCCAGTTGCACATTGTCATTTAAACTTATTACATACTGCTATGTGGTGTTAGACATTGTACATACTTGGGGCAAAGTGGCTGTTAAATGCCAACGGGAGTGCATGGGCAGGGGTGGCCATGTGTTTTAGCTCATTTCGGTTTCACTTGTGGCTTAGTATATTACATCATACACATACATGTATACATACACATTGTAAACTTTACGAACTCGTATACTGATTTCGTTGATACTCGTGAAACTCGAAACTCACCAACTAGACGTAGTTGACCCGTTTTAACATGCTTTTCAGGTAAAGCAAAGGTGGAATGATTTGCTTACGTTCTTGGTGTTAGGAATGAAGTTGAATAGCTGTGAATAGACGCATATATATAATATTGAATAAGAAGCTCGTAAACCGGTTATGTGATTCTCATCTAGTTTGTAAACATAGTACCAACCCATGTAATATGATGTAAATTAGTTTGTGAATTTCTTTATAAACAATGTTGTTGATACCAGTATTATCTGTTACATTCCCGTTTTACGCTTCCGCAACTACCTAGTCGGGGTGTGATAGAAGTTGGTATCTGAGCCATTGGTTATAAAGAATTAGGTTGTCCCTTAGGATACCTAAGATAACCGTAGGCTCGATTAACTCTGGGAATAAAATAATATTAAATAATATACACTGATGATTCTCGTGATGAACGCGAATGGACAAGTGGGTTATTATGGTCCGGAACGTAATAACGGACTTGTTTGTACGAGGGAATTCGAGAAGAAGTCGGTAATCAATCCAATAAGTAAAAAGAGCAATATATGTGCATAAAATATAATAATAATAAATATATATATATATATATATATATATATATATATATAAACGAATATTTGTGCTTATGTGTATAAATACCTGCATGTATTTTACTATGATTAATATAGAAAGATATTATTCTTATTACTAACCATTGTGCAAGAATATGTCAAGATCTACTGATCGTTTATCTAATACCCTACCAATATTATCTGAGGAGGAGGAGGATCCAGAAGAGGAAACTGGGGAGGAATCAGAGGAAATGGAAGAAGGTTTAGATGCGGTAATTCCCCACGAGGTACCCTCAGATCAACCCGACTTATCGTGTTACCGTTGTGACACCTATCCCCCTATGGAATCGCCTAGGAATGTTATGGGACAGGGAGCTACTAGTGCTTATCATTCACCGATTAAGGCACCCAGATCCCCGACTCCACCCTTACAGCATACACCAGTACCCCCACCCACTATTAGAAACCGTCAGACCGCTCGTATTTCAGTGCGGCCACCTGAGCACACCTCTCCCCCACCTCGATCTACGTACCATAGGGGAGAAACATCACGTGTCCAGGTCACTGAAAAACCCATTCCCATCTGGGGTCTACCCGCCCCGGTACCAGAGCCACCTCTTCTGTCTGATTCAGCATGGTTGGGTTTAGTGACTGATTAGATTTTAGAACAATCACATTCGATAAATAACCTTAACCAACATAGACATGATATGCAAGATTACATGTGGTACATGCAGCAAAAATCAGAAATGTGCAAAGATCTAGTGCTCACAGCCACGGGCGTCAGGATCGAGCAATGATACTGCTAGGAGCATGTTTAGCGGTTAATGCAGCCCTAGTGGCTGCTGTTGTTTGGTTGTGGCTTCATGTTACAAAGAATGGATAGGACATAGTAGTATAGCCTTATGTATATAGTCTTTTGATATCCCAAGCAGCATTTTGTTACAGCGTGTTGGGCTGACTTGGGAGTTGTTTGTTGTTTAGTACTATTTCAAGCACTGGCCCTTATCGGGTTAAGTCTATATGTCAGTTAGTGACAAATTTTGATACGCATATACAAGCGCTGGCCTATACCAGGTTAAGCCTATGCGCTAATTTTGGATGCATATGTACAGTAATGATTATAGTTAATACAAATGTGTTTTCTTTGGCATAGTTGTGTGTTGTGAAATTGTAATATCGTAAAGTTGTGCTGGTTATAGTGAAACGATATTAATTATTATATAATTGATTATTTTATAGAATGGCCTCGAAGAAAGCAAACCCTTTGTCTGAGGCGGAAGTGGCCGCAATGATTGCTCGTCAACTACAAGCAGTGATACCAACAATTGTAGCACAAGTCATTGCGGACATACGTGCTAACAATACTGTTAATCAACCTACGAGCACCACTACGGCCACTGCTAATATACCTCCGCCGGACACTAATGTAGCCCCGGGTGTTACTACCCCGCTGAATACTGATAATGTTATAAACACTAATAATACTCGCCTGACTGTTAATGTTGTTGGGAACACTGAAACCGTTTTGAATAATGTCACGAATCCAAACCCCGTACCGGCTATCAACCCAACTGTTAATAATAACACTCAACCAAATACGGGTAATGATCGTAATAATCCTGAACCCCCACGTCAGGAGTACGCATACAAACAATTTACATCATGTAAACCGATTGAGTTTAAGGGTATTGAAGGACCTAGCGGGCTGGTCAAATGGATAGAAAAGACCGAATCAGTAATTAATATCAGTGAGTGTCCACCGAACCGCGTGGTCAAATTTGCTACCAGTATGTTTCTAGACCAAGCGCTGATGTGGTGGAATACGGTATTCCAAATAAGGGGACAACATGCTATTAATCGTATGTCATGGACTGAATTAAAAACCCTCATGCTAGAGCATTTTTATCCTAAAAGTGAGATTCAAAGGTTGGAACACGAGTTATGGAATCTGGAAATGAAAGGAGCGGACCATGTGGGATACACGAATCATTTTAACGAACTGTCCCGCTTAGTTCCGTGGTTAGTTACACCGGAAGCGAAGCGAATTGAACGTTATATCTGGGGACTGACCCCTGCTGTGAGAAGTATAGTGAATTCAGTAGCCCACCCAACATTAGAAAGTGCTGTATCTCAAACGGGTGTCGTGACTTTTGATCTGATGAGAAGTGGAGTGATAAGGATGCCAGGTAAAACAACAAGTTTAAAACGAACTGATTATGGGACAAGGATGCAAGGAAACCCTCAAAACAAACGGGCCCACCCGAATACCCGAAGTTATGCCATGACCAGTTCTAATGTAAACCAAGAGACCTATAAAGGGACGTTACCGAAGTGCAGAAGATGTAACTTTCATCATGTGGGTGATTGCAAACCGATCATTTGTCAGAAGTGTGGAAGAACGGGACACTATGCCCCCAACTGTAGAACCCCCCACCAACACTGTTAACCGTCCACCGCAATCAACTCAACTACCTCGACCTCAACCAACCCGCCCACAACTCAAACAACAAACCCCACCTACCACGAACCTCCGTGCCTGCTATGAATGTGGCAGTACGGAACATTTTCGGAGATACTGCCCCAATCTGAACCAGGGTGAAGCGAGAAGACAAAACCAAGCACAAGCATCAGCCTCAAATGCAGCTAGGGGACGCGCGTTCGTAATAGGATCGGGGGAAGCGCATCATGACCCGAACGTGGTGACAGGTACATTCTTAGTTTCGGGTCAGTATGCTTCAGTCTTGTTTGATACGGGTGCCGATAGGAGTTTCGTATCTGTTAACTTTTTAACCTTAGAAAATATGCCGGTGAGTGAGCTAACGAAACCCTATACTATAGAACTTGCTATTGGTAAATCCATACTTGTTAACCAAATAGTCCGAAACTGTTCCCTTATCCTAAATGACCACCCATTTCTTATCGACTTACTTCCAGTGGAATTAGGAAGTTTTGATGTCATAGTTGGTATGGACTGGTTGTCTAAGTATAACGCTGAAATTGTCTGTAAGGATAAAACTGTTAGGATACCTTTCCCGAATGACGGGGCGATGATTGTTCAAGGTGAGAAATCTGGTACGGTACTGCCTCTCGTATCCCAACTTAAGGCATTAAGATATTTACGCCAAGGTTGTACTTTATACTTGGCGAGTGTAACAGTTAAGGAACCCGAGGAAAAACGAATGGAAGACATCCCAGTGGTACACGAGTATTCAGATGTATTCCCCGATGAGTTGCCTGGTTTACCACCTACCCGACAAGTGGAATTCCGTATTGATTTGATACCGGGAGCAGCCCCCATTGCTAAGGCACCTTACCGACTTGCACCTTCTGAAATGCAAGAACTATCCAACCAATTGCAAGAATTGTTAGACAGGGGTTTTATCCGACCTAGTTACTCACCTTGGGGAGCACCAGTGTTATTTGTAAAGAAGAAAGATGGGAGTTTTCGAATGTGTATTGATTACCGGGAATTGAATAAAGTGACTATAAAGAATAGATACCCCTTACCTCGAATTGATGACTTGTTTGATCAGCTCCAGGGCGCGAAGTATTTTTCAAAAATTGATCTTAGATCTGGTTATCATCAAGTAAGAATTCAGGAAGAAGACGTACCAAAAACAGCTTTCCTAACTCGGTATGGTCACTATGAATTTTTGGTTATGCCGTTTGGGTTGACAAATGCACCTGTAGTGTTTATGGACCTCATGAACCTAGTTTGAAAACCTTACCTTGACAAGTTCGTGATAGTGTTTATCGATGACATTTTGATATATTCGAGAAGTAAGGAGGAACACGAACAACATTTGTGGGAAGTCTTAGAATTATTGAGGCAAGAGAAGTTATACGCAAAGTTGTCCAAATGTGAATTTTGGCTACAAGAAGTACAGTTTTTGGGGCACATTGTGAACCATCAAGGGATCCAAGTAGACCCAAGTAAAATTGAGGCCATTAAAAATTGGCAAGTGCCTAAGTCACCAAGAGAAATTCGCCAATTCTTAGGACTAGCCGGGTATTATAGAAGATTCATTGAAAACTTTTCAAGTATTGCCCAACCTCTAACCCTCCTAACTCAAAAAGATCGAGCGTATGAATGGGGAGAAGAACAAGAAATGGCCTTCCAAACGTTAAAACAGAAGTTATGTGAGGCTCCAATATTAAGCCTTCCAGATGGAACTGATGAATTGGTGGTATATTGTGACGCGTCTCGTAAAGGTTTAGGATGCGTACTGATGCAAGGAAAGAAAGTAATAGCATATGTCTCCCGACAATTAAAGATACATGAGAAGAACTATACAATCCACGATTTGGAATTGGGAGCGGTTATATTTGCATTGAAGATCTGGAGACACTACTTGTACGGCACAAAATGTACTATCTATACTGATCACAAAAGCCTACAACACATATTTAATCAGAAAGAGCTAAACATGAGACAAAGGAGATGGGTAGAACTGTTAAATGATTATGATTGTGAGATTAAATACCATCCGGGTAAGGCCAACGTAGTAGCTGATGCTTTAAGCCCAAAAGACAGAGTCAAACCATTAAGGGTACGAGCACTCGGAATGATTGTTCAAAGTAGCCTAACCGAACAAGTTTGTGTTGCACAAGATGAGGCTTTGAAGGCAGATCAACTAGAAAAAGAAGAACTACATGGGAATGAAAGGAATTTTGAGAAGAAGATTGATGAAGTATATTATTACAAAAACCGGGTCTGGATTCCAACACTTCATAAACTCCGAAAGTTGATTCTTGATGAAACATAAGTCCAAATATTCTATTCATCCAGGTACTGATAAGATGTATAAGGATGTTAAAGAATTTTACCGGTGGCCTGGCATGAAAAAGGATATAGCCGTGTATGTAAGTAAATGTGCAACGTGTGCAAGAGTTAAAGCCGAATATCAAAAACCTTCAGGAATGTTACAACAACCTGAAATCCCACAATGGAAATGGGATCAAATTACCATGGACTTTGTGACACACCTTCCTAAAACCTCCCGAGGTCACAATGCTATATGGGTAATTGTTGACCGATTAACCAAATCCGCACACTTTATTCCCATCGGTAACAACTACACCACCGAAAAATTCGCTCAAATTTACATCAATGAAATTGTATCCCGACACGGAGTACCTCTTTCGATTATTTCAGATCGAGACAGTCACTTTACTTTACATTTCTGGCAAGCAGTACAAGAATCATTGGGAACTCGAATAGATTTGAGTACCGCCTACCATCCCCAAACCGACGGCCAATCTGAGCGAACCATTCAAACCTTAGAAGATCTACTTCGTGCTTGTGTACATGATTTCAAAGGAAACTGGGATCAACATCTCTCGCTTATTGAGTTTTCCTATAATAATAGCTACCACAGTAATATAAAAGTTGCACCTTATGAAGCTCTATACGGGCGAAAATGTAGATCACCACTATGTTGGACGGAACTGGGTGATACCCAAATTTCAAGGTCAGATTTATTTTAGGAAACCACCGATAAAATTCACCAGATTAAGCAAAAATTGAAAGCTGCCCGCGACCGACAAAAGAGTTATGCCGATGTTCGCAGAAAACCGTTATCTTTTGAAATAGGTGATAAGGTGTTTTTAAAAGTATCGCCGTGGAAAGGTGTTATAAGATTTGGAAAGACTGGTAAACTAGCCCCGAGATACATCGGACCTTTCGAGATTATTGCAGAAATTGGTCCCGTAGCTTACCGATTAAAACTACCCTTAGAATTGAGCACTATTCACGACGTGTTTCATGTATCGAATCTGAAAAAGTGTTTGACTATGAAACGACAATAGTACCACTGGAAGAAGTACATATTAATGAAAAGCTCAACTTCGTAGAGGAACCGGTAGAAATTGTGGACGGGAAAACCAAACATTTACGACACAACAAAATATCTCTGGTAAAAGTTCGGTGGAATTCAAAACAAGGACCCGAATATACTTGGGAACGAAAGGACGAATTCCGAAAGAAATACCCACACCTGTTCCCTAAAAAGAAAACCGATGACACATTAAATTTCTAGGACGAAATTTCTTAACGAGTGGAGAATGTGACATTCGGGACAAAACGAGGTATATTATATTCACTATGTAGCAAGTAAACGATAAATCGGTTAATTCGTAGTGCTTAAACGAGAAACCGACCGATACTAATTACGACCCGTATACATACTGAGGGGTCATATAAGAGTTATAGATATATTATAGAGGCTAAATTGATATTTAGGCCCCAGTACGTTTAAAACTCTTTAAACGAAAAAGGTTTCGTTTATCGATACGCTATAAGCTTAAATGCAATCGTTAATATCAAAACGAGAATTGTAGAATCCGTTAAGCCGAAAAAGATTTATAAAACACTTATATGACATGTTCTAAGCAATCCGTGAAAATATTTTGGAATTTTACAACGAGTCAGTACGTTTTTCTTATTTTACAAAAAGAAGCTGAAACACACTCGTTTTCGCTCTGGTTTTCGCACTCGAACTAGTTTTCTTGCGATAAACCAAACCCGAATTCAATTTTGGACCGAATTTTACGTATGGCACGGATACCGAGGCACCATTGGGCCAAAATGGAGGCCCAATGGGCCTTATACATTGGCGACCGCAAAGGGGGCACCCCACCCCCCTTCAAGTTTTCTATATAAAAAAAAATTTAGAGATATTTTGGACCAACTTTTCCAGAAAATACTTACCCTTGCTGTTCTTCTTCATCCTCCAGCCCAAACCCTAAGGTAAATATTGATTTTTACATTGATTTTAACCATGATTAACATAGTTTAACCATGAAAAATTAATCCTTTATTAGTTTTAAACATGTTTAACCATCCAAAAAGCATAAAAATCAAGTAAAATCATGTTTTGATGTTAAACATGTTTAAAAACCAGGAACATATACTTTTTTGATCAAAAACGCGGATTAGAACATGAATACAACGTTTTTACGGTTTGAAAGTTCCGTTTGAACCCAAAACCGAAACCCTAATTATCAAGGCTGTTACACGGATGATTTATGCTTGGTTTGATGTTATATGATATGTAGATACACTGAGTTTAAAACCCGAGACCCGGAAAGTCGTTTATCTAGCAAAACTCATCGAAAACCGACAAGGTAAACCCGTAACACTCGTTTAAGGGCTGTTTAGTATTAGGTTGTGACGTGCTTGTTGTTAGCTTGTGAAAATATGCAGGGACATTAGGGATCTTATAAATGAGTCCCTGTTCAAATTTGGTAATGTTTCGATAAACGGAGAATATTTGGTGAATTTATTTCCGTTTATGAGCGTTTATTTGGGAAAAATAGCTAAACATATTGAAAAATTATGAAATTTGGTTTTGGAGATTAAAATGTGATGGTACGATCACTGGTAAAGCTTGGGGATCATTGGAAATGCCTAAGTATGGTTTGTGCAATTATGATTTAACCGAATTTTAACAGTCAAAAAACGCACCAAAAAGGTATTTTTTAAAAAGAGTTAGGTTCTGGAGATTTTGCAGGGGCTATGTAATAACATTGAGGCCATTTTTAAAAATTATCGCATTTTTCGGAGGTCATTTGATATAAACGGGCCATTTATTCCACGATTATAACCTATTAAATGAATTTTTATAATTAAATGATTATTCATAAAATTTCTGAAAATATTTTTATAAAATTCTCCATATTTTAATGTATTTTTACAAAAATTTACATAATTTATATATAAGTACATATTTAGTTATGATTAATCAAAGATTTAAATTATTATTGTTTTAACGAAACCGGCAGTTTGATGTTTAACGGACTGACTGGTACGTCAAAATACCAAAAGTGGTCAAATATTGTATTTTTGGATGAAATTGATAAAAACGAACTTTTTACGAGAATTCCGGACAATTCGGGTGAATTGTACGCGTCTTGTATAATCAAACCCGTGTGAAAACGGAAACGAACCCTGCGATAAATCCAGATACCGAAACCTTAAAATTCTTTTATAAATTAAATCATTTTATCAATCAATATGTTTACTTAAGTTTTTATGATCTTACCTATTCCCGAAACGCGTAAACGATCAACTTGGCTAGGCTCGGAAAACGGTGAAATTGAGCCAAATCTGATTTTAAGTATTTCACAGTATACAACGTCACAATCTAAGACTATGGTCATGTTTTGGGCCTAACAGCTATAACCAAACTAGTTATACAGCCCAATTTGGTTTAAACACTGTACTAGTATTAACAGTACGATACCGATTATAGGATACAAGCTATAATCGAGGCATAACACTTATTGACGTATATTACCTGCTCGAACTACAATAAGGTGAGTTTCACGACCCCACTTTCTAAACTGTTTGATGAACTTTTGGGGTGGAAAGCATGTTTACATATACTTATATACTTGAAAACGTGTGATGATGTGAATTATCTAAGTACTAACACTTGAAAGTCCCCACAAACACAAGTGATTAACTTCGTGCCGGTGACGTGTGGATAGTACTATCGGTTTGACAAACCCAACTGACAGAGCCGGTGGGGTATGCCGGAACATGTTAACCCAGTTGCACATTGTCATTTAAACTTATTACATACTACTATGTGGTGTTAAACATTGTACATACATGGGGCAAAGTGGCTGTTAAATGCCAACGGGAGTGCATGGGCAGGGGTGGCCATGTGTTTTAGCTCGTTTCGGTTTCACTTGTGGCTTAGTATAATACATCATACACATACATGTATACATACACACTGTAAACTTTACGAACTCGTATACTGATTTCGTTGATACTCGTGAAACTCGAAACTCACCAACTAGACGTAGTTGACTCGTTTTAACATGCTTTTCAGGTAAAGCAAAGGTGGAATGATTTGCTTACGTTTTTGGTGTTAGGAATGAAGTTGAATAGTTGTGAATAGACGCAGATATATAATATTGAATAAGAAGCTCGTAAACCGGTTATGTGATTCTCATCTAGTTTGTAAACATAGTACCAACCCATGTAATATGATGTAAATTAGTTTGTGAATTTCTTTAAAAACAATGTTGTTGATACCAGTATTATCTGTTACATTCCCGTTTTACGCTTCCGCAACTACCTAGTCGGGGTGTGACAAATTTTATTAAACAAACTATAATTAAATAAATCTAAAATCGAAGTTTCAGATTTTTTATACAAACGAATCAGAAATTGGTCGGAAAAATAATCAGAAATTGGCTGAAAGTTACCTTGTTCAGATTTAGGAAAGAAAACAGTAAAAACTTGGTCGGAAAATTTATCAGAATTTTGTCAGAAATTACCTTGTTCTGATTTAGGAAAGAAAACAATAAGAAACTGGACAAACAAATTATAATAAATACGTAACTATATTGCAACATATGATGGAAAATTACCTTACATATATTCACCGGAAAACAATTCGATATTCGATCTGGTTTGATCAACAATCAATTGAACGGACATGACGATATAGGAGAAATCCATAAACATTGAACGGAATAAATCCATAGTAGATTAATCAATTGTTGATACATTTTGTAGATATCGGATATGAGCGGCCGAGAATTAGGGTTGATATATTCATGAGGTTGTTAGAGAGAACAATGAGTTTAGGAATTGGGTGTGGATTAGGAATGTTGGACCGGATTTAACGTTTTTTAATTTAAATGAAATAAAATAAAAGATAAATAGAAAATGAAATATTGATTAAATAGGAAACTAAAAATATGACATCTAGGTGACATCCTATGTGAAGACCCTAGAATGATACCATGTGAAACATATGTATTGCTTTAAAATATTAGTAAGATATCTTTTAATTAACATATTAAATAAACATGCAAGTTTATATGGTACGATGTACATCGGTTCTAACTTAAATAATGATGAATAATATATTATTCAATAACCAAAAAAAAAGATTATTCAACTGCCATAGAATGCGACCTTCTAAACGAATGCAGCAGTGAGAAGGAGTGATTTCATCTCTTTCAATTACAGGCGATTTTGGTATCTCATCCAAACCGGGAATGGGTTTGGTTTATGTAACATCTTGTTTTCTTGTTTCGGTTAATAAAATAAAATATGAGTTATTAAGAGTTGGGCTAGTGTTGGGTTAAATAGATATGGTTATGGACTTGGATTAAAAAGGAAGGAATAAAAGACTATGAGTTTAAGCCAATGACCCATGATATATAAACCTTAACTAACCCATAATCTATTGATTCCACTCTTTCCATACACCATAAAAAACACACATTTAAGCTCTCTCTCATCTTTCTCTTCTCTCTAGCTGAAATAACCAAGGAAACACACATTTAAAAAACACCATTTAAAAAACACACATTTAAGCTCTCTCTCATCTTTCTCTTCTCTCTAGCTGAAATAACCAAGGAAACCCGAGCATCGATCCCAGGTAATAACGTTATGATATTATATGGATCCAAACCCGCTATATCTAGCCGCAAAACGACCAGCTGACACATAAACTGTTAAAGTCACGGGATCCGGATGGAATCGGCGATAAACCGATTCAAAGATGAGCTTAGGAAAAAATGGTGGAAAACGAGTGAGATCTCGCTTTTTCAGTGAGATCCCGGTTTTCTGGCGATGACCGCGCCGGAAAACATCGTACGAGGTTAAAGGGAATATTTGATAATATTCTGACATTCTCTGACCTAACCGTAATTCGTTAAAAGAAGAATAACGAATTTACAGCAATTCGTTATGCCCATTCGCTAAGAAATAATAACGAATGAGCTTCATTCGTTAAGAAATTCGTTATGTCCTTCGTTACGGAGAGGTGACGAATGAACCCTCATTCGTCAGAACACTTTTCGTTATAAAGGTTCATTCGTTATAAAGGTCAAATCGTTGTATGGGTTAATTCGTTATAAAGGCCAATTCGTTATATGGGTCAATTCGTTATAAAGACCAATTCATTATATGGGTCAATTCGTTATAAACACCAATTTGTTATGAATGTCAATTCGTTATGAAGTAATGAATGAGTTCATTCGTTATGAAAGATAGAAGCAACGAATGAGCCTCCTTCGTTAACGAACAGGGTAACGAATTAACTTTGAAAGAGTGACAGAAAGGTCCCTGGACTTAAAATAAAATGGATTAATTACAAAGAAGCCCTCAAACTTTATGAGTTAGCAAATAAAATATTATTAAAGAATTCTAATGAAAATTGTGTTAAGACAGTTAATGGAAATAAAATTTTTCCAAGCTCTGCGCCTTGGACCTCTCTAGGGGTTGCCGCCCCTAGAACCCCGCTGCCAGCGGCGCTGCCCCGGGACCCCCGTTCGTTAAGGATTATAATTAAACTAGAAACGTGATATGGGTAGTGATAGTAAATTGATACGTGTAATTTTTATATAGTTAGTCGCGCAAAACTAAAGAAAGGAATAACCATTTACGGTGAGCGCAACAGGACTCAGGTGAGTTTCTAACCCCATTTCCTTGTTACGTTTTCAGGGCTCTGTGCATACTCAATGTGAATGTTAATACACTTACCTTAAGTGGTAATTATAGGTCATAATGATTGATGGGATAGTTATTATACTTATGTTATGAATGTAACATTACCGGTACGTGAACGATCTTCGTATATTGCATATATCGCCAAGAAAGGTGTCTTATATAACATGCATGAATGATGTATGAATGCGTAAGAATATTTATGAACGTATATAATAGAATGTATGTATGAAGAAGCGTAGGAATGGTTGATTAGATAGAGAAGGAAGGGACTAGACCGTAATAATATCTAAGATAGAGAAGGAAGGGACCAGACCCAAGTAATATCTGGGATAAAGAAGGAAGGGACCAGACCCTAATAATATCCTAGATAGAGAAGGAAGGGACCAGACCCTAATAATATCTGAGATAGAAAAAGAAGGGACCAAACCCTAATAATATATGAGATGGTAAAGATAGTTATTTATGTATTACGAATGTATGAAAGTATGAAAGAAAGAAAGTATGTATGTACGAATGAAATAAAGGTAACAGGCTAAGTATGTAATATGTATCTATGGATACATATATTTATAAGTATGTGAATGTATTGTTTGTTCACTCAGCCTAGCTGACCTTTATTATGCACGCAGGTGAGTAGGATGAGATAGCTGGCTTGAAGAGGGACACATGGCAGATGAATAGAGAAGCTGACATCTGAACACTCAGTTGTTAATGTTTGAACTAAAAGACATGTTTTAAGTTGTGTTTTAAAGACAAGTTATGAATATTTTGTAATGAATGCTGAAGTTTTATTTATTCCGCGAAATTTTTAATTAACTCTGATATTTAGAACTGTGTTTATGAATAAATCTAATGCCAATGTAGGGCATCGGGAACTGGGCCTTACAAGTTGGTATCAGAGCATAAGTTCGAGAGAATTAAGCATCCTACATGCTTAGACTCGAACATAGAATGGGACGTAAGTAAGAAAACAAAGAAGATGTCAGTTCAAGATAGCCATGTGTCGCTCAAGTAAGCTAAGTAACGGTAAAGTACATGATTAAATTCATGTGTAATGTAATAAAGTAAAAGAAGTAGCTTAATTTCTAGAGATAGAAGTAATTGATTATGCAAAATGTTTGGTTGTTTAACTGTTAGAAGTAGAACTAGCACAAGTGGACTCACAAAGGGAAGTGTATAGGACACGGAGAGTAACATGATCATCTAATCACAGCTGGCAACTGTTATTACATGTTAGTTTTACTATCCTTGTACTAAAAGGTTCCTTGAGTGATGACGTTTGTGTTTCCTTATAGAATATGAATGGCTGGAGCGAGGAAGGCTGTTGGTCAAGGAGGTCGCACTGGATGTTGCGGTAGGCCACATATGGTCTGAGAACCTTTTGTGAAATCATATTCTAACACCAGAGAAAAAGGAAGTGCAGCTGGACGGAATCCGAGCAACAATGAAGGGTATCAACTTGACCCCGCCGTTCAAGCAGCCATTGCTCAAGCTGTAGCGGCTGCTGTGAAGAACCTGCAACTGAGAAATCTACGGGAAGCGATGTGAGGATTGCTGAGAGGGCAAGGGATGAAGGTAGGAAATCCGATAATGGAGAAGGTGACTCGAGTGAAGTTCGATCTGTGAGAGTTGATGATAGAAGGAGAGGCTAGGCAGGTGTAACTACAAGTCATTCAAAGGTTGTGACCCGCCGAAGCTGACTGGTTTAGGAGACACAATTGCTACTCTCCAATGGACAACTGCCATGGACAAGGTTATACGAATTAGCGAGTGCCGTTCTTACCAAGCAGTGGGTTATGCTACCCAGTCGTTTGGAGATGAAGCTATATACTGGTGGGACTCGGTGGAACAGAGGAATACTCGAGAAGAAGTTAAGGCGATGAGATGGGGTGATCTGAAAGAGTTAGTGATGAGAAAGTTCCGTGTTGATGCTGAAGTTAAAGGGGCTGAGATTAAGTTTCTAAAATTGAAGGTGGGTAAGATGACACACCACAAGTACACACCGAATTCAACTGCATGTCTAGGTTGGTGCCTGACATGGTTAACACTGAAGCTAGGAAGATCAAGTTTTACATAAGATGACTGCCTCAGAACGTCTGCACCTTAGTCAAGACAAGTAAACCTGCTACTTTCTACTCTGCTGTTGAACTCGCTGAGATGGTTTACGAGGATCTGGTTGTGGATGAGGTGGTGGTAGAAGAGAAGAAATGGGTTGTTCCTGCTAAATGACCCGGTACTAAGTTGTGGAACCCTAGAGATAAGAAGCAGAGGATGTGGGAGAAGAGGCCATGCAGGCTTGGGTCGAATGCCTGTTACAAGTGTGGGAAGGTGGGGCATTATGCTCCAGATTGCACTGCATAGCCCGCATGTTACAAATGTGGTCAGACGGGCTATATGCCTAGGGAGTGTACTGATGAAGCTGGAGGAAGTGGAAGGAAGGATGCTGAGCAAGCTAGGACGAGGACTAGAACCTACATGGTGACCCAGGAGCAAGCTAGGGAAATCCCTGATGTTGTCACAGGTACGTTTCAAGTTAATGGTATTTCTGCTATAGTGTTGTTCGATTCAGGTGCGAATAAGAGTTTTGTAGCTACGTGATTCGGTGAAAACAGTCAATTAAATATTAACTAAACTAAACAAGTAATAAAAACTAGACTAAAGACTCAACTACACAAAACACCGGCAAATGAACCGGTCAATTGTACTAAAGCTAAGTATGTCCGGAATATCGAACCCACAGGACTCTATAAATTACGTTAATTAACTAATTAGACTCGACTTACGACACGACTATTTATTATTAATGTTTAAAGGGGGTTTTTAAACTAAGATTAAACTAAGAAAGCAAATAAACAAGTAAACTAGAAATAAGCAATTAAACACAAGATCAAAAACAATCAGAGAAGGAATCTACCTAGGTAAGAATCCCATGTATCAATAATCATCAAGCAATGGACAAATAACACGATTATTGAAATTGATTTCTAAACGTATTCATCTAACAAACCCTAAAGGACCCTTGACTGAATCAAACGACATCCCAAAGAATGATTATTATATTATTAAGCAATTAGTTATATTGATTTCCTCACGATTATCAAATAGGGTTAATTAATAGTATCTAAAGCAAGCAATCTCAGAAAAAAACTAAACCCTAGATAACTTAATAGGCTAAACACGACATCATGAACAAGGATCAACACACTAAGCAAGAATATTGCCACTATCTATCCTAGCATGCAATTGACCAATACACATGAATAACTCCTCACCTTACAGCTATTGGAATTTAGCAGAACATTCAAAACCCTAACCAACTATCAACTAACTTCTATGACCTAATGGGCCCATTCAATCAAAATAATCAAAACCCTAAGTAACGATCAAACATAAACCCCAAATCTAAAGAACACAATCAAGGGATATAAGATCTATGTGAAGCAATAGGTAATAATCAATCAAGATAATAAACATTTATACGCATCATGAAAGCAAAATCAAGTCTTTTACTATTAAAATAACGAAATCATAATCAAATCAATTGTCCAAAGCTAGAATCAAATCAACAAATGTTCATCAAACCTAGGTAGACATGAAGTCTAGTCTAGAATCATTATTAAAAACAACCCTAAACAAGTCTTAAAAACAAAGAGGAAAGACATGACAAATAATGAACAAGGAATGAAAGTTAGAGCGATAAAACCCTTTGCAATTGATCCTTGAATACTCGGATGAAAGCTTGATTATCCTCCTTGATTCCTAGCCTCAAAACCTTCACAAACCCTTGGTTCTCCTCTCAAAATCGGCTGGAATAGTGCTTAAAATCGGCTAGGGACAATATGATGTTTATATATCAAGATATCGGGCTTAGGCTTGCGAAAAATGGCTGACCAGGGGACCTAGGCGCCGCACGGAGGCCTTTGCCCCTAGCCGTTGCGCGGTGCGGCGCAATCAGAAGGGAGCTACGGATTTTTCTTGTTTATTATTTGTTATTTGTTGCTTAAACTTGCCAGATATCTTTCTTGAACTCCAAGTAACGTTTAGAACCTTCTGGACCTTGCTTCCCTTGACCACCAAGCTACCATCTACATCAAAACAAATCAAAACTCTAAGTGTACTAATCATGTAACCGGTGACGATTAAAACGAACATAAACTTCTTATGAACTGATAGAAAGAATTAGAACTTAACAAGCAAGACTTCAACCGATATAAAACAAGACACAAATTAAATACTTGACTCAAAACCTTAAAACCTAAAAGATTAACAAAACACGAACTAAACCGAACTAGAAACATTAAATAAACATAACTTTACACGGGATTCGAGATGTATAAGTAGATGTATATCAAATATCCCCACACTTACTCTTTTTTCGTCCCTGAAAAAGTCTAATGCAGTTGGATCAGAATCGGAAAATTACAGTCTAACAAACATATAGGTTAATTTTTAAAGCTTAGAAGAACGCAAAAACCGCGATCACCGATATTGTTGTCCACTTAAACCCACGCCTTAATCTTTACCGGGACAAATATGATCCGACAATTTTTTACTCAGTGGTTCACATAATTAAGACCCGCTTATTTTCAACTTTTACCGGACCAGACCACCCCAACTTGACTTAAACCTCAAAATTAGCAGAATTAAAACTTTTGTTGCTCTATTTTTTTCATGAATAGTTAAGACGATCAAGGGTATTGTTTATCCACCTAAGCTTAAGCATCAAAGTCTACCAAGCAGCCACTAGATACGATTAAGGTTCATTTAATTAATAGCGAGTGCTCCCCACAACATGACATACCCCCGTTATCAAGCAATACCCCAAATCCATCACCATAGGTGAGCATGCAAAATTTCATCTGTAGGGCTTACATGTAGCGTGTCCCTTGTGGTCCGTTTCTTAATGGTAATGAGACGCGAGCAAGGGGACCCCACATGGCTAACAGCTTGGATGATCAAGTCTGTAGTGTATTTGTACTTTTGTACTCTTGTGATCATGTTTAAGACTTAGAAGGGTTTGCTCTTTTCGGCTTTATTTAAATATCCACAACCCCACTTAGGAATTGTGAATACCCAGATGAATAGATTGCATACATGGGTCTCCGGACCCCGAAGCATCCCATCAATACAAGAATTAAGGTTATAAAACCATACGCCAATGAGGTGTAAAACACTAAACTAGCAGTTTAAGATTTATATCACAGGCTACACGGCATACTCTAACGTCAAACCTACCCACGCATCATATGATAACGTATTCAGATTTTTTAAAACTTTTTTTAATATTTCCACATTTCATACTAATAATTAAGGCTTGAGAATGGCCCGACCTTTCATTACTTATTTTCCAAAGACAAAACGCTTTACCCACAAAAGATTTCCGACCCATTTTATCAAATTGCCCTTTCATTTTCAAGGTTGAGCCTACCGACACATCCCAAGTTAAGTGCGTTTTCTTTTATTTATCTCATATTATTACTAGTTTGAAAAACCAATTTCCCGATAAATATCATCATCTCCCACTTTAACGCAAAAAACTATATTCAAGGGACATTTTTAAAACATTTTTCAATTTTTTTTTCAAATTTTTAATTTATTTTTAAATTTAAACCCGATTTAAACTACGACTCAAATATCCTATCCCCACACTTAAATTTTTCATTGTGCTCAATGCAAGGATAAGGATGAATTAAAACAAAAATAAAAATAAAAAATAAAGTAAAGTCGGACTACGAAAACTAAAAATCTAAAAATTAAAAACAAAGCAAAATAAAAAGTTAACAAGCTAGATAATGGAAAAGACTTAGCTGGTAATATGCGCATGGAACATGATACCAAAGTCTTCTTCCATGAATGCCCTCCAACTACGAACGTGCTCAGTAAAAGGTAACTCCTTCTCTTACGAACGTAAGCGGCAAAACCAAACAAACATATCTAAAGATGTATCTTATCATAACGATAGATATTAAGCAATTAAAGTATTTCACCAATAAATATATAAAATATAATAATCAGGAGCAATAAATAAGCATGAAGTATACGGCTCCACTGCTAGTCCATCCCCACACTTGTCTTTTTCATTAAAGTCTTCATTGGGGATCGTCTCTCTAGGTCATACAATCTCTCTTTTACCTAGCAAAAACTCAAAAACACAAAAACAACGACGAACTACAAAATACTACGTTAGCGACTCGATGACTCAACGAAACTAAGAAAATAAAAACTAAAATAAAGGAAAATCTACAAACTCTACACTTGAGTTTTCACTCAAGAACCTATGTTTATGCGAATCACGTGGCGGACCGAGTGGAGCTTCCTCCACCTCGGTAGAAATCTAATGCCCTCAAGGATACCGAATCACGATCCGACCATTCGTCAATCTTGGTCTTCTTCTTTCTAACACCACGAACCTTCTCAAACTTATGCTTACCACCACCTTTTACAAGACACTTCACCATTCCCCGAGAGCTTGAAATCGCTCGCTCCTTCCCCATACTTAAACTTATAGAACGGGAATCGTCAAGACTAGGGCCCATGCCCGAAATAAATGATTCTATCGAATAAACTGGGTGACATGGATCAATAAGACCGTCTTGACCACTCGGATGTCTCTTGGACTTAGCCAAATAGGTGGCACAATCATCACCGGCTCTAAGAGTAATCTTACCTTCAAACACGTCAATGACCGCCCTAGCAGTACGTAAGAATGGACGACCTAAAATGATAGGAACTCTCTCGTCGGCCTCCATATCTAAAACAACAAAATCTACGCGGAAAACCAAATTATCTACCTTAACTAGCAAATTCTCCATGACACCCCTCGGATACTTAACGGAACGATCGACTAAAGACAATGTCATACGAGTAGGGGTGAGCTCTCCGAGGTCTAGCTTTTCATAGAAAGAATATGGCATGAGGTTTATACTAGCTCGTAGATCGGCCAATGCTTGACATGTCGTGTCACTTCCGAAAAGGCATGGAATGGTAAAAACACCAGGGTCGGGTAATTTCTCTGAAACTTTATTGAGCACTACTGCGGAACACTCTCCATTTGGGGTCACAGTCGACAGCTCCTCCAACTTATCCTTTCTTTTAAGAAGATCTTTCAAAAATTTGGCGTACTTAGGCATATGCTGAAGGACTTCTACGAATGGAAAGTTGACATTCAATTGGCTAAATATATTAAGAAAATGCCCGTAATCTTTTGTATACTTTTGATTCTTTAGACGATCGGGATACGGGACATAGGCTAGGTCAATGGTGTGTGGTGGTGGCAGGGCTCCAACCGGCTTCTTATCGGTGTTTTTCTTAACTTGCGGCTCTATGATTGGTGTTGTACTATGTGACTTACCTGGAGCCCCTAATTATATCTCCTCATCTATCAATTCATCGTCCCCAACTTCCCTAATTTCTCTACTAACTACATCTGGACCAAAAACCCTACCACTACGAGTGGAGATGGCGTTCAATTGAGCAGCCGGATTAGTTTGAGTGATACCCGAAAACTGACCTGGGAGCCTTTCTTCTAAACGACGAGCAATATCACCAACAGTCCTTTGAATATCGAGAATAGAAGATTGTTGATTCTTGAAGAGCAAATCGTGTTCGGCTAACTTTTTCTGTGTAACTTGATCTTTCTCCAAACGTCCAAGTCCACCGTCCGAATCCTACACATTATTTTGAATATTAGTACCATCGGTGTTATTATTACTGAAATACTGACCTTGTCCTGGAGCATAAGAATTTGAAACCCGGGTGTGCACCAGACGGATGCCAGTTAGCATTATTCTGATTTGGGTTCTTGTAGGTGTTCCAATTCTGACTATTGTTGTTGTAATTGTTGGGAAACCTTTTCTGACCAGCAACAAAGTCGACCTGTTGATTCATCACCGGGCACTCCAACGTACCATGTCCACCCCTACAAAACTCCCACATGTCCACCTTGTCCTTCAGCTCCTTAACCTCTCGAGTTAATGATTCCAAAGCAACAGCCACACTAGTATCCAGATTAACCTGGTGTACACCTCGAGCGGATGAAGATGTATTGCTGACGGGAGTGGAATTCCTGCGATGTGGCTCTTTGGCAAGGTCTGATTGAGCGAAGCTCTCAAACATCTCGTTACACTCGGTGACATTTTCCTCGCTAGTAAACTTCCTCCCGCAGCTGTGTCGAACCGAACTTGGGTTTCGTAGTTCAACCTATTGTAAAATTTTTCCACGAGAGCCCATGGTGTGAGACCATTCTATGAGCATCGAGATATTAAGCTCTGAAAACGCTCCCAAGCAAGAAAATATCGCTCCCCCCGGTTCCATGTGAAACGAGTGAATCTGATCGCGAAGAATAGCCGCTTTAGCCGATCGGAAGTATCTCTTAATAAATGCAGAACGCAGTGCTTCCCAAGTGGTGAACGTGCCAGGTGGCTGCGTGTCAAGCCAAGTAGCAGCTTTACCCTCAAGTGAAAACGGAAATAGATGTAAGAATAGAGCATCTTCAGTAGCACCTTGTAAATTAAAAGTTTTAAGAACGCGATAAAATCGGTTAATGTGAGCCGGTGCATCCTCGTCATCACGCCCCGTGAAATGATTAGTTTGAACGATGTTGTTCATGACCTATGACGGAATTTGCCACGAGTTGGGATTGTTGATTGCGGGAATGACGATGCATGATTGGTTTCCGGTTAAGCCATCGAAAGCTTGAGCAGCAATTGTTCTGTCGTCGGCCATTTGAACGTCTGGTTGACTTCTCGGACTTCCGGTGGTGAACAGGGTGGTGACGAATTTGGTGTAGACGTGGGTTCTGACGGATGTTTCTCCACTGACGAGCTAGCCTCGGTCTTCAACAGAGAAAAATCCAGGTTATCTAATGGTGGTCCTTGCGAACGAAGATGTGGTATAAACCATAAAGACGCAACGGACTAAGTGAGTGGACTCGAATACTTAAAAATAAAAAATAAAAATAAACTAAAACTTAAATTAGACTCCTACGACTCAAACGAAAATAAAACAAACAGCACGAATATAGCAAGTAAGACCAAGTAAAGCTATTAAGGCAATCGCTAAGAGTCCCCGGCAACGGCGCCAAAAACTTGATGTGGTGAAAACAGTCAATTAAATATTAACTAAACTAAACAAGTAATAAAAAATAGACTTATGACTCAACTACACAAAACACCGGCAAGTGAACCGGTCAATTGTAATAAAGCTAAGTAAGTCCGGAATATCGAACCCACATGACTCTATAATTACGTTAATTAACTAATTAGACTTGACTTACGACACGACTATTTATTATTAATGTTTAAAGGAGGTTTTTAAACTAAGATTAAACTAAGAAAGCAAATAAACAAGTAAACTAGAAATAAGCAATTAAACACAAGATCGAAACCAATCAGAGAAGGAATCTACCTAGGTAAGAATCCCATGTATCAACAATCATCAAGCAATAGACAAATAACACGATTATGGAAACTAATTTCTAAAGTTATTCATCTAACAAATCCTAAAGGACCCTTGACTGAATCAAACGACATCCCAAAGAATGATTATTAGATTATTAAGCAATCAGTTATTTTGATTTCCTCACGGTTATCAAATAGGGTTAATTAATAGTATCTAAAGCAAGCAATCTCAGGAAACACTAAACCCTAGATAACTTGATAGGCTAAACACGACATCATGAACAAGGATCAACACACTAAGCAAGAATATTGCCACTATCTATCCTAGCATGCAATTGACCAAGACACATGAAAAACTCATCACCTTACAGCTATAGGAATTTAGCAGAACATTCAAAACCCTAACCAACTATCAACTAACTTCTATGATCTAATGGGCCCATTCAATCACAATAATAAAAACACCAAGTAATGATCAAAAATAAACCCCAAATCTAAAGAACACAATCAAGAGATATAAGATCTATGTGAAGCAATAGTTAATAATCAATCAAGATAATAAACATTCATATGCATCATGAAAGCAAAATCAAGTCTTTTACTATTAAAATAACGAAACCATAATGAAATCAATTGTCCAAAGAAAGAATCAAATCAATACATGTTCATCAAACCAAGGTAGACATGAAGTCTAGCCTAGAATCATTATTAAAAACAACCCTAAACAAGTCTTAAAAACAAAGAGGAAAGACATGAAAAATATTGAACAAGGAACGAAAGTTAGAGCGATAAAACCCTTTGAAATTGATCCTTGAACACCCGAATGAAAGCTTGATTATCCTCCTTGATTCCTAGCCTCAAAACCTTCACAAACCCTTGGTTCTCCTCTCAAAATCGGCTGGAATAGTGCTTAAAATCGGCTAGGGACAATATGATGTTTATATATCGAGATATCGGGCTTGGGCTTGCGTAAAATGGCTGACCAGGGGACCTAGGCGCCTCACGGAGGCCTTTGCCCCTAACCATTGCGCGGTGCGGCGCACTCAAAAGGGATCTACAGATTTTTCTTGTTTATTATTTGTTATTTGTTGCTTAAACTTGCTAGATATCTTTCTTGAACTCTTAGTAACATTTAGAATCTTCTAGACCTTGCTTCCCTTGACCACCATGCCACCATCTACATCAAAACAAATCAAAACTCTAAGTGTACTAATCATGTAACCGGTGACGATTAAAACGAACATAAACTTCTTATGAACTGATAAAAAAAATTAGAACTTAACAAGCAAGACTTCAACCGATATAAAACAAGACACAAATTAAATACTTGACTCAAAACCTTAAAACATATAAGATTAACAAAACACGAACTAAACCAAACTCGAAACATTAAATAAACATAACTTTACACGGGATTCGAGATGTATAAATAGATGTATATCACTACGACATTTAGTAAGTTAGCAAAAATGAAGTGCTACCGTGTGCCTGAAAATTTTAAAGTAGAAACCACGAGTGAGACCTCGGTTAGAGTATTGATAATGGTTAAGGATTGTAAGATAGAGTTAGAGGGGTGTGAGTTCCCGGTTACTTTGTATGTAATGACCTTAGGAGGGTTCGATGTGGTTTTGGGAATGGATTAGCTATCTGAGTTTGAGGCCCAGATAGTGTGTAAGAATAGATCGATAAGGTTAAGATCCTTGGATGGTGGTACAATGACGGTCTTTGGTGATAAAGAAACTTCGGGCCTTAATGTCATTTTGATAATAAAAGCTGAAGTATTGTTAAGGCGAGGGTGCAGAGCCTATCTGGCGTATGTTGTCAAAGCTACTGCCAAGGCAAAGGAAGTGAAAGATGATTCTGTCGTGTGCGACTATCCAGAAGTGTTCCCTGAGGACCTTCCGTGGTAGCCACTGGAGCGTGAGATAGAATTTAATATAGACTTAATACCATGAGCACAGCCCGTCGCGAAAGCACCTTACCACCAGGCGGCGTCCGAGATGAAAGAACTGATGTCCCAACTACAAGAACTCCTCAATAAAGGCTTTATAAAACCGAGTGTTTCCCCGTGGGGTGCACTAGTGATGTTTGTTAAGAAGAAGAATGGAAGTATGAGAATGTGTATAGATTATCATGTGTTGAATAAACTTACGGTGAAGAACATATATCTGTTGCCACGGATTGATGATTCATTTGATCAACTACAAGTTTCGAGCTGGTTCTCACGAATAGACTTTAGATCAGGCTATCATCAGCTGAAGGTGAAAGAGACGGACAACCCTAAAACAACGTTTCGAACGCGGTATGGACACTACGAGTTCCTAATGATGTAGTTTGGTCTAACGAATGCTCCCGAAACATTTATGGACATGATGAATAGGGTATGTCGGTCGATAATAGACAAGTCAGTTATCGTCTTCATTGATGATATATTAATCTATTCCAAGAGCGAGTCTGATCATGCTGAGAATCTAAGAGAAGCGTTGGAGGTTTTTAATGGAGAGAGGCTATATGATAAGTTTTCGAAATGCATATTTTGGTTGCGAGAAGTGCAGTTTCTTGGTCACATAATAAAACCTGAAGGGATAACCGTGGACCCAACTAGGATTGAGGCTATAAAAAACTGGAAGACTCCGCAAAACCCGACTGATAAACGAAGTTTCTTAGGGTTGGCCGGCTATTAAGGAGATTCATCGAAGGCTTCTCTAAGATAGCCGCACCGTTGACCGGAATTACCCGAAAGACTGTTGTATTCATTTGGGGTAAGTTTTAAGAGGAAGATTTTGAAGAATTGAAGAAAAGACTCACACAAGCTCCAGTCCTTGCTCTACCCGATGGTGATGAGGATTTGGTTATTTTTACCGATGCCTCGCATCGTGGGTTTGATGCAACGAGGAAACGTGATAGCTATGAGTCTAGACAGTTGAAGGTTCACAAGAGTACTTACCCGACGCATAACTTAGAGCTAGCAACAGTAGTGTATGCTCTCAAGATATGGAGACATTATCTATATGGTACCAAGTGTACCATTTACACTGATTATAAGAGTTTGAAATACTTCTTCGAGCAAAAAGAGCTGAACATGAGACAAAGAAGATGGTTAGAGTTGATTAAGGACTACGATTGTGATATCAAATACCACCCTGGTAAGGCTAATGTGGTCGCCGACGTGCTAAGCCGTAAGAATAAAGAGGTTATTGCAACAATGATGTCGTATAAGTTTATTGTTAACTCAGATCTTTTTAAAGAAATCATCAACGTACAGTCTGTGGTGCTCGCAGATGAAGGACTAATAAAGAAAGAAAGAATTGTCGGACAGCAAGACGAGCTGATGGAAAACACTCATGGTGTTAAGATTAGGTTCGTCCATATATGGATTCCATGCCATGGAAATCTCAGAGGTCGAATCTTAGATGAAGCTCACAAGTCGAGATACTCATTCATCCGGGATCAAACAAGATGTATTAAGATCTAAAGAGAGACTACTTGTGGCCGGGTATGAAGAATGATGTAGTGGATTATGTTAGTAAGTGCTTAACTTGTTTACAAGTCAAGGCTGAAAACGAGAAACCTTATGGAAAGATGCAGCCTTTAGAGATACAAAGATGGAAGTTGTAACATATCACCATGTATTTCATAACTAATCTACCCCGTACAACAAAACATCATACCATTTGAGTGATTGTGGACCGTTTGACTAAAAGTGCTCACTTTCTACCTATATGAGAAGTCATATCGTCCGAAATGTTAGCAAATGTGTTCATAAAGGATTTTGTGGCTAAGCATGGAGTACAATTATTAATCGTGTCCGATAGAGATACTCGTTTCACTTCAAGATTCTAGATGAAGTTCCATGAAGCTATGGAAACAAGATTGAACATCAGTACGGAGTATCATCCTCAAACAGATGGGCAGTCTGAAAGGACTATCCAAACCCTTGAGGATATGCTACGTGCTTGTGTTTTAGACTTTGGAGGATGTTGGGATGATCATCTGCATCTTGTAGAATTCTCTTACAAAAGCAGCTACCATTCGAGTATCGGTATGCCACCGTTTGAGATGCAATACGATAGACGTTGTAGAACTCCTGTATGTTGGGTAGAGATTGGAAGCTTGGAAGTCGTGCAAGAAATCTCTTCAAGGTTTGACCAGATCAAGGCAAGAATGAAAGCTGCTCAAGATCGTCAGATGTCCTATGCTGATAAACAGCGATGACCGATTGAGTTTGGCATTTGTGACAATGTGACGCTCAAGGTCTCGCCTTCGAAAGGGAATTATTTGTTTCAGGAAAAGAGGAAAGCTGAGCCAAGGTACATTGGACCGTTTAAGATTGTTGAGCGTGTGGGTGAAGTAGCTTACAAGCTAGATTTAACTAAGGAGCTAGAGGGAATCCACTCTACCTTTCATGTTCTCATATGAGAAAGTGCCTAGCTGATGACACGTCGCATGTGCCATTAGTAGATATTGAGGTTGACGAATAGTTAAACAACATTGAACAACCTGTAGAGATCGTTGACTGTAAGGTGTAGCAACTTCGTCATAAAATTATTTCTTTAGTGAAAGTAATAGGAAAGCATCGTAAAGGATCAGATGCAACTTGGGAAGTTGAATAAGAGATGCGCAAGTTTTTCTAGATTTGTTTATGTAATTGTTAGGTTTCAGGGACGAAACCTCTTAAAGGAGGGAAGACTTGTAACATACCGTTTTCTCATTTTGGTTAATAAAATAAAATATGAGTTATTATGAGTCGGGCTAGTGTTGAGTTAAATAGACTTGGGTTATAGACATGGATTACAAAGGAAGGAAGAAAAGACCATGGGCTTAAGCCCATGACCCATGATATATAAACCATCAAAAAATACACACTTAAGCCATAAACCATCAAAAAATACACACTTAAGCTCTTTCTCATCTTTCTCTTTTCTCTAGCCGAAATAACCAAGGAAACCCGAGCATCGATCCGAGGTACTAACGTTATGATATTATATGGATCCAAACCCGCTAGATCTAGTCGCAAAACGACGAGCCGACACCCTAAACCGTTAAAGTCAAGGGATCCAGATGGAATCGCGTATAAACCGATAAAAAGATGAGCTTACGGGTCACCCTAGCTCAGATATGGATCGAACAGGACGAAAAACGGTGAAAAACAGTGGAAAACGAGTGAGATCTCGTTTTTTTGGCGAGATCCCGATTTTCCGGCGATGACGACGTCGGAAAGGCTGTGCCGGAAAACGGCGTACAAGGTTAAAGGGTATGTCAGAGAATATTCTGACATTCTCTGACCTAAACCTAATTCGTTAACGGAAGAATAAGGAATTAACTGCAATTCGTTATGCCCATTCGTTAAGAATGAATAACGAATGAGCTTCATTCGTTATGTCCTTCGTTACGGAGAGGTGACGAATGAACCCTCATTCATCATAAGGTTCATTCGTTATAAAGGGTCATTCGTTAAGGCCATTCGTTATATGGGTCAATTCGTTATAAATGCCAATTCGTTATGAATGTCAATTCGTTATGAAGTAATGAATGAGTCCATTCGTTATGAAAGACAGAAGCAACAAATGAGCTTCCTTCGTTAACGAACTGGATAACGTATTAACTTTGAAAGAATGACAGAAAGGACCCTGGACTTAGAATAAAATGGATTAATTACAAAGAAGCCCTCGAACTTTATGAGTTAGCAAATAAAATATTAAAGAATTCTAATGAAAATTGTGTTAAGACATTTAATGGAAATAAAATTTTCCAAGCTCTGCCCCTTGGACCCCGCTAGGGGCTGCCACCCATAGAACCCCGCTGCCAGGGGCGCTGCCCCCGGACCCCCGTTCATTGAGGGTTATAATTAAACTAGAAACGTGATATGGGTAGTGATAGTAAATTGATATGTGTAATTGTTATACAATTTGTCGCGCACAGCTAAAGAAGGGAATAACCATTAACGATGAACGTAACAGGACTTAAGTGAGTTTCTAGCCCCATTTTCTTGTTATGTTTTCGGGGCTGTGTGCATAATCAATGTGAATGTTAATGCACTTACGTTAAGTGGTAAGTGTATGTCATAATGATTGATGTGATAGTTATTATACTTATGTTATGAATGTAAGCTTGTCGGTACGATCTTATGATATTGCGTGTATCGCTAGGAAAGGTGTCTTTATAAGATGCATGAATGATTTATGAATGAGTAAGAATATATATGAACGCATAATAGAATATATGTATGAAAAAGCGTAGGAATGGTTGATTAGATATAGAAGGAAGGGACCAAACCCTAATAATATCTGGGATAGAGAAGCCAAGGACCAGACCCTAATAATATCTGAGATAGAGAAGGAAATGACCAACCCTAATAATATTTGAGATAGAGAAGGAAGGGACCAGACCCTAGTAATATCTAAGATAGAAAAAGAAGGGACCAGACCCTAACAATATCTAAGATAGAAAAGGAATGGACCAGACACAAAAAAGATCCGAGATGTTAAAGATAGTTATGTATGTATTATGTATGTTAGAAAGTATGAAAGAAAGAAAGAAAGTATGTATGTAAGAATGAAATAAAGGTAACAGGCTAAGTATGTAATATGTATCTACGGATACATATATTTATAAGTATGTGAATGTATTGTATGTTGTCTGGTTAACTAGAATTCACTCAGTGTAGCTGACCTTTAGTATGAACGCAGGTGAGTGGGATGAGACAACTGGCTTGAAGGGAGACACATGGAAGATGCATATAGAAGATGGCATCTGAAGACTCAGGTGTTAATGTTTGAACTAAAAGACATGTTTTAAGTTGTGTTTTAAAGACAAGTTGTGAATGTTTTGTAATGAATTTTGAAGTTTTATTTATTCCGCAAATGTAGGGCACCGGAAACGGGGCCTTACAGTTTATTTCTTAATTATTTGATAATTATTGTAGGATTTTGATATCATTTCATGAGTTAGGCTACAAATTTTTTTCGATCATTTCAAAGAGTGCAATGCGTAGAGAAATTTTTTTTTTCCCTTTACTTGGTAATTAAATATTAGCCTTTGCAATTAACCCATTGTAACATCGCCGTTGAATAGTTTTCAGAAACAATGTGATTGAAAGTAATTATAGAGATAATCTACTATGGCACTCTATTCACAAGGCCTTACAAGAAGGAAAGAAATTCATATAATAATGAGTTTTATCTACAACTGTTTGCAAATATTATAAGGTTCAATATGGAGTAGTGTTATATGTATCAAAGTAGTTGTAAAATTTGACATAGTGAGAAATAAAAAAAAAACACAAATATAAAACAAATTTACAAGCTCTATAGGGCTACACTACCACTCCTAACAAATTAAGCCAATACCTTAATATTAGTTTAACCATTTGTAGCCATAGATCAAGCCATTTTCATCATAAGCTTTCCAAAATGCAGCCTCCGTTAACCAACTTTTAGTCTCACTCACAGATTACTTGCCACCCTCTTTAATGGTGTACATGTTTACACTTATTTGTTCTTTTTGAAATAATATATATGTAAAAAAATACTAATTGTTATATACATTAGAATGAGCCAATAATTGAGTTAATTATGAACCGAACTCATTTTGACCTGCACCAGAATAGCCCTTTTTTAAATGGCTCGTTCTTACCCGACATGATGCCTGGAAAAATTAATTTACAAGTTGATTGTATGTATCTAAAATCTGATTGTGCTCTTGAAACTTAAATAAAGCAACAATGACGGAGTACGAGAAAAAAAGAATGAAAGAATAAAAGAGAACAACGTGAGAATGAAAGCAATGGGTATACATAAAATGGGATCTTCGTTAATGGGTGCAATTCCGATTTCACAAAACAAGAAGACGGAATGCAAAAAGAAGGCGAGTTTAGAAGATGAGGAGTATGTACCAGTTGCCATCGAGGAGGAATCAAGTGTTTCAAGCGAATCAGATAACGGAGATGAAGTTTGTGCATCTCAAAAGAAGAAGTTACCTGGTTACATATGCAGACAGATACACATATAAATACATTCAAACACTGACCCTACACATAAAAAATATTAGTTTGTAAATATTGGAGTAAACAAATATGTCATTTAACATAGGAATTATTGTCTTAGAGGTACAAAAACTTATATTTGTTTTTCCTTTATGTACGCATCCCTATGTGTGTACCTGTACTTGAATGATGCTTATAATAAGTTAATCTGATGTGCAATGGATAGAATGGTTCTTAGAGTGATGCTATTGATCATTTTTGGTATTTTATTGTAAAAGCTAGTATTATATGTTCACTTATAGAATGCTTAATTTTTCTTTGTATTTTCAAAGAGCAAGTCGATGTGGCCGAGGTGGAAGGCGAGGTGGGCGACCTAGAGAAAATGGACGATGTGTTGCTATGTGATTGTGTTTATATGACAATTTGTGTTTTCTTATTGAGTACACAAGTTTCTGCATATGTATTTTTTATATATTAACCAAATATATGTTACATGGAACATATCCAATCCCTTCACTCTCAAGCCATGAACTTGATACAACAAACATGGTTATTAATGCAGAGCAATATCAACGACCAGATAAAGAAATTGTTAATGTATGACAAGCACAAAAAGTATATTACTACTTTTCATGGTGACGTTGAATATGTAAACTTTTTTTTACTTGTTTGTAGATGCAGATTATGAGACCTAGGAAGAAATTGGTATGACCAGGACAACACGTGGCATTACGTGGGGTAAGGAAGCCCGAAATATAATGAAAGCATCAAAGAAGAAACTGGCAGTGGAGACAAATTTTCAAACTATGCGAGTAATATGTGAAAATGACTCATCTTTCATGCACGAGTGTAGCTACATTTTGCGTAGCAATTGTAGCTTACAATATAAGAGTGGAGGCATGTACCGAATGAAGTTAGGTTGCCATTACGCCACAAGCTAACTGTAAATGTACTTTTACATATTTAAATTAAAACAGTTTGCATTTTCAAAATCATTAGTTTTACTACATGTACTTATATAATCGATAAATTTCTCAAAAAAACATGTTGTATGAAATAAGATATTTTACCATCTACATTTACTAACCAACGAACCAATTAATTATATTTGTTTCTTGAAGACACTTTTTGATATCGATGTGATAAATGCGAATGTTTGCAAACTTATCGATAGCTACATTGTAAGGGCATGGAGGGGTCACCGAGCCAAGGTACATGATCATTTCAAAGAGATTGGAGGATCAGATGATCCAACAAAGGCAAAGACCACAACTCCTACTAATGTAAGCAAAGAAGATTGGTAATATCGTTGTGATATTTGGTGCGAAACAAAATACTTGGTAACATATTAACTATATTGTAACCATTATATTATTAATCATTGTGGAATTCAGTCTAATATCTTGTGTTTTATTTGGTTGTATGTCCTTAAAGGAAATTGCAAAAAATAAGGTTTTGGCACATGGAAAGCGTAAACTAAATAGTAGAAACGGTTCAAAGAGTACAACACGTTATCACATTGAGCGCGGATTGAATTTGTATTCTTCATCCGGTCAACTTGAGACTTGGCAGCTTACACACTGTGATACAAAAAAAGGTTGGATATCTACAGACGCGGCTGCAATATACGTATGTTTAATTGCTCATTTATATTGTTTTATGTGATTACTTTGGTAAATAATTAATTTATTGTATTTTTGTTTTTTTCCTCGCTAATAAAAGATATGATGAAACTGATAAAAGAGCACTCTGTGGAATTAATGAGTGATAAGTCTATTATTGAGAATGTACTTGGACGAAGTTCTATTCGTTTGCATGGGTGGGGACGTGATCCAGTTGTTGCTAGTAACACCATGGGTACTACTCAGAAATCAAAGCGTCTTACTTACGAAGAACTTGTGGATGAACTTGAAACAATTAAAGGTAAGTGTGCAACTATGCAACAAACACTGAGTGAATATAATATCATGCCTCCTCCACCTCGTCCACTACACACATCAGTAATATCTCAAGTTTTTCAGTAGAGTGGTGAAAATATCAACGCGTGAAGCAGTTTTAGTATTTTCATTTAACTCGTTGAGACATATGAATGCTTTTGTTTCGGTAGTTTAAGTTCTTGATTTGTATTATTAGTACTTTGGTTTGTGGTTTGAATAATGACGTTTCAAAATTTTTAAGCAAGAATGGTACTTTTTTTTATATATTTCTTTGCATGTATTTGCATATCATTATTTACACGTATCGTGCTTAGTGTTCACACATAACCATAGTTTTACAGACACATCTATTTTTCTTTCTACACATATTAAATCAATGCTTACATATCAACCACCTTTACACACACGTAATATTACTTTTACTCACACATATAACTATGACACGTGTCAACAAGACATTATAGAAACATCTCATGTCATCAGTTCAGTCCACGCCATCTTCCATTTCATCTGACACATTAGCTGCCATGTCAGCTGCCACCAAACAAAGCTTCAAATTTATATCCACACATATTTATTAGTTTTGGCCACACACATATGTGTAGGTAAAATGTGATATATACATGCACATTACTTATGTGTGGATTATCTTTATCCACAGGTCTGAGACAACACATCCTAATACTTAATTTATATGTAGGTAAGACAATTACAAACACATAATAGGCTTTCATCAACACATACTATATGTGGGTAAAGACCCTAATTACTTGTAGTGTTTTCTTTGTTTTTTGGAAACTTGATATTTTACCTACTTAATCCATAATTTGCAATATAATTAATATAAACATGATAATTAATTAATATTTTAATGAAACCAACTCGTTTAGGTGGTTGTATTTCGTACTTTTTATTAAAACCAAACACATGTATATATAGGTATGTGTATATTTTATATATATATATATGTATGTTATAACTTTTTAAAGTTTTTAATAAATAAAATTCTAATGTGTTTTTGACAAATATTATTATTATTATTATTATTATTATTATTATTATTTAATTTTGATTTTTATTTTAAAGTATTTTAATATTAAATATTATATTAGAAGTCTTTAATGTAAAAATAAATATTGAAAACATATATTATTATATATTATTATGTAACATATTAAAATATAATTACCGGTCAAAGTATTTTATAAACGAATATATTTTATATTATTATTATTTATTAATTGCAATCCTAATTAGAAATAGTTTTTATAAATAATAATAAAATTAAATAATATATTACTTCACAACACCCAATCATCAATCAAAACCCAAATCTCTATCAATCTATGAAATCCACATTAATCCATAGTATTTCCCGCTATCACACTTAATTAGGGTCGTTGGTTGGTACTTCTTGAAGAGCGTGATTTATTTTCTTTTTCTTATCAAATCATTCATCTTGGTTGTTTGATAAGGTGAGTGATCACTCCCCCTCTTTTACGATCTTTTAATTATTTTGGGGACATGTGCGTATCTTATATTATGTTTATATTATTAACATACTCATTAGCAAATTGTTAACCTTGTGAGCTATCAGTTATTTGCCTAAATTGCTATATGTTAACTTGTTTATATGAACACAATCGGAGGATCCGTCATATTCACATTATTAGTATAATCATACGACCATCGTAGTAGCCAAAACCCACTTCACATTTACCAACACTAGTTAATTGCTCATTGGCTTGATTGTATATCTCATAGGGACAATTTTTGCTCTTTTTTATTATATTATATTATATTTACTGGTGTTTTACTCACGCAACCTCGTGTTGACAAATATATCTTTATTTTATACGCATATGCAGGTTTTAGATTGAACTGATTGCAAGATTGGTGAAGATTTAGAGATATTTTTGTTAGACGAACTAAATCAAGACTTATTTTGAATTTTGCACTTGAATTATCTTGTTGTCTTTATTTCCAATTTATGTACTTGTTTATTTGAAATATTTGGATATTTAATTTAATTTAATAGATATGGTTATTTTCAAATATTGCATGATAGTAGCTTGAGAGCTATGAACAATCAGTTCACGCCCCGGTATTTCCGCCTTAGGTTGGGGTGTGACAGATTGGTATCCGAACGAGGGTTTAAGATAGGTCATTAGTGGTCCCTTAGTAACATGCTTAGGATCTCCATACGAGCTTACTTGATTGCCTTATGTGTTTTTTTACAACTTTCCTAGTTAATTTACTTTTGTTTATTATTATATTATCATGCACACACACACAAAACTCCGAGGCTATGCCTCAACCTCAAATATTTTTATTAATTTAATAAGTAGATTGCCTTTTCTTTTTGGGAAAATTCCTTAAGAATTCCTTAGTGTTGTTTTCACTCTTCTCCTTAAGGCTAGGTAGTATGATAAGTTCATGTACTAACTATAAGGGGGAGAGTTTTTGAGTTGGAACTTGGAAAAACGGTTCCGAAACCCAAGGTAAGACACTAGTCCTTACCTTGAGGATAACCTAGCCACAATACTCGAGCTTATAGGCCAAAGCAGAACACAACTGTTATACGATCAAAACCTTAGGCTATCAAACGTAACCGCATTAGTGGTTGAATTCCTTAATATTTTTTAACCGAGTTCACTGTCGTTTGTGGTTAAATTCAGTAAGTTTTCCGATTATTGTGTAATGTTATTTTAAATGTTAGTTGGGTAAAAAATCCATGGAATCCATGGGCACTCCTACAATCCATTTCTCAACTTGTTTTAAATATTATGTTTTTTTGGAGTTAATCATACGTGGTGGTTCACGGGATTCTCCAACTACACATATTTTTATTTCCTTAGTAGTTAAGATGCCATGTAATGCTCATGAACCGTCCAACTATCTTGCATTGATAATTCGTTAATTAGTTGGTATAGTTAAAATGCCATGTAACGCTCATGGGTTGTCCATCTCACTTGTTTGATTTCTCGTTATTTAGTTTGTACAGTTAAAATACCATGTAACACTCATGGGCCATCCAACTCAGTTACTCATGGGCATCCAACACACAAATTATGTTTCGCTAGTTTATTGTAGAGTTAACTTAGTCAAATAAATTTTAATTGTTAACTAACCTCTAGTCAAATAAATTTTAATTGTTAACTAACCTCATCTACTCATCTAGTTATCTCATATTGATCACATTAAATACGTCTTCTCATAAATATTTACACAATTTACCCTTTATCTTATAATCATTTACCTTTATTTCTCGTAGAATGTCATCATTAAAAACCCACTGTCGTCACCAACATTCATCTGGTTCTCACAACCGCCGTCTGGCTGCTAGGATCACCAAAAGTGTTTGTTGTTGCTATGCCCACTATGATAATCCAGATCCAGAGCCTCAACAAGAATGGTTCTGCTACATTTGCTACACTGAACAACTATGACTTTAAAATTATCCTGAGCACCAAACCTTCCTCGTTTCGTGGTGAAAAAAATTCCACCAAACTCCTTCAATGGTTCGAGAAGATGGAGAATTTGTTCATCCAATGTGAATGTCCTAACGCCAAATGGACTAAGTTCGCCTTGAGCATTTTTGAGGATTAAGTTGTCACTTGGTGGAATGCTTTCAAGGCTGACTAGGGAACTGAGTTGGCTGTGGCCATGACTTGAAAGGAACTCAAGGAGGCCATGAAGAAAGACTTTTACCTTGATCATGAACTGAAAAGGCTTGAGGCTAAATTTTGGGAACTCAAGAAAATTGGTGGGGATAACAACACCTATTCCAACCGCTTTCGTGAGCTTAGCCGCATCGTACCCCACTTTGTAACCCTTGAGAATCGTGGCATTCTGAAATACATCCGCGGTTTACCAACTGTTTTCCTTGATGTTGTGGTGAGTCGTGACCCATTAAACATTGGCGAGGCAATGGACCTATCTGCTTCCCTCACCGACGATCATGTTAGAAATGGAACCTTGTATCGAAAGGATTCCAAGCCTACCTCTGACATGACAAAAAACGAATCATCCGCTGATATCAAAGCTAAACCTAAACCTTCTTCAAACAACAACAATCATCGCAACAACAACAACTACAACTACAAGCGTAAAGACAGTCACCAAAACTATGTCGTTAACCAACCTAATCTCCAACCTCAACAAAACCAAAATGCCCCGAACAAAAGAGCCTACACCGGTCTTCATCCCCTATGTGCTACATGTAACCGTCATCACTCTGCTCAATCCCCGTGCCGATTATGCACCCAATGCAATCGTTATGGCCACTGTACTAACTGTTGTTGTGCCCTGCCTAATGCCCAAGCCGTCCCACAACAGTCTGTGTCGCCTGCTCCTAGACCCACTAATACACCATATGCACCACCTGATGTCCCTACCACCCGTGCTTGTTACCATTGTGGAGACCCAGAGCATTTTCGTAATATGTGCCATCAACTTATCCATGCTCATCAAGCTCAAGCTATGACTGCACCCTACTACACTACCTGTAACATCTCGGAATTTTCTAAGAATACTATTTAATATATTATTTACGTTGGAAGAATTAAATTGAGTTAGTAGAATAATAATAATAAAATAATAATAATAAATATAGAATTATTGTAGGCTAATTAGATGGAATTAAATATGGACTTAAAAGGGAAGATGGGTCTACGATCCATGGGCTCATGAAGCATAAATAACCCTTAAACCCTAATCCTTTCCATCTCCATCCATTTTACACGTTAGCCTCCACATTCAAAAACACACACTTAAGCCAAACACTCTCTTCTCTATTCTCTTCAAAGATCCAAGACCAACCGAAGGTAAGAAATCATTTATCTTAGCTGACTCAACATATTAGAACCCGACACCGTAGCCCCGGGATGCCGAATGATTCATTTGAATCTAGATCTAGCTTTATTCGAGTGTTTAATTAACCAAAAACGAGCTTGAGGGCCACCTTAGCTCCGATCCAGACTCCCCGAAGCTACCTAAATCATAAATGATCGAACCCCGACCAACCATGGTGGTTAACGACGGCTGACGGCGCCGGAATCAAAGAAAAACCATAAAAACGCGAAATGGAAAGTTGAACAGAACGTTATGGCATATAAGTATATACGACGTATAAGTTGAGTAGCGTATATGTATGTAGCGCGTATGTATATGGCGTATCTGTATATGTAAGCCGTGTATGTATGTAGTGTATATGTATATGGGCGTATATGTGTGTATGCCCGTATATGTATGTATAAAACGCATATGTACGGATGTATATGTTTGCATGCCCGTATATGTATATAAAACATATATGTATAGACGTATATGTATGTGGGTGTATATGTATGCATGCCTGCATATATATATATAAAACATATATTTGTGGACGTATATGTAAGACTTACACGCTAGAACTACTTGTACACTGAAAACAGCTTACATGTTGGGAATAACTTATATGCTACAATGTAATTCTAAATAAACAAAAGATAAACAGTCTCACACCCCGACCAAAGGCGACGGAACATGCGGGGGCATAACGTATTGATTGGACAATAGCTCAAAAGACATTAATTAAAGTGACAATGATTATTTAGTTTCATTAACATTAAATAAGTACACAAATTCAATATTCATAACAATTACATCATGCTTTTGTATTTTGAATAATTTCCTAAGGTAAAACTAATTTCTTCGATCTTGTACAGTGTAAATTACTTGTACCTGTACCATGTATATAAAGAGTTTGTCAACACGAATGTTGGAGAGAGTACATAAGTTTTAGTTGAGATATACATAGAGATAAAAGGTCACAATTCATATGCCAATGATGAGTATTACAATTCTTATGAAAATGTTAACAATTAAATAGATGTGGACCCGTTCCTATTGATACGAAATCAATGTACTTGGGTAAATGTATGATCATACTAGATGAGAATAGATGAGGATGAGATACCAACCAAAACATAAAATAAACATTTAATCACTTAGACCATAATCATAGAGCATGCAATAATCACACATAAACATATATTGAATCGTGTTTTGAATAGATGTAGAAATAAAACATGAGTAAAATTGAATAAGGTATACATGCTACTGCCAATATATAAAAAGATGTAAAAAGGGGTATGTAAACTCACATGAAATATAGAGTCGGTAATGGATAGATGGTTCAAGCAAGCTGATAGGTCACGCGAGGATCCCGACGAGTTTCCCTAATTTAAAAGTACTTTCGAAGTAAAAATCTAAACGAGGATAACAAACAAGATAACGGGAATTTGTGATTTATAACGAATTTGGGATCGTTCTAAGTTTATATGTAAACTTTTAGTGGGTTTAAACCTTTTTTATAAATAAAAATATAATGAAAATAAATTAACCAGATTTTCTTACAATAAACTTTAAACTAATAAAGAAAATATTTTAGTGACGAGATAATTATAATTAAAAGTTTGAAGGTGTTTGGTTTGATAAAATGTGTCACAACTCTTAACAAAAGTATTCGGTTAATTATAATTATATTAGTTTTATTATAATAATAATAACAATTATTATTATTATTATTATTATTATTATTATTATTATTGTTGTTGTTGTTGTTATTAGGATCTCAGTTTGATTTTCAAATACATAAAATAAATATTAATTGATGACAAATATATTCACCTCATTATATTTATATATATAAATATGTATATATTGAAGGGAAGTTAGAAGGAAAATTTTATTGGAACAACTAAAAGTTCAATTCGTTAAGCGGGTGAGAAATTTATCGTTAGTATATAAAACTTTTATTAGTGGACGACAAAAAGAAACAAAAGAGATTATTTAATCAAAACAATTAAAGAAGAAAAAAGAAAGAATAAAACCAGATTAGGGGGGTAACCCACGCCCTGACCGGTCTCTGGGTACTCGCATGTCACGCACCAGCCAACTAGGCTGGTGCTACAACCTGTTTAAAGAATGAAACTAAAAATATATAACCAAATTTCTCAAATGGTTCCCAAACCCTTGGAACCCTAATTCGAAGAAACCCCAAACTGATGATTATACACCCTCTGTTGATTCGAATTGACAGACGGGTTTTAACACTCAATCAAAACCGATTATAACCCATATATCAATTAACTTATACAAGTGCGAACTGAAGGAGATCGGCAAGTTAGGATTATCGGCCACGAATAGGTTCAATACTCTATCTTGCACGGCCTTTAAGTTGCAATTTGTTTAGGGTTAAGACTCGGAATGTTATAGAGAGTATGATAGACGAGTTAATTGAGTTATAAATGTGTATTTATAGAGTAATTTGATTATGCTAGCCGCGGTTTTGTTACCCGAAGATTATGGTGTCAATTAGCTGTCAATTTCTCCAAATAGTCGGGGATCGATTCCGAGTTCAATCAACAAACGAGTAGATTATTTCAATTTCGAGATTATCGGCTTAGATGACGGATTCAAATCAAGGGGTGGGGGGGGGGGGTGCCACATGTCGACGAGAAGAAGAAAAAGAATAAATTTTAAATAAATTGCAATTAAGTCCCTAGGGTTTGGGTTAGGTTTAAGATGTTGTTAGAACTAAGTGAAAGGGGTTAAACTGTACAAGTTTGATAGTTATAACATTTAACAAACGGTTTAGATGAACGTATACATGACCAATAAATAATAATTCATAAAAGAATCCGAAACAATAAGAATAAATAAAATTTTAACTGGGTTGGGTTTTCAGTTTCAAAAATAACGAATCTTACAATGTTCACAACTTATTGGAAATTTCGTCCCGAAATTCAAGAAGAACCATAACATAACGAAAAAGAGGAAAACAATAAAAATAAAAAAATAAAATAATTTTTAAATAGAAAACCCTTTTTTTATATAAAATAATACAGACTTTCGAGTGACCCGAATAACGCTACAAAAGAAAAATATGATAGTGACTTTGGGTACCGGCTAGAGTGATGGCATCATGAAGGACTTTTGGGTCACGGCTCAGAACATAATCTTGGATTTGCATTGAAACATCCCGTTTTCCGGTTTCTCTTAATAAATTATATTTATTATTATGAGTTGGGCTTGCGTTTGGTTAAGTAATTAAATGAATAAGAAAAGTGTGCTTGGATAAATAAGGAAGAAAGAATGACTATGGGCTTAGACCCGTGATCCATGACCCATGATTTAATATATAAACCATAAATGCTCATTTATTTCATTCATTCTCTCATATTTACACCACCAAAACATACACTTAATCTCTCTCTCATCTTTCTCTCTTTCTATAGCTGAATGTAAGAAGTAAACCGAGTATTGATCCGAGGTAATGATAGTAATACCTTATATGAATTCAAACTCGTAATATCTAGTCGTGAAACAACAAGTCGGCACCCTAAACCGTTTGAACCGCGAGATCCGGGTGGAATCGGGTTTAAGACGATCGAATGACGAGCTTAGGGGTCACCCTAGCTCAGATCCGGATCGAACGGGGCGAAAAACGTTGGAAAAACGAGCAGATCTCGATTTTCCGGCGAGATCCCGTTTTATCGGCAATGGCGGCGCTGGAGGTTATGTCACATCAGGGAATGTCCTGATGTGACATCCGACGAAATGTCAGATTCTTTGCCTCCTTCATTACGGAGAACTAACGAATGAGCCCTCATTTGTTAGGCTCATTCGTTAGGCCATTCGTTGGGTGAACCAAATGAATGAACCTCTATCGTTAGCCAAATCAAAAGAATAAGTCCATTTGTTATGGACTACCCATTCGTTATATAATCCCCATACGTTGGTGGCCATTCGTTAGACAAGACTAACGAATGAGCTCCGATTTGTTTGATGCTCCTTCTTTAGTCAAGTCAACGAATGAACCCTCATTCGTTAAGGGATCGAATAACGAATGAAGTTTGAACAAATAACAGAAAGGTCCCTGGACTTAAAATAAAACGATTTATATACATAGAAGCCCTTGGACTTTATTAATTGATGAAAGATACCTTAAAGGGTTAATGAGTTAACAGTAAAATATTATTAAAGAATTCTAATGGAATATTATTAAAGCTTGACCCCGCTAGGGGTTGTAGCCTCTAGAACCTCGCTGTCAGGGGCGCTGCCCCCGGACCCCCGTTCGTTGAGGGTTATAGTAAAACTAGGAATACGATATGGGTAGTGATAGTTAATTGATACATGTAATTGTTATACAGTTAGCTGTGCCCAGATAAAGAAACGATTTGCCATTAACTCTGAAAGGAACCTAGTTCAGGTGAGTTTCTAACCCCATGTCCTTGTTATGTTTTCGGGGCTGTGTTCATACTCGATGTGATTAGTTAATAAACTTACCTTAAGTGGTAAGTGTTTGCCTTCTATGATTTTATATATGATTGAATGCTTGACGGTACATGAACGATCTTCGGATATTGCATGTACCGCTAGGTACTAGTGTGGTATGTTACTGTTTTACAAAGCGTATGTGTGGGTGTACACAAATTTAAATATAAAGAAGGTAATGTATGGTTGTATGGAGGTATGCTTGAAGGGTTGCATACCCTAATAATATTTGCGATGGTTACAGGGTTGCATGCCCTAATAATATATGCGAAGGTTAAAGGGTTGCAGACCTTAATAATATATACGAAGGTTACAGGGTTGCATACTCTATTACTATATACGAAGGTTACAGGGTTGCAGACCCTAACAATATCTGCGAAGGTTATAGGGCGAAATGCTCTTTAAAACGTAGAGATAATTAAGTATGTATAAGTAAGATAAAACAAGAAAGTACGAAAGCTGAATGAAAGAAAGGAAGCACGTATGTATGAATGAAAGAAAGGTAACAGGTTAAGTACATAAAATGTAACTTCAGATACGTATGTATGTAAGTATGTGAATGTATTTTATGTTGTCTGATTAACTAGAACTCACTCAGTGTAGCTGACTTTTAGTATGCACGCAGGGAAATAGACTGAGACGGCTGGCTTGAGGAGGACACCTAATCCACCTATGGTTGATTAAATTAGACAAATTTCAAGTATTCCTTTAATTTATGAATTTTCAACCTAAGTGTAATATCAAAATAGTTGTGTTAACAAAATACTTATAATATTACTTAACAAGAATATCAATTCATAACAAATGTTCAATCTTTTCAAATCTAAACATGAGGATATGTGTTTAACCAATTTTCATGATAATATTCAAGAATTATTTTAACTATTTCTAGATTAAAAGTTATAAAGTTGTAAGAACAACATTTATAAATAAATGATAAAATCAAGAGTCTTTCAACATAACAAGATATACCGTTTATAATTCTTATAGCTCATGATAATAGTGAAATATACATCAAAGTAAAAGAACATAGCATTCATAATTAACTTTAAGATAATCTAACCCAAGAACCTAGTTAGATGATTATGTGAATGCTAGAACTCCTTCTTGATGTTGTATGGATCTTCAAGAGCTTCTTCTTGCCTTCAATCTTCTGGAATTATGGTGATAAGGGAGTGTTTTTGTGTTTGTAATTTCTTGTGTCTAGAAGAGAACACAAAAGGCCAATTTATAGGCAAACTGCTGCAGGAGGCACAGGGTATGCCAAATTCGGCACAGCCCATGCTGGTCCCCAAATCTCTGACAGAATATCTTTGTACTTGAAGCATGTGCACACATTTGACCATCGGGTGTGCCAATTCAAGCATGGGCTGTGTGAACCCTGTTTGGCCGACAACTGTCCTTTTTTGCTTACATCATGTTAGGCATCGGGCTGGGCCAAAGTGGGCACATGGCTGTGCTTGACCTTGCTAGATGACAAATTGTACTCTTCTATTTGTTATAATAGGCATCAGGTTGTGCCTGAATGAGTGCATGGCTGTGCCTGACTATGCATTAGGCTATGTCTTCCTGGGCATGGGGCATGCTTAGCGCTGGAAGTGAATATTATCGCCATTTCTTCTAGAAAATTGCTCGTTTCTCTTTTATTAGCTTGTTTATCCATGGAAATTCAAATTAAACAAGTTAAGTATCATTTCTATCTAAAATTCCCAAGAAATATCATAGATTGGAGCGTGTTTGATGTATAAAAAATGTATAATTTTGTGTACATCAAACATCCCCACACTTGAACCTTGCTTGTCCTCAAGCAAGCTAAACATGAAAATTCTCTAAAAGGCAAAGGATAACAAGACCATAGCTATAACATCCCCAAAAAGTTAATGTGGCCCCGAATAAAGATACACGAACAACCAAACCAACAGAGATCTTATGAATATATGTAGTGACATAGGAAAACATGGTCTGTATTTATGAGTTTCTTTTTATGCAAAATTACACGTTCTCACAATGTTCACTCACACTCGGTTTTATATCTGATCATACATGTAATGTTGTATGTATATGAACACTCTTGTCACAATGCAACTTGTGAAAAATAAGCTTGTCAGGGGGTCCATTCTCCACCCACTTATTGAAATGTTTGCATAAACAGGGAGGTAATATATGTTGGTGTTTGTTAGGGATAGAGTGTGGAAGGTTTGTTGGTTTAAGGTTCATGTGTTTAAAAGAAAAGTAATTATAAACAAACGTAACTTGATCGGGAGCTGTGATAAATCTTCCATGCTTTTTTTGAGTTCACAAAATTTTCTCTTTTTATCACCTTTTGTGTATGGTGATCTTTTCTCTTTTTTCTTCTTATTAATTTTTTTTGAATATGACTATATACAAAAATAGTGACCAACAATTGAAACATATTTCTTGATTTCCTTTGGTCTTCTTGAAACTTGATCTTGAAGTAAAAATGGTGTAAAAGTGTTTGAAATTGAAGAGGTTGATGTGGTTAGATGATTTTGTGTTGGGTAAAAGGAAATGTTTCTTTGGAGTAGGGTTAATGTGGTTTCTGATGGTGTTTGAGGAAATTTTTGGGTAGGTCATATATTACCTCCATCTTTATACAAACATTTCGTTCGGATCTCGAAAGGTATGCCCAAACAAGTTCTAATTCACACGAAATAAATGACTCACTCAATCCGCCAAAACGTAACCGATGATAGATTGTAATAAGGCTTGAAGCTTTGCTCACGGGAACGGAGGGATTGGGTTTAAACGCCACATTTTGCATAAAGTTTTTCTCAATTAATATAAACCATATTTTCGATGTTCACATTAAATTAAAGTTGATTCGGTGGTTGGTTTGTATGAGCACTTTCCGGAAAACAACCTTAACCATAGGTTTTGTCAAAAATTTAATAAAGGCTTAACGGTCTTTTAGTTATTATTATTATTATTATTATTACTTTTTTTTATTTTTTTTTAATTTTTGACACAAAAATTAAAATTTGGAGAGATTTTTCGAAAATATATTATTGGACAAAACAATGTTCAAGTAAACCCTCCCCACACTTGAATCTCACATTGCCCTCAATGTGAAAAGAAATATAAAAATGCAATACAAAATGTAGGGAAAGAATGAAAAGAGACTCCCCTATATGACGGCGACATAGGGCTGCATCCGAAATCCACACTTGTCTTCGAGGTGGATGTTTCAACGAAAGAGGCAAAAACCATCCAAACAAACATAAAAAATTAAATGTCATAAAAATAAGATAATATAACGTCTAGACTGGGCACGGAACAACTAGTACCCCAAACACGCTGAAAATTGCCTAGACATTTCCTGAAAAAGATTTCTTTTTTTAAGCAAAAACTATGTACAAGTGCCATGTTTTTGGTTAAGGGTCCTGGCTAGACCCGAGACTTTCTTTCAAGGGTTCTTGGAATGGAGGAGCATTACCTCCGAGACGGTTCCAGTTTGTCCTTTGACGTAGAGTTTTAAACGATGACCATTGACTTTAAATGACTGACCGTCTCCATTTTTGATTTCCACGGTCCCGTAATCAAAAACCTTCTTTACCAAGTATGGGCCAGACCAACGAGATTTAAGTTTTTCGGGAAATAAACGCAACCTAGAGTTGTAAAGAAAAACACGATCACCTGTTTTGAAATCTTTGTGTTCTTTCAACTTAGTGCGTTCCTTGTAGATTGTGGAATTTGCATAAGCTTGATTTCTTAATTCTTCCAGCTCATGGATTTGCATGAACCGAGTCTCGCTCGCATCGACCAAGTAAAGATTAACGGCTTTTAACGCCCAGTAAGCTCGGTGCTCCAATTCCACAGGAAGATGAAAGGCTTTTCCATAAATCAACCTAAACGGTGTGGTACCGATATGAGTTTTTTGAGCGGTTCGTAAATCCCATAATGCGTCATCTAACTTTTAAGACCAATTCTTACGATTTTGCCCGACTGTTTTCTCAAGAATTCGCTTAATGCCCCGGTTAGTGACTTCAACTTGCCCACTGGTTTGTGGGTGGTATGATGTTGAGAATCTGTGGTGGACACCATAGCGAGACAATACCTTTTCCATCTCGGCATTGCAGAAATGTGTTCCACGGTCACTAATGAGTGCTTTTGGGACACCAAAGCGTGAGAAAATTTTTTTAGGAATTTGACAACTATCCTAGCATCGTTGGTGGGTATGGCCTGAGCTTCCATCCATTTTGAAACATAATCGACAACAACTAGGATATACCGATTTCCAAATGAAGTCGGGAATGGTCCCATAAAGTCAATCCCCCAAACATCGAACACTTCACAAACTTGTATGGCCTTTTGAGGCATATCATCTCGTTCAGAAATGTTTCTTGCCCGTTGGCATGCATCACAAGATTTTACAAGGTCATGAGCATCTGTAAAGATGGTGGGCCAGAAGAAACCGACATTAAACACCTTCTTTGTGGTGGATGCGACCCCATGATGTCCTCCTGTGGGTCCTTCATAACAATGTTGGAGGATTTTGCTTGCTTCATCTCCGAACACACATCGACGAACGACTTGATCGGCTCCGATCCTAAACAAGTGTTGATCTTCCCAAAAGTAATGTTTGACATCGGAAAAGAATTTTCTTCTTTGTTGATGTGTCAAACCTTTGATCATGACCCAACTTGCGAGATAGTTAGCAATGTCAGCAAACCATGGACATTCCTCTTCGTTTGTTTGGATATACATAAGAATTTCGTGAGGGAAATTGTCATTTATATGGTACCCCACTAGTTCTTGTGAAGCTGGGCATTCCAAACGGGAGAGGTGGTCGGCTGCTACATTCTCGGCGCCTTTCTTATCTTTGATTTCAATATTGAATTCTTGAAGAAGCAGAATCCATCGGATTAATCGAGGTTTAGCATCTTGTTTGCTAAAAAGATATTTAATGGCTGCATGGTCTGTGTAGACAATGGTTTTGGAAAGGATAAGATAAGAACGAAACTTATTAAATGCAAATACTACCGCCAACAGCTCCTTCTCAATGGTGGTGTAGTTTTCTTAAGCATCATTGAGAGTCTTGCTGGCGTAGTAAATAGGATGAAAGTGCTTATCTTTTCTTTGACCGAACACTGCCCAACTGCAAAATCACTTGCATCACACATAAGTTCAAACGGGAGTGTCCAGTCCGGAGCTACCATGATTGGGGCATCAACAAGCTTATCCTTTAAAAATTGGAATGCTTTTAGACATTCCTCTAAGAACATGAAGGGAGCATCTTTTTCTAGAAGTTGTGTCATTGGCCGAGCAATTTTTGAAAAGTCTCTTATGAAGCGGCGATAAAAACCAGCATAGCCAAGAAAACTTCGAACGGATTTAACAGACGTGGGTGGTGGGAGCTTTGAAATGGTCTCGATCTTAGCTTTATCGACCTCATGTCCTGCCTGGGATATCTTGTGTCCCAATACAATGCCCTATTTGACCATGAAGTGACATTTTTCCCAGTTCAAAACAAGATTGGCTTCTTCAAATCTTGTTAACATTTTTCTCAATTTCTCAAGACAGTGATCAAAAGAATTTCCAAAAACAGAGAAATCATCCATGAATACCTCCATAGAGTCCTCGATCATGTCATGGAAAATAGCAACCATACAACGTTGAAAAGTGGCCGGGGCATTACACAGTCCAAAGGGCATTCGCCGGTAGGCAAATGTGCCATAAGGGCATGTGAATGTCGTTTTCTCCTGATCTTCAGGGGACAGAGGAATTTGGAAGTATCCAGAAAAACCATCAAGAAAACAATAATACATCTTCCCTGATAGACGCTCAAGCATCTGATCAATGAAAGGAAGAGGAAAGTGATCTTTTCTTGTGGCGTCCTTTAGTTTGCGGTAATCAATGCAAACTCTCCAGCCTATGACGGTTCTCATAGGAATTAATTCATTCTTATCATTTGTTACAACCGTCATACCACCCTTTTTTGGTACCAACTGAACTGGGCTTACCCAAGGGGAATCGGAGATTGGGTATATCAATCCAGCATCGAGCAGCTTAATGACTTCTTTCTTTACAACGTCTTGCATGTTTGGATTGAGATGTCTTTGATGCTGCATGACTGGTTTGAAGTCCTCTTCCATCAGGATTTTATGAGTGCAAAATGATGGACTGATTCCTTTGATGTCCATGATTTTCCAAGCAATTGCTTTCTTGTGGAGTTTGAGAACTTCAAGCAATGTTTTCTTTTCCTCATTTGATAAACAGGAAGAGATGATGACGGGTAATTGAGATTCACCATCGAGAAAGGCGTACTTGAGATGGGAGGGAAGTTCCTTAAGTTCAAGAACTGGCGGGTCTTCAACTGAAGGTTTCGCCTTTGGTTCCAATTTGCGGTCAATGGTCTTGTACGTTTCTTGATGTTCATTTGCCTCCTGATCCTTAGTGGATTGCTCTTCATGGATGATGGAGTATGCCTTTTTCTCAATAAGCTGAGTGTTGCATGCTTCCTTTTCAATGGTTTCGCGAAGGTGACAACTTACTATAGACTCACACACGTCAATATAATAAAATGAATCATCAGTTTGTTGCGGGTGTTTCATGGATTTGCCTATATCGAATGTTACCTCCTCATCTTCCACCCTTAGTTTGAGTTTGCCTGTGCAAACATCAATGAGAGCCCTAACGGTGGCTAGAAATGGTCTCCCTAAGATGAGGGGTACATATTTGTCTTCGTCCATATCGAGGATTACAAAGTCTACCGAAAAAACAAATTTCTCAATTTTGACTAACAAGTTTTCAACTATGCCCGTAGGATACTTCACTGATCGATCGGCTCGCTGGATGCTCATGCGGGTTGGTTTTGGTTCTCCTAGTCCTAATTTAGAAAAAACCGCATAAGGCATCAAGTTAATGCTAGCTCCAAGATCAGCTAGGGCATTGCTAACAAATAAATCTCCTATCAAGCAAGGGATGGTAAAACTCCCTGGATCGGTCTTCTCTGTCGGTAACTTTTTTTAAGGACAGCAGAGCATTCTTCATTCAGAGTTACACGTGACAGCTCTTCCAACTTTCTCTTGTTTATCATCGCATCTTTCTGGAACTTTGCATACTTTGGCATTTGTGAGATGGCCTCGATGAAAGGAAGATTGATGTGTAATTGTTTGAAGAGTTCAAGGAATTTGCCATATTGGGCTTCCATATTTTCTTTCTTAAGACGGTTTGGGTAAGGAATGGGTGGGACATATGGTTTTACTGGTTCACTGACTTGTGCGGTACTTGCTGGGACTTGTCGATCATGCACCTTGTCAGGAATCTCAGTCTCATCATCAACTGGCTGTGATGGGAATACCACATCTTGAGTGGTCTTGCCACTTCTTAATGTTATGGCATTAGCCTGAGCATTTGGGTTTGTTACTGTGTAGCTTGGAAGACCTCCGGGTTGTCTTTCAGAAAGCAACTGGGCTAGTTGACCCACTTTATTTTCGATGTTTTGTGAAGACGGCTTTTGATTCCTTAACTCCGCCTCATTCTTCTGGAACCTTTCTTCGGTCAATTTGTTTGAAGTTTCAGTACTGGCTAAGAGTCGTGTTAAAAGAATCTCCACAGTATCCCCATTGTTTGGGTATTGACTTGTGCTTGGCCCTTGGTTGTGGTATTGAGGTCTGGTTGGGCAGGATGAGTTTGGTTAAAAGGACGTTTGTCAAACCCAGGCGGTGTTTGATTGGTTGCTCCATCCTTCCAGCTGAAATTAGGATGATTCCTCCAACCAGGGTTATATGCGTTCCCGTAGGTGTTGTTTTGTCGGCTCACAAAATCAACATCTTCAACCATAATGCTTTGATGGAAATATTTCGTTTTGTGTTCGCCCCCACAAGTGCCGCACTTAGTCTTTACTTTCACCAACTCTGTTTGTAGTTGCTCAAACTTCTTTGAGAGCGCTTCGAGTTGTGTGCAGTGACAACTGGAGTCAACATGGTGCATACCCTTGTGTGATGGGGTTGATCGTGGTGGGTTGTATGCGAAGCTTTTCTTGGCTCCTTTCTCTAGAACCTCAAATGCTTCGTTGGGAGATTTGGTTCCGAGATCTCCACTAGCGATTTGATCAATTGCCTACTTGTTTTGGCTAGATTGGGCGTCAAAGAATGTTTGAACTTGGATCCATTTGTTCAACCCATGGTGTGGGCATCTTCTTAGCAGGCCCTTTTATCTCTCCCAGGCTGCATGCAGTGACTCGTCTTCGTCGGTTCTGAATCCGGTGATGCTGGCTCGGTACTTTGCGGTTTTGTCTGGTGGAAAATATTTCAGGAGGAACTGCTCTACCATCTGGTCCCAATTGGTAATGGTGTCAGATGGCAGTGACTCTAGCCAATCCAAGGCATGGCCTCGGAGAGAGAATGGAAAAAGCTTGAGCCTAATTTGGTCATCAGAGCAGTTTTGGATTTTAAAAGTACCGCAGATTCGTAAGAATCGAGCGATATGAAACAAGGGATCTTCATCGAGAAGCCCATGAAATTGAACGGAATTTTCCACCATATGAATGATGCTAGATTTGATTTCGAAGTTTACAGTGGTTTCCGGTGGTGCCACGCCACTTCCATAACCTTCGAGGGTCGGCTTGCCGTATTGGTTCATGTTAGGTTCATTTTCTGGCCTATTTTGTTCCGCCATGTTTTCTTCGGTTGTCACGTCCACAAACGCCTCGTTTTCGATTGTCTCACCTACTACACGTGAACGGTTGCATAACCTTTGTGAAGGTGACGTTCGGGTTCCGAAAGTGGTGAAACAAGCTTAGGTGCGGGCGTGGTGGACATTCATTACTTAAGAAAATATATAAAGAAACTAAACAAGTAGAAGTGAATTAAAAGTAAAGTGGAAATAAATAAACTTTTTTTTAACAATTATAAACAACGGTTAAAATAAAGACTTAGATTAGTATTAAAATTTTACTGTGTCCCCGGCAACGGCGCCAAAACTTGATGTGCGTGATATATATATATTTTTATTAAAGATTTTTCACACTTTGTCGGGTTTTAAAAAAATGGGTTTTCACTTAAACTTAATAAAACACACACAAATGGCAAGTGTACCAATCATGTAAGTAATATAGTCGTGGTAAGAACCGAGTATCAATCCGTGGACACGTAAATTTCAATATTAAATCTTTGCATTTTAGAATAACCGTAAGAAATATCTTAAAAGTTTTTGTTTTTAGGAGTAATTTTTAAAGAGACTTATAACAATAATACAAAGCAAACAAAAATATAATAATGGAAAGATTCAAGATTTAAAAGCTATCACCTTAACTTTAGAATTCACTTGACTTCTTATGATGGTAAATTCAAATATATGATAAATTCACCTTTTTAATTTATTTATGGAAAAGAGTAGTCACTAGTTATAGAGAACTATTCCTTTTATTTTTTGGAAAACTAGTATGAATTATACAAACTAATCACCTCAAATCACATTTGTAAGTGAACCTTTATGTTGAAATTTAATGATATAGATTATCATTCAATTACGAAACTCAAATCTAACAACCGTTCGGAAAGATCACATGAAAAACACCTAATCCACCTATGGTTGATTAAATTAGACAAACTTCAAGTATTCCTTTAATTTACGAATTTTCAACCCAAGTGTAATATCAAAATAGTTGTGTTAACAAAATACTTATAATATTACTAAACAAGAATATCAATTCATAACAAATGTTCAATCTTTTCAAATCTAAACATGAGGATATGTGTTTAACCAATTTTCATGATAATATTCAAGAATTATTTTAACTATTTCTAGATTAAAAGTTATAAAGTTGTAAGAACAACATTTATAAATAAATGATAAAATCAAGAGTCTTTCAACATAACAAGATATACCGTTTATAATTCTTATAGCTCATGATAATAGTGAAATATACATCAAAGTAAAAGAACATAGCATTCATAATTAACTTTAAGATAATCTAACCCAAGAACCTAGTTAGATGATTATGTGAATGCTAGAACTCCTTCTTGATGTTGTATGATTCTTCAAGAGTGTTTGATCCCGTACTTGAACAATAACCAACAATCAATAACGATTAACACAGATCTCAGATCTGTCAGTTATGATATTATAGATCTATCTCATAATCTACCTTGATTCGGTGTTATACGTATGTATATATATTAAATAAGTTTAACGTGAAGCTTGAGAGAGAGTATAAACTTTAAACTTTTCTGAATAATATTAATTCTCTCAAAACTTTCACTCTTTACAAGTGAACAGTGGTTCACTATTTATAGAAGACGATCTGGTTCACTAACATCCCCTAGCGAACCAGCATCCCCTTCGTTAAATATATTAATTTAACGAACCACCCCCTGATTCGTTAACATCCCCTACCGAATCAGGAGGGAATACATTATAATGTCCTAGTTCGCTAACATCCCTAGCGAACTAGACTTAACCTTAACGAACTAGTCTTAGTTCGCTAACATTCCTAGTGAACTAGACTTAAACATAACGAATTAGACTAAACTAAACATTAAATATTACATTTAAATATCAAATAAACATTAATTATAATTACAAAGACTCTAGACGCAAAACCGTACACTAACAGACACCCCCTCGTCTTGATCTCTTTGTCTTTAACTTATTTGAAACGCTTTGTCTGCCAATCTCTGCAACTATGAATCCCATGTTCATGGCATACACGAATGACAAGTTGGAATTGCATAGCCAGGTCGTAATCTTCTTGGCGTTCAAACAAAATCTGCTTCCTGTGTAGTACGTCATTGTCTGTAGTCCTCGACCACGAACAATAACGGCCTCGCCAGTACGATTGTCATAGTACCAACGGTTGAAAGACAGTTGAATATCTTGAGGCATTGTCTTCACAGGAACCCTTCTCATTGTCTTTGGTGGCTTCACTTTCAAAACAAGTTTCTTCCAGCCGGTCCTTGGATCAATCTCATCAGTACGTTTACGTCTTGGGACCTGGGGCTTGAAGAATTTGAAGCCATGATTGACCTCGAACAGTAAGTGTTGATGAAACCACTCAGCAGTTCGTTTACCCCCACGATTGATAAATGGACGTCTCGCGAGGGTGCGTACGTCCCAACGCGGTAATGTTAAAACATCCATTATCCTCTCGTAATATTGGACACCTTTTTCCCATTTAACAATACATACCTTAAGGTCTGAATCGTAGAGCCAGGAGACAATATCACCATGTACCTTAGAAACTGTCTTAAAGGTAGTCATCTGATTTGCCTCAATCCAAGCAGCAGCTGTATCCTTTCTTTCTTCATCTACATACCGATAAGCACTGATGATCTTACCCACTTTCTGGCGTTTGAACCATCTTTCAATGTCATCATCAGTCACTTCTTTGAGTGAAGGAACAGTCCGTTTCATAATCTTCTCCAGTTCATTCTCAGTCTCCTTAATTACGTCTTCATTAAATACCGGAGCACCTTGATCAACATTTGCGTGTTGATACAAGTCCGGGTACTCCTCAGCTGTCACATCCTCCATTTCAATCTCCTCGTTCTCATAAATAAAATCTGTATTCATAAATAATGGATCAACCTCCATTTCCTCCTCATTGATCACTTCGACATCGGGCTCAGTCTCTAACTCAGTCAACTGATCGTCATTAAGCCCAAGCATAATCGAAATCTGCTCCCATGTCAAAGATCTAACCACAAACTCACCGATCTGTATCTCATCTTTGTTCACCATACTTCTAACCATTCCCAATTCATCAATAAATATCACCGTGTTAGCCTCAATCATTTCTATTGGCTTGGCTGATGTTGGATCTTGATATGAAATTATCTGCTTGTTCGAATCATCAGCACCAGAGGATGAACCGTGCGATTGTTTAGGCTCACCTCCTGCATCAGACTCGTCAGGATCATCATCATCATTTTTGAGTTTCTTGAGGGCATCTTCTTTACAAGTTAATTGTAAAATTAACTCATCTTGTTCTTTTAATTTCACCCCCTGAGACTCAACAATCGCACGCAACGACTTGGTCTCTTTCTGACAGAACGAAATATAGCTCTTCATTTTTCGTTGATTCTCCATGAGTCGTTCTTGATTGAGTCGGTCAGCTGCCATTTGATTTTCATATAAATGTAGCAGATTAAGCAACATTTCCGTTTGACGTCCAATTGACAAATTGTATACAGATGGATGAACTGGTTGAATAGGTCCTTGAGGCCGAGTGATTCTCATGAATGAGACATCACTAGGCGGAGGTGGAGGAAGAGTAGTTGTAGGCAGAGGAGGAGGTCTCATTGAAGTTGTTGAAGAAACAGTCGACAACACAGCAGGAGGCCTCGGTATCTCAGTCAACGCCATTTAAGGAATTAAACCGAGCCTCTCATGTGACACCATCGTCGTGGTCAAAGTAAGCATCGGAGTGCTAGTAGTCAGCGACACTGCCGAGCTTTGAGTAGTTGATTGACGAGGTGGTGGTGCTCCAATAATTACACCAGCCCCAGAAGACACACGGGGCTTCTTTGGTGGCTCACCAGTTGCTACAGCTTTACCCTTTCGTTTTCTTTCTTGCTGAGCTTTCATGGTGGCAGCTAGAGCAGCATCGACTGCATCTTGTTGTTCTTTCAGAGCTCGCACACCAGCTCCATCATCACCATCACCATTGTTACCATCATCATCCCCACCATCATTGTTCCCACCTTCATGCTCGGAATCTGAATCATCATGGATCCAGCGCTCATTAGGAGGACATACATAATCCGGATTGATTACATGACCAATCATCCGTTTTGTCCTGTGGCTTGTCTTTTCTATATATTAACATACGATGCACCGTTTCAGCTTTCATATGTTCCATATCAAGAATATCGTTCACCAACGATCGATCAATCACCAAATTCGGTATCAGGTCCTGAATAATTAGCTGTAAAAAGCGTGGATACATTAAGAACTTCTTCGATGGTAGATTTTGCTGAACTTGCTTTTTTAGATGATCAAAGATAAGTTCTGAGTAGTTGAATGGTTTGTTCAGGATTAGGGCAACAAACGCCGATTGTAAACTTAGTCTGCATTCATCGAAACCACCTCGACGTCCACTCAAGCAATGAAGTAAGACATGCATCAAATACTTGTATGGTGGACACAACCCATTCTTGTTCAACATGGACCGACGAATATCACCCCCATAATTTAATCGTGTGTAATAAACCCCTAACCAGCGTCCTGTCAAATTCACTCGGATAATCATCACTATCGTCAAATTGAAGTACCCGACGAATGACCTCAACATCAATCGTAATGGGAATCTGATTGATTGTAGCTTGAACCCAATTATTTTCTTCAACATATACCGCCGTGTTCCAAAATTGTCTGATTATACTAAGATACACCTTAGGTTTAGCTGTGATTGCAAAGTGTATCTTTGAACAGCGTAAGAAGTTCAACATAGCCCCAAACGTTCTTAAATCAGCCACATCGTGATCGACATAAGCACAGATGTTGTGCTTCTTAGCGAATGGTAATAGAATCATTTCAGCTTGTTGATCTGGTTGTTGTGGTTGTTCTTGACGAGGTTGTTCCTGTGATTGTTCTTGTTCAGCCATGATTTACTGTATAAATAAAACCAATATGAGAATAGATATCACCATATATAATCAAAAGATAGGTGTAATTAATCTAGTTACGCGTATTAGAAAATTTAAATCCTTTAATTAAATTAAATGAATATTAAATTTAGTTAACTAATTTTTTTTTTTTAAATGTCATTCGTTAAGAATCACACTGATTCGTTATACGAAGATAACGAATCAAGCGATTCGCTATCAAGTAAATATCTTAACGAACTGGACTTAGCGAATCACTAATTAATTTTAACGAACTAAACTCTAGTTCGTCATATTTTAAACGAATCAAACTCTGATTCGTGTGACGTCTTATTTGCTAAGCTAGTTCGTGTAAAATCTTAACGAATTGGACACGAAACAGTTTCAATTCGCTAAGACTAACGAATGGTCAAAATTAAGACTTATTCTTTGACTTCACAAAGTCAAGGTCAAAATTATCAAGAACAATAATAGTCAACAACTTAAACCCAGATTCAATTCGGCCATAACCATCGTTGAACCATTAAGATAATCAGCTTGTTAAGCTCGGAAACACACTCGTTAATGTAGGTGAATGAGATTGAGACTCATTACCCAAATGTGTTAATAATCAAACGAACCAACAGTGAATATCAAGAACACATAACAATAATTAACACAGCAAACAATAATCAAATATTGATTAGAGTCCACCAAGGGTATCGGAAAGTGATTCCGATCAAAATGATATCAAAATCAGACAATTAAGAACATAAATTATACACAAACGAGTTTCAAAGGTTCAAAACCCTTAAACCCTTAAAACTACATAATTCAACAGTTAATTCATTGTCATTTTTGACAAAAATGATATCACCAAGAACATTTATACCTTAGAAACTCAAATTGATCTTTGAAATGTTCAAACTTAAAGATCGAAAATATCAGAGAGAATTTGAACAGTTTCTGAAAGATGAAGAAAGAAGACGAACAGTGGAATACTATTCGTTATCTTATCTTATATAGCAGTGCACGAAACCCTAGGCACAACTTGCACTAATCAGACGATTCGTTTAACTTAAAGTTAGCGAATTAGCCCATTCGCTAACTCAATTCGTTACCTTATGTTAGCGAATCACAATGTGATTCGTTAAATTAAAGATAGCGAATCAAGACATGATTCGTGTCATGATTAGTTAAATATGTATAACGAAGGGATGATTCGTTACAGAGTGCGGAAGCGAATTAGATTAGCGAACCAGAAACTAGTTCGCTAAAGAATCATCTAGTTCGTTAACCATACATAATGAATGGGAGTTTAGCGAATTAAACTCTTTTATTTAATTTTTTTAAATTAAATAATTAAATGAATAAATAAATTAATGAAATAAATAAAGAATTAAATTAAATCAATAAGTTAAATTATCGAGAAACCCTTATATCCCGACAACCTAATACGTTAAAATTGTTTCAGATTACCGAGACTTAACTTAAAGATTTATTTAAGTATATTGTATAAAGAAGACGAAAATATTTTTGGAATTTTGTAAAAATTTAAAGGATTAAAAAATGTATTTACAGAAAAAAAATATCCGAACAATTAAAAATAGACAATCTTTTTGTATTTTTCAATGATTTTATCAAAAACAGTACATATTTTTGTAATTTTGTTGAGTTTGAGCAGAGAATCATATTGACCAAATTGCCCTTTCATCACAGTTTTATATTTCAGCGATATTATGACTAGCGATAAGTCGGTCATTGGTATTGTTGTCCACATAAATCTAATAACACACATTCAAGTATTTTTGTGATATGATTAAATAGTTCAATTAGAGCACCGAATATCAGAAATTATCAGCCTCTAATCTCGGTTCAAGCTTAATTTGATTTTTGCCAAATCACCCCAACTTGACTTAAACCATTATATTGTTGATCAAAATTTTAATACCAATTGTAGAAATTTTGAGCAATGAATCAAGTTTCCTTTACTGTGAGTGAGTATGCACGAGTCCATCTGTCGGCTTACATACATTGTATCCCCTGGGGTCCGTTTCTTAATGGTATTAAGACGCACGCAAGGGAGGAACAATTGTATGACTAACAGCGGATTTTGATCAAGTCAGTAATTTAAATTGTACGACGTACAGCGGTGATCAAGTTTAATGACTTTGGGTTTGCTGTAGAAAGCAAGTGAAATATTCATGCATACGAATACCCAGATGGTTAAGCCGCATAAAGACTCACAGTGTCCAGAATCTTAACGCTTGTTATTTGCTTTATTTGATTTTTGGGTGATCAACAAATATAAGGCTTGAGTATGACTGGTTATTACATTTCTGCCATCCTCACCAAGACTTTTGCTAGAGACTAACACCCCTTTCAATTTGGCGTTTCTTTATGTTTATATCACATACTTTACTCTACTGGGTTGTTTTAAGACCTACCAATGCACCAATGCAATTAAGCACACAGTGTTTTAAGCTTACTTTTTGCTGAACTTGGGGTCAAGAAAATCAATGTACTATCATTTTCTCTTTTTGCTTCAAAAACTTAAAATTTTGAGGAGCATAAAAAATAAATAAAAGATAAATTTAATAGCCCCAGTTAACTTAAGAGAATAAATAAATGGCTAACCATCAATTCACAAGTGAATCATAGGATCAAGACATGCAAGCATGCTTTACAAACTTAAATAACCGACGTAATTTTCAGCAAGAGAATAATCTAAAAATCTTTTTGGATTTTCTCTATACAAACTTTAAAACACAATATTTTTGTCTTTTTCAAATTTCTTATAAACAAAATAAACTTCACAATCTTTTTGGATTTTCAGATATTTCTGTACAAAAACATAAATCACATTCTTTTTGGTTTTTCAAAATTTTAAAATGTTTTTGATTTTTCTAAATTTTAAAGGAAAAACATTAAAGAACAAAAATCACAATATTTTTGAATTTTGAAAAAAAAAAATTTCTTTTAATTTTTTTAATGTTTTTGGATTTTATTTATACAAACGAAAACACATTCTTTTTGGATTTTCTAGAATTTTCACCCCCTAAAACCTAAAACATAAAAAAAAAGACTAAATTTATAAAGCAATTAAAAGATAATTATCCTAATTTTAGGATCTCAGCAAGGGTCTTCAATCCATTTAAACCAAGCAAAAAAGTAAAACGTGTTTTATCAAACGCTTTGGTAAATAGATCGGCTTTTTGAAAATCTGTGTGTACTTTCTCAAGATCAATTAATTTCTTTTCATAACAATCCCGTATAAAATGATAACGAATCTCGATATGTTTCGTTTTAGAATGTTGTACATGATTCTTGGTGATACTTATAGCAGCAGAATTATCAATCAAGATGGGAGTAGTAAGAAACGTCAAACCGTAGTCGCGAAGATGTTGTTGTATCCACAAAACCTGGGAACAGCAACTCGAGGCTGCAACATATTCAGCTTCGGCGATTGAAGTAGAGGCCGTTGTCTGCTTCTTACACTGCCAGGAAACAAGCCGGTTTCCTAAGAATTGACATCCTGCAGTCGTTGATTTGAAGTTGATCTTGCATCCTCCATAATCTGAGTCTGAGTAGGCGGTAAAATCGAAAGTATTATCTTTGGGGTACCATAACCCGATGTCAGGATTTCCCCGTAGATATTGCAAAATACGCTTGACCGCTGCCAGGTGAGTTACTCGGGGACTAACTTGGTACCTAGCACACACACAAACAACAAACATTATGTCGGGTTGTGAAGCAGTTAAATACATTAGAGAACCAATCATAACACGATAAAGGGTCGGATCAACGGTATCCTCCAATTCATCCAGTGATAAATTGTGGCCCACTGGAAGAGGAGTTGAAGGGATTTTTCCGGCAGTTATCTTGAATCGGCTCAAGACGTCGTTCACATATTTTGTCTGATGAATGAAGATTCCCTTATCAGATTGATGAACCTGCAGCCCTAAAAAGAAATTCATCTCTCCCATCGAGCTCATTTCGAACTTGGTCTGCATGGACTTCTCGAACTCCTTACATAAAGTGTCGTTTGTAGACCCAAATATAATATCATCAACATAAATCTGGACTAGAAGAAGATCATCACCAACAGTTTTATGAAATAAAGTGCAGTCAACAGTTCCTCGTTTGAAGCCATTATCAGTCAGATGGTCAGCGAGCGTGCCATACCAAGCTCTCGGGGCTTGATGTAGACCATACAGGGCCTTGTTTAAACGGTAAACACGGTCTGGATAATCAGGATCTTCAAAACCAGGTGGTTGTTGAACAAACACTTCCTCATGTAGTTCACCATTGAGAAAAGCACTTTTAACATCCATTTGATAGACCTTGATATTCTTGTAAGCAGCATAAGCTAGGAAGATTCGAATCGACTCTAATCTTGCAACTTGAGCATAAACCTCAGTATAATCAATACCCTCTTGCTGATGAAAACCTTGCACCACTAGACGTGCTTTGTTTCCGACAATCACCCCTCGATCGTCCTTTTTACATTTAAATACCCACTTAGTCGGAATAGCTTTCTTGACTCTAACAGGTTTGTCTATTAAATCCCAAACACCCAATCGTGCAAATTGCTGTAATTCCTCTTGCATAGCTTCTACCCTAGAAGGATCATCAAGTGCCTTACGAGCTGTCGTTGGCTCAACTTGAGATAGAAAGCAATTGAATTTAGCAATATTCACAATTCCCGAAGAGTGTAAATTAGTGTAAGCACACAATACGTTATTGTCGCTTGACGAAGCAACTTGATGACGTGTTCGAACGCCTACATCAAGTTCTCCAATGATATTGTCCTGTGGATGATATCCATGAATCCGAAGAGTAGGATTTTCAGGAACAACAACATTATCAAATAATTTAGTGTAATGTTCACCCAATTCGGGAGATGAAACATTATCACTATCAAGATCAATAACTTGAATCTCAGCTTGATCATCATCGGAAGAAGTAGAAGCACTATCAATAACAACTGGAGGAACAACTTGGGAGTCTTCATTTGGAGTATCTGGTTGAACTTCAACTACATTTGAAATAGAAGAGCTTGGAATGTTCAAATGTTCTTCAAAGTATGCTCTAACCAGATCTTCATCAATGTGATCAGTCGAAGTAGTAAAAGAGTTAAATAAACTATCGTAGTCAAACATCCAGTCTGGACCTTTCCCTTGATAAGGAGTTGTGTACTTTTGACAGTTCACATGGTACCATTCTTCAACACAGCCAGATGTAAAATTAAATACTCTTTTCTTTGGAGACGCATATCCCAAGAAATATCCTTCGATAGCCTTTTCATCAAATTTACCCGATTCCTTCTTCAACATTGTACACTGACACCCAAATGGTTCCAGGTACTTTAAATTAGGTTTTCTGTTATTTAATATTTCATAGCTTGTCTTCTTGAGTCGCTTTACTGTTAGAACCCGATTAAGTGTATAACAAGCTGTGTTCACTGCTTCATTCCAAAATTGAATAGGAAGCTTTGAATCAGCAAGCATTGTACGTGCAGCTTCAATCAGAGTTCTATTTTTCCTTTCAGCAACACCATTTTGTTGAGGTACATAAGGTGAAATGTATTCTCGGTGAATTCCCTTTTGAATACAAAAGAAATCCAAAATAGTGTTTTTGAATTCCGTACCATTATCACTTCGGATTCTCCTCACCTTTTGTTTGTACAGTGATTCTATCTTAGTGATAAGGTTTTGTACCAAAACAGGTGTTTGATCTTTTGAACTCATAAATAACACCCATGAATATCTTGAATAATCATCTGTCACTACCAGACAATACCAGTCTCCAGAAATACTCGCACGATTCACTGTACTAAACAAATCCATATGAAGTCGTTCAAGAGGTATATTAATGGAATTCAATAACTTAGAAGGATGTGTCTTTTTCATCTGCTTACCCTTCTTGCATGTAACACAGTGATCAGATAACTTAAAGTTCTTTAACGAAACACCCTCAACTAAATTATTTGCCATTAAATAATTCATCTTTCGAACATGAATTTGACCCATTCTTTGATGCCATAGAATCGAGTCTTTCTCAGTTGCTTTCGAGACAAAACATGTTTCGATCGATGTTGATAACTTAGAACTCATGTTTAAGACATAAATATTATTTGATCGTGGTGATCGCATGACAACCATGTCCTCGGGAATAATAAAACCCGGTTTCAAGATAAGACACTCTTTGTCAGTAAATATTGTAGTGTACTTTTTATCACAAATCTGCGATACACTCAATAAGTTATGATCAACCTTATCACAATAATTTACTTTTTCAAATGTAATATGACCATTTGAAACATCACCCTCTTGTGTGATCATGCCCCCAGAATTCCCAGCAAACGCTACATAACCCCCTTGAATATTTCTTACGTTGGTTAATAGGTCGAGATTTCCAGTGATATGACGAGAACATCCGCTATCCATGATCCAGTTTTCACCAGAAATGGTCTTGGATGAACCCTACACATAAACAAAAGTGATTAGTTCAAAAAGGCAGCCCAGGCCTCAGTCTTGGGCACCTTTTGGTTTTCTCTTTGATCATTAACTTTAACAGTTTTCAATTGTTGTTTAGTCACTTGTGAATAAGTTACTGGCTTCTTAGACTTTCGTCTTAAATATGCTTCCTGAACAATGTTTGAATTCCTGTTTTGACATATAGGTTCAGTTGGAATGAATTTTGGTTGCACTTGACCGTGTGTCTCATTGATATGAAACACCTTCCGAGGATTCACATCAGAGAATAATATATGAGTATCATCAGCATATGACACAGGTCGTTTCAGAATCTCCTTAACCATTGGAATTTGCTTAGATTTGTCCTTGATAAAAGGATTAAGATTTTGAAAGTTCTGTTGATTACAATTCTTCACAACATGACCTTGTTGACTGCATAAAAAACACGTTCGCATGTCCACATAATGATGTTTAGAAGAAATTGGAATAGATGATTGATGATGACTCACATTTTTAGTCATGCTCTTAGCAAACTCATCAGATAATTCAGATTTCTTCTTTAAATAAAAATCTAAATTAGAACTGTTTGAAAAACTTTTTAGTGTATCTGTTCCAGTTGACTTAACAAAGTTAATTTTCTTAGCTTGTTTTAAAAATTGTTTTGCCTTAGTCAATGGATCAGATTGAACTGATGTTTTTGTTTGAGCATACACAAGTTCAAGTTCTTGAATTTTTGAAGTTTCATTGACAAAAACACTCTCAATAAGTTCAGGTTTGATAATACTTATTGGAATATCTTGTTCAGTGAACATTGTGTCCATTCCCTTTAACTTAAAAACTCTAGCAGCAGATGGCTTAGAACTAGAAGGATTAATGAAATGCATTAAATCCTCATCAGAAATTTTTGGTTTAACTGACTTCTTTTCCTTCATAGAGTTCACTTTCTTTAAATTTTCCTTTTTCTCTTGAGGTTTGTGTGAACCATACACTGTTTCCTCAAATTCGTGAGGTTCGCACAGAATATGATTAGAACTGGGAATGTTCTTATTCTTGTGTATAATCTCTGGTTTAAACACATCCTCGATAATGACCTCATCATTGTGTTCAACAAACACCTTTTTGCTTTGGACATGAGATTTTTGAGGAGCAACTTGGGTTTTAACATTTTTAGATTTAACAGATTCAACATTTTCTGGAATCACAGGTTCTTTCAAAATTACCTCTTCTTCCTTTTTAGCAAAAGGATTCATTTTATAGTCGTTGTGAAAAGGTGGAGGAATTTCTACAAAACCTATACCCTTTTTAGAGTCCTTTTGTTTTCCAGAAACTTCAATAATTTCATTCAATAAAAATGAAGAATTTCGAAATTTACCCAATTTGTTCTTCAACTCAAGAACCTCATTCTCAAGCTCAGTTATCTTAGAACGATGTTTCAAGATTTCCTGAAACTTTTGGTCATTAATGGTCATTTTCACAGATAACTCAGCTTTGAGATCGTGATTACTTGTCGACAATGCTTCAATCTTTTCTCGAGATTTCATTTGAGACTCAAGAGATTGTCGATAAGTGTCCTTAAGAGAAGCAATTTCTCTTATAAGATTATCATTTTGATTTTTTAAAGCATCTAACTTAGAGTTGTTAGATTCACAGTCAACACATGATGCTTTAACAAATGAAGTAGAAGAAATAGAATTACTAACCTCATTGATCTTAGCCATGCAAGCAAACATTGATTCAGAAGGCTTGTCTCAAGAATCGTCAGAATCAGATCCAGAATCATTATCTGAAGACATCACACTACCAGTAGCATCTTGACAATCTTCATGTAACCCAAACATAGCCAAATTTGCTTGAACATCATTGCATAGTAGCCGTTGTGACCAATCAGTCCCGTCTGCTAACATTGCTTGTGTTGTTGAAGAAGATGGTTTCTTTTCAGCATCACTTCCGTTGGTGAAGAAACATTTTGACTTTGACCACGAGGTCCAGTGTATTCTTTTCTTGGTTTGTCAATTCCTTCGCAAAATGCCCAAATTCTTCACAATTATAACACTTCACCTTTAATTTGTCAAAACCCAACTTCTTGTTTAACGCTGGAAGATCTTTTCCAGTTCTCTGCGTGAATCTTTTAACTTTACGAACAATCATGGCCATATTCCATTTCAAATCCATGATCTCTAGATCATCCGGATCTATCTGATCATAATCCTCATCAGTTAACTCACTTGTGGCAATTTTACTACTCACCAAGTTTTCATATGAGGACATAAATGCCGTCAGAAAAGCAAAGTTTTGCTCAGCTTCCTTCATATTCACACTAGGTGGTGTAGCAAATGGATTGGTACTAGTAGAACTTCTAGAACCACCGGAATTACCAGCAGAGTAGAAACAAACTTTTGGATCATTAAATATAGCAGATTCTTTTTCACTTGCGGCATGAGTAAGAAAAGCAGTGATTGGTGAGATTGTTGAACTGAGAGGCATACTTCCACCATAGAAAGCCGGATCTTGATTTTCTTTGGAAGATTTTTGACACTTAAGATCATATTCTCTAGCTTCGATCTTTTGTAGAAATTCAAGTGCTGTCAAGTCTTCATTCAGAAAATAATCATTTTCTTTCAAAACCATGAGAAATGTTGAGTAGGAACTAGGAAGTACACTCTTGATAGTGTCAATTTATCTCTTTCAGAAATTTCTATTATCATTTTATCCATTTCAGTAATTAAGTGACTAAATCTTGTAGTCATCTCTTCAACTGTTTCTCCTTTCAATAAATTAAAGTTTCGAAATTGAAACTTGAGCATCACTTTCTTACTCTCAGCTGTGTTTCCCATGCTTCTCATACGCAGATGTTGAAACAAAGATGCACATCTCTTGATACTTCCAACTTGATGAAAAATATTCTCTGGTAAAGCCATAGTCAAAGTAGAATATGCTTTTATCTCGATTTCTAAAGCTTTCTTCTCTTCTTGTGAGTATTGAGAGACAGCTTTAGGAGTATACCCAATAGTATCATCACCAATCATTGGTGCAACATATACCTCATCAAGACAATATGAGCAGTCAGAATGAACCGAACCCAAATGTGCACGAAACCGAGGTTCCCATTTGGCAAAGTCACTGAACTTCATCAATCTTGGACATTTAGAGTGTGAACCTATCTCAGTATCAAGTTGCAACATCTGTTGCATCAACATATTTTGAGACGCCAAAGCATACATACCAGCCATCTTTGAAAATAAACAAGTGTACAGTTATAGCGAACTACACACTGTGTTTAACGAATCAATGAACAAGGTTGAGCGAACTGTGAATAGTGTAGCGAATTGAGTCTTAACGAATCAAGTCTTAACGAATGAGGTGAGTGTGTTAGCGAATCAAAAGTCAACCTAGCGAGTCAACTTAACGAATCACAAATAAAGTTAACGAATCACCCAAATGGCGAAACAGATAACGAATGTGATGAAGATTTAACGAATCACAAGTCAACTTAACGAATTGACCAAACGAATTGACCAAGTCAACTTAACGAATTGATCACACGAATTGACCAAGTCAACTTAACGAATTGATCACACGAATTGACCAAGTCAACTTAACGAATTACTAAGGAGGGCTTAGCGAATTAAAATAACGAATCAGCTACAGTTGATAGCGAATCAACACTATAGCGAATTATACTATAACGAATCAGGTTGTTACAACCGTTTGTAACAAACTTGATTCCTTTCTGCCACGTGGCAAAAAGTTGTTAGAGCACAAATTCCCAGACAAACACGTGTCAAACGAATCGGTTATCTAGTTAACGAACTAGATGACACGAATTGATTAACTCACACGAATCAGTTAGCGAACTGATAGCGAATCAAGTTAAAAACATAACGAATCGCCTGGAACTTTATAGCGAATCGCATTCATCTTCATATCTTCAAACCTTCAACGTGTTTTTCCAGATTTATGAAGATCAAACCCAAATCAAACCCAGAAACTTATCGATTCCAGATTTGTAATACTCACTCAATTCTTAACCAAACAAAACAAGTCATATACCAAAATGCTCGTAATCACAACGCGAATTCAGCTCAACACATCTGGTAACCGATTATCACAATACACTAACCAATTTCGACCAAAACCAATCGCCTGTTTACGGACTTAAACCGAAAACACAATAAACATCACAAACCCAATCTACAATCCAATTCTACTCAATTGAATCTTATCAAAACCTTAACCATCACAAATTCAATCTAATTCATCCAGAATTCACTCAAATCAACAACGAATTAAATCAAACTCGAACACAAACAGAAAACTCAATAATAATAACAATTAGTACACCAAATCAAGCGTAAAGAGCACCGAAAGCTCTGATACCACTTGTTTGATCCCGTACTTGAACAATAACCAACAATCAATAACGATTAACACAGATCTCAGATCTGTCAGTTATAATATTATAGATCTATCTCATAATCTACCTTGATTCGGTGTTATACGTATGTATATATGTTAAATAAGTTTAACGTGAAGCTTGAGAGAGAGTATAAACTTTAAACTTTTCTGAATAATATTAATTCTCTCAAAACTTTCACTCTTTACAAGTGAACAGTGGTTCACTATTTATAGAAGACGATCTGGATCGCTAACATCCCCTAGCGAACCAGCATCCCCTTCGTTAAATAAATTAACTTAATGAACCACCCCCTGATTCGTTAACATCCCCTAACGAATCAGGAGGGAATACATTATAATGTCCTAGTTCGCTAACATCCCTAGCGAACTAGACTTAACCTTAACGAACTAGTCTTAGTTCGCTAACATTCCTAGCGAACTTGACTTAAACATAACGAATTAGACTAAAATAAACATTAAATATTACATTTAAATATTAAATAAACATTAATGATAATTACAAAGACTCTAGACGCAAAACCGTGCACTAACAAAGAGCTTCTTCTTGCCTTCAATCTTCTGGAATTATGGTGATAAGGGAGTGTTTTTGTGTTTGTAATTCGGTGTGTCTAGAAGAGAACACAAAAGGCCAATTTATAGGCAAACTACTGCAGGAGGCACAGGGTATGCCAAATTAGTCACAACCCATGCTGGTCCCCAAATCTCGGACAGAATATCTTTGTACTTGAAGCATGTGCACACATTTGACCATCGGGTGTGCCAATTCAAGCATGGGATGTGTTAACCCTGTTTGGCCGACAACTGTCCTTTTTTGCTTACATCATGTTAGGCATCGGGCTGTGCCAAAGTGGGCACATGGCTGTGCTTGACCTTGCTAGATGACAAATTGTACTTTTCTATTTGTTATAATAGGCATCAGGTTGTGCCTGAATGAGCGCATGGTTGTGCCTGACTATGCATTGGGCTATGTCTTCCTGGGCATGGGGCATGCTTAGCGCTGTAAGTGAATATTATCGCCATTTCTTATAGATAATTGCTCGTTTCTCTTTTATTAGCTCGTTTATCCCTGGAAATTCAAATTAAACAAGTTAAGTATCATTTCTATCAAAAATTCCCAAGAAATATCATAGATTGGAGCGTATTTGATGTATAAAAAATGTATAATTTTGTGTACATCACTAACCAAGACAAACCTAATAAAGTTTTAATGATTTTTATTAATTAACTACTTAACATAACTTACTTTAACTAAATTAATTAACTAAATTTAAATTAACTTAACTAATCTTGACGAAACACTTACCGAAACTTGGAAGCTTAACTGCAATAGGAGAAAACGTCTACCTAGGTAAGAATCATATTAAAGGTATAATAAGGAAATGGATTGAAGAATCTCAAGACACTGGTTCCTAAGGATGACTCAACTAAGGTTCACTCAAGAAAGCTAGATCACCTCTCAGTCTCACTAACAAACTCTAACTTACACTTAGTTGATTTTAAGAACAAACCGGGAAACGAATTGTTAAAGTGTTCAAATGTCGACTCTCCTCTCGGTCTCAGCGACACACTACCCAATGGAGACGAATACTATGCAACCAAAGATAGAGGAACAATTTAGTTTAACTTAAACTAGATCAACTAATCGCTCAAAACCCAAACCCGACAAGAACCGAACCCTCTCTCGCATGATCCTAATCCTAACAAGTAAAAGCTATGAGACGACCTTAGTTCCTATCACCTCTCGGTCTCTAAGAAAGTGCCTACCCACTGAATCTAATCAATTAACTTACCCACTTAAACCCTACTGTTGTACACCCGCAAACAATCTCTAAACACAAAGTAAAGAGTTCAAACAAGCTAAAATCAACCAAAACTAATTCAATTAATCAAAGCAAGAGGTATATGAGTATAATTAAATAAATCACAGCCACTAAACACAACCTAATTCAATATTAAACCAAACTTTCATCAACAATTCAAGTGATGATGATCAAACAATCCATATTACTTACTAAAACCTAACAATTTTCATCAAACCTAGGTAGACCAAACAAGTTTAGCCTAACATTATTTTTGGACAGAAGCAAACAACTGATTTAAACATCATAAAACTCAACATAAACATAAGTAAACTCATTCAAGAATCAATCTCAATCAAGCACAAGTCAATCTTCAAGTTACTTGCAAAACAATCCAACATAAAAGATCAAATCAACTAGTTAGGGTTCTTGAACAAAAACAAAAAGTTTATGGATGTATTACTCAATATTATGGCTGAGATTATGAGTGTATATGGTCCCTAGCTGCTGACCACAACTGTCCTTAGCCTCATTCTTCTTCCCTTGGCTCAAGAATTGAGAAAAACGAATTTTTCCTCTTGAATGATGGATTTTAGGGTTATTTTTTTCCTAGTTGGTTGCTGCGGGATTGATGGCTGCTAGGGTTCTTATTTTCTTCAATTAACTTAATATATTATGCATAAAAGGCATGGATCTTGTGGGCTTGGGTCGGGCCTCGAGTTGTAGGCTTCAAAATTGATCAGAAAGGCCCCTAGAGTCTTCAAACTTTACTCTTTTCACCATCAAAACAAATAACCTACAATTAAAATTCAATCTTTATAAAATCAAGCAAAAACCATCCATAACTCTTATTAATATAATTAAGTACTTAAAACATGATAAAACGATACAGAAAGTAAGTGTGTTTTACAACACATCAGCAGGGGATACCAAAGGTTGATGATGGGAAGGGTGACTCAAGTGAAGTTCGGTCTGTGAAAGTTGATGACAGAAGGAGAGGCCGAGGCGGGTGTAACTACAAGTCATTCAAAGGTTGTGACCCGCCGAAGCTGCTGGTTTAGGAGACGGAATCGCTACCCTCCAATGGATTACCGCCATGGACAAGGTTATCCGAATTAGCAAGTGTCGTTCTGAAAAAATGGTGTGTTATGCTACCCAGTCGTTCGGAGATGAAGCTATGTACTAGTGGAAGTCGGTGGAGCAGAGAAATACTCGGGAAGAAATTAAGGCTATGAGGTAGGATGACCTGAAGGAGATGGTCATGAAATGTTTTTGTGCTGATGCTGAGGTCGAGAGGGCTGAGATTAGGTTTTTTAATCTAAAGGCGGGAACGATGACAATCGCGGGTATACTACAGAATTCAACCGCATGTCCGGTTGGTTCCTGATATAGTGAACACTGAAGCAAAAAGTATCAAGTGCTACATCAGAGGACTTCCACAGAACGTCCGCACCTTAGTCAGGGCAAGTTAACCTGCTACCTTTGACTCTGCTGTCGAACTCGCAGAGATGGTTTACGATGACCTAGATATGGACGATATGGTGTTAGAAGAGAAGAAGGAGAAGAAATGGGTTGCTCCTGCTAAACGACCTGGTACTCAGTTGTAGAACCCTGGGGATAAGAAACAGAAGGTGTGGGAGAAGAGGTCATGTGAGACATGTGGTAAGATGCACGGTGGTGAGTGCAAGTGGGGTGTTGAGACTGATGTTTGTCACAAATGTGGAAAGGCGCATGGAGGAGAATGCAGAGTTGGATCAAACAACTGTTACAATTACGGGAAAGTGGGGCACTATGCTCATGATTGCAGTGATAAACCAGCATGTTTTTTCGGGTGTTGCAAGACGGGCCATATGGCCAGGGAATGTACTGCAGCTGGAGTAAGCGGAAGGAAAGATACTGAACCATCAAGACCAAACACCAGAGCCTACATGCTAACTCAAGAACAGGCCAAGCATATCCCAGATGTCGTGACAGCTACGTTTCTAGTAAACGGTATTACCGCTTCAGTATTGTTCGATTCAAGTGCAAATAAATGTTTCGTGGCAAGGACATTTAGTAAGTTAGCAAAAATGATATGTTGTCGTGTGCCTGAAACCTTTATAGTAGAAACTGCTAGTGAGACCTTGGTTAAGATAATGAGAATGGTTAAAGATTGTAAGATAGAGTTAAAGGGACGTGAGTTCCCTATTACCTTGTATGTCATGACCTTAGGAGGGTTTGATGTGGTTTTGGGAATGGATTGGCTATCTGAGTTTGGGGCTCAGATAGTGTGTAAGAGTAGATTAATATGTTTAAAATCTTTGGATGGTGGTACGCTAACGGTTTATGGTGATAAAGAAAGTTCAGGGCTTGATGTCATTTCGATGATAAAAGCTGAAGGTTTCTTACGAAGAGGATGCGGTGCCTACTTGGCGTATGTTATCAAAGCTACGGTCGAGACGAAAGAAGTGAAAGATGTTCCTGTTGTGTGCGACTATCCAGAAGTGTTCCTAAAAACTTTCCAGGGTTGCCAATAGAGCGTGAGATAAAATTCCAGATAGATTTAATACAAGGTGCCCAACCCGTCGCGAAAGCCCCTTACTGCCTAGCGTCCGAGATGAAAGAATTGATCTCCCAACTACAATAACTCCTCGATAAAGGTATTAAAAGACTGAGTGTTTCCCCGTGGGGCGCACCGGTGTTGTTCATTAAGAAGAAGAATGGAAGTATGAGAATGTGTATAGACTATCGTGAGTTGAACAAGCTTACTGTGAAGAACAGATATCTGTTGCCACAGATAGATGAATTGTGTGATCAACTACATGGTTCGATCAGGCTATCATCAGTTGAAGGTGAAGGAGTCAGACATCCCCAAGACAACGTTTCAAACGCGGTATGGATACTACGAGTTCCTTGTGATGTCATTCGGACTAACTAATGCTCCCGCAACAATTATGGATATGATGAATAGGTTATGTTGGTCGAGGTTAGACAAGTTAGTTATCGTTTTCATTGACGATATATTGATTTATTCAAAGAGCGAGTCTGACCATGCAGATCATTTGAGAAAAATATTGGAGGTCTGGAAGGAAGAGAAGTTATATGCTAAGTTTTCAAAATGCGCATTTTGGTTGTGTGAAGTACAGTTTCTTGGTCACGTGATCAATCCTGAAAGGATTAACTTGGACCCAGCTAAGATTGAGGCGATAACAAAATGGAAGACTCCATAAAACCCGACTTATATATGAAATTTGTTAGGGTTGGAAGGCTACTACAGTAGATTCATCGAAGGATTCTCTAAGATAGCCGCACCATTGACCTGAATGACCCGAAAGACCGTAGTATTCAGTTGGGGTAAGTTCCAAGAAGAAGCTTTTGAGGAATTGAAGAAAAGACTCACACAACCTCTAATCCTTGCTCTACCCGATGGTGTCTAGGATTTGGTTGTTTGTACTGATGCCTCGCATCATGGGTTAGGTTGTGTGTTGAGGCAACGAGGAAAAGTGATAGCTTATGCGTCCAGACAGTTGACTTTAATATTATTCGCGAAAGTTTTATTTACTCTGATATTTAGAACTGTGTTTATGAGTAAATCCAACGTCCAATGTGAGACACCGGTAACGGGGCCTTACAAGTTGATATCAGAGCAAAGTTCGAGAGAATTAAGCACCCTACATTCTTACACTTGAATAGAGAATGGGATTAAAGTAAGAAAAGAAAGAAGATGCTAGTTCAATATAGCCATGTGTCAATCAAGCAAGCTCAGTAAATGTAAAGTTATGATTAAGTAGTGTATGATAATGTTAGATCAATTGCTAAAGAAAGGATATGTGAATGTTAGGGATATGATTAATTGATTGTTTTATTGATTAACTGTTTAAAAGTAGAATTTAGCACAAATAGATTCATAAAGGGAAGTGTATAGGACACTGAGAGTAACGTGATCAACTAAAGAAAGGATATGTGAATGTTAGGAATAATATTAATTGATTGTTTGATTGATTGATTACCTGTTAGCCTTACTATCCTTTTACTAAATAGTTCCTTGAGGATGATGTTTGTGTTTTCCCTTCCAGAATATGATGGCTAGAGCTAGGGCAGGTTTTGGAACATGAGGTCGCACTGGAAGTCATGGCAGGCCACGTATTGTCCGACAACCTTCTGTAGAATCAGCCTCTAACACAGGAGAAGAAGGAAGTGCAGTGGGGCGAAACCCGAGCAACAACGAAGGGTATCAACTCGACCCTACAGTCCAAGCAGCCATTGTTCAAGCTGTAGCTGCTACTGTGAACAACTTGAGTCCTGAAGGGTTTTCTAGAAGCCATGCAAGAACTGCTGAGAAGTCAGGGGAGAAGATCAAGAAAGAGGATGAAGGAGAGAAAGTTAACTCGAGTGAAGTTCGATCGGTAAAAGTTGATGATAGGAAGAGGGGCTGAGGTGGGTGTAACTACAAGTTATTTAAGGGTTGTGACCCGCCAAAGCTGACCGGATTAGGAGACACCATCGCTACTCTTCAATGGATAACCGCCATGGACAAGGTTATCCGAATTAGCGAGTGTCGTCCTGACCAATCAATAGGTTATGCTACCCAATTATTCGGAGAGGAAGCAATGTACTTGTTGGTACATGATGTCAGTAGTTCAGTGTCTAGTGTCTGTAATCGAGTTAGTTGGATTTGTATTTGGTTTTAAGCGAAATTCTCACAAGTTCGCTGATATAGGCGAACATGTGGAATAAGCGAAGTTAGGGACAACTTCGCCTAAACATGTTAGGCGAAGTTGTCGAATGTTAAATAGGCTAGGTTACGGCTTAGTTGTTAGCGAGTTTTTAATGAGTTATCATTAGAGTTTACGAGTTTTGTGTAATCGGTGATCAGTGAATCACGTGTTTCCAGTTGCAATACAACGTGTCTTTGTTTATTGTAACGTGTGTTTGATCGTGTTAACGTGTATCGTCTTCTACGCTCGTATCGTCTTACGTAGGGATTCCGCACCTACGTAGAACGAGATATTCCGTGTAGATCTGGCTGGGAACCTACAATTGGTATCAGAGCTTTTGCTCGTGATTGTGTGGTTCGGGATTATCACGCGGGTGTAGAAATCGTTCCGTTCGACTATTCGCGGGACGAGTTTACCGAATTTTTGTGTCCTACTCACCTCCCACCATCATAAACAACCCATTACACCTTCGCATACCTCGCAAAACGTCAAAATCAAACCTGCAAAATCATCGTGTTCATCAGGCGAAGTTGCCGCTACTGTTTGTAGGGTTTAGGCTAAGATATAAGGTTAAGCGAAGTTATCCACAACTTCGCCTACCTCACAAGTTCGCTTATCTCTACCGAAGTTATCCACAACTTCGCCTACCTCATAAGTTCGCTTAACTTAATCAGGCGAAGTTGAGAAATCAAGCGAAGATAAGACTTAAGCGAAGTTAACTTTAACTTCGCCTACAGTACTGTTCAGAATAAAATTTTTATTTTTTCGGGTTTCTTTGTGTTTTCGTTTCCTGAAAGATGACTTCAATAAATATTACGGAACTGGTAAAGATGGAAGTGGAAGCGGGTTCAGCTACTAAGGCACCGAAAATGCTTAAGGGTACCGATTTTGTGGCGTGGAAAGATCGGTTTGAGCAGTACGTTAAATATCAAGATGCTAAGATGTGGGTGTGTGTTCAAGACGGATACATTCCACCAACTGCTTTGTATGAGGGTCGTGAACAGATTAAGAAATACAACAAGATGGAAGAGGAAGAAAAGAAGATGTATGAGGCTGAAAGCAAAGCTCATGCTGGGATTACAATGGCTCTTCCACAAGAGATTCTTCACACCTTCAGGAAGTATAAAACCGCTAGAGAGCTATGGGAAGCACATGAAAACCGATTTGAAGGTAATGTGGGGATACGTGCATCCAAGATAAAACTACTCAAAACCAAGTATTTGAAGAATGAATCACTTGATGATATCATCACGAGATATTATCACCTGATGACTGAACTTAGCAATTATTCTATTGCTTACAAAGAAGAGGAGATCGTAGAAAAGCTTCTTGATGCTCTCCCACCGAAATGGGAGATGTACACTGTCTTGATGAGAGAAGATAAAGAGTTTGCCGACTATGACTTGGAAACAGCAGTCAACAAACTACGAACTTTTGAACTTAACATGGTTCGAAAAGAGACACCAACTGATCAGGTTCAGGATCCGGGAATGTATGGTGCAAAAGTTAACTCAAGTTCAAGTTCGAAGTCTGAATCATCTGCTTACTACTCAAAGGGAGACTCGGGCGCTAACTCAACACATGAAGGTCATGTAACTCTCAACATGGATGGTGATGTGTGTTTCGTAGCTGGTGGATCAAATGCTTCTAAACCTCAAACAACCAAGGGTAGTTTCTCTTCAAGTGTTCCTAACAACAACTACTATAAGATGCCCATGAGTGTTAAATCTGCTGAACAACAGTTTGCTTTCTGTGCATCTTTTATTGCTTCGTACGAAAACTACATTAAAGGTAAGATTGTTGACCCTGCAACTTTAGACGAAGACTATGATCAGATCGATGCTGATGATCTGGAAGAGATGGATCTGCAGTGGCAGATGGCGATGATTGTGAGAAGGGTTAAAAGGTTTATGAAGAAGACTGGTAGAAAGTTTGTTGGTGAAAGACCAGGTTTTGATAAGTCAAAGGTTCGGTGTTACAACTGTCAACAGAATGGCCACTTTGCTAAAGAATGCACAAATGACAGAGTTGAACGTAGTCAGAACAGGTCTACACAACAGAGTGGTGGAAGTAGTGAGAATAGGGCGATGATATCCAGACAGAACGGGGAATACAATTGGAATCTGCATGTTGAGGAAGTGTTCGAACAGGCCAATTTGGCGAACATCGAAACTGCAGGAAGTGAGAAAGTGACTGGAGAAAATCAAGCTTACATGGCAGAAGTAACAGATCAGCTCTCCGAGGTAAGTAATAGTACTAAACTCCCTTGTACGAAATGTGAAAATCTGTCTGAACAATTGAAAATAATAACTGATCAGTTTGTTAGTTTGGATGCTCAATTTAAAACATTAAAAGAAGATCATCATTACACTAAAGCTAGAGAAAACAGTTACAAGGTAAAAATAAAAGCTAGTGAGAAAGATATTAGAAGTCTTAAAGCCAGTCTAGCTGAGAAAATACAAGTAATTGATCTTAGCTATGAGGTGTTAGAAGAGAAAACCAAACTAATAGCTGAAAGGGATAAACAGATAGCTGATCACCAGGTGAAAGTGGTGGAACTAAACAGAAAACTTGAGCAATTTAGAAATTCCTCCGCTATACTTGATCACCTCGTAAGTGATCAAAGTTCCCCAGTTAAAAGGGGAGGAATTGGATATCATGAAGTTCCACCACCTTATAATCATAACTACACTTATGATCCTAGTAATCAGAAATCTGTTGATGTTGAAATTGGTCAGACAGTTCCTGTTAAGGTTACGATTAAAGATCCAGAAGTTAGTAAATGCGAAACGAGTAAGCCTGTTTCTAATGTTAAGATTTCTGTTCCTAGTCCTGTCTCATCAAATTCGGACAAGACATCCGAGTCGAGTGAGACAAAAGTAGAGGAAGTGTTACTAAAACGTGGAGAAGAAAATAAACCAACTGAAAAGAATTCTCCACTAAACCCGTATGTCCCACCATATGTTAGACAAACGGGGAGTAATGCAGCCTCAACATCTAAAACAACTATTGATACGAAAGTTGAACACAGGAGTTGTTTCAGATGCAATCAAATAGGACACCTGATTGCTGATTGCCCTCTGAAGCAGAGATTCAGAGGTATGAGGCCTTCAAAAACTGAGAATAGAACTAACAGTAATTACTATAATTGTAAAAATGAAAATTCATCAAAGTTCAGATATTGGACTAATCCAGGTTTTCAAAGAAATCGATCTCAGTTTTTCCCCTTTAACAACCAAACCATTAGTAATAATTCATTTAATTCATGAAGGTTTGGATGGCCTCATAGTCAATCTACAAGAAGGTATCCTTTTAGGACTTACAGAAATCATACTAATACTAACTTTGGACAGCCAAAGTACGGGATGTATCGACCCAAGACCAATAGGTCTTGGGTCCCCAGATTTTAATCCTCTGCTTTAATCAACAGTTGAACAGGGCTGCAAACAATCTATGGGTTGTGGATAGCGGCTGTTCCCGGCACATGACGGGTAACAAGAATTTTTTACACGAATGGAAACCTGTTCAGGGAGGAAGAGTGAGTTTTGCTGGAGAGAGTGGTGGAAGGATTACTGGAATTGGGACGGTGACTAATGGTAAAATGACGTTAGAGAAAGTGAATTTCGTTGAAGAACTGAAGCATAATCTGCTAAGTGTATCGCAGATCTGTGACAAAGATTACACTGTGCACTTTACCAAGAATGAAGCAATCGTACTGTATCCTGGTTTCAAGATTCCAGAGGATTGGATAGTAATGAAGGCTCCAAGGGAAAAGAATACGTATGTTATGGACATGAGGTCGACTGAGATGGCAACAGAAGAATCGTGTCTTCTGTCAAAAGCAACTGAATCGGAGTCCGAGTTATGGCATCGAAGAATGGGGCATATTCATCTTCGGAAAATGAACTACATTGTCAAGAATGGGCTGGTGCTGGGTGTTCCCTTGAAATATTTCAACTTTGAAAACCAATGCTTATCGTGCAAAAAGGGAAAGCAACACAAGAAATCTCATCACACCAAGAAGGTTAATTCAATAGTCAGTACCCTAGACCTACTTCACATGGATCTCTTCGGTCCCGTGAATGTAAAAAGCCTAGGTGGAACATCATACTGTTTGGTGATCACTGATGATTTCTCTCGATATTCTTGGGTATATTTCCTGAAGACAAAGGATGAAACGGTGCAGATGGTAATAAATTTGATTACCAAGGTTGAGAATATTATGGGGAAAAAGGTTAAATACATCAGGAGTGACAATGGGACAGAGTTCAAAAACTATCAGATGGAGATCTTCTGCCTACAGAAAGGGATAGACCACCAGTACAGCGCTCCCTATACTACGCAACAAAATGGAGTGGCTGAGAGGAAGAACAGAACGTTAATTGAAGGAGCCAGAACCATGCTGGCTGATTCTAAACTTCCTGTGGTGTTCTGGGCTGAAGCTGTTGCTACAGCCTGTTATATCCTTAATAGAGTATTAACTGTTAAAAGATTGAATAAAACATGTAATGAACTTATGCATGGGAGAAAGCCTAACTTGAGTGGTCTCGAACCATTCGGGTCCCCGTGTTCGATATTAAAGACGAACTCAAAATTTGGTGAAATAGCCGACGAAGGTATTTTAGTCGGATATGTTGTTGGGACTCCCAACAGACGAGTCTTTAATGTATCGACCAGCAGGGTTGAGGTGGTGTGTAACACTGATATCACAAGTTACAAATCACCAATACCAAGCACGGGACCCACTGGGGCTTTCGACTATGATAGGCTTTTTAAATCTTTTAATTTGCCTTACCTGGATTGTGTAGAAGTTGATGAGAGAATTCCTACGAAGATGCTTTATGATGAGGAAGACAATTATGTGCAACGACCGAAGTACGATGAATGTCAACCTTCCTCGTCAAATGCTGTCGATACCCCTGCTGCCTCTACAGAAGAGGAATTCTTCAATCCGTTTCACTCTCAACAACAATCACCCATTGACGAGCTACCTTCGAACCTGGAAGACAATCTGCAAGTCAGTTCGGTTCCGACTACGAGAGTTCACAAATATCACCCTTTGGAGAACGTGATAGGTGATCTGTCCGACGGTGTACAAACAAGACAAAGCTTGAATGAGCACACCTGTGTTTACACAAGCATTAAAGATACAGGCATCATTAACGAATGCTTGTACACCTGCTTTATCAGCCAGATTGAACCAAAGAACTATCAAATGGCTCTCAAGGACAGCTCGTGGGTTGAAGCCATGCAAGAAGAGTTAGCCCAGTTCAAGAAGATGGAGATATGGAATTTGGTTGCAAAACCAAAAAATGTGCATGCGATTGGCACAAAATGGGTTTTCAAATGCAAGAGAGATGAAAAAGGGATAATTATCAGGAACAAGGCGAGGCTGGTTGTAAAGGGTTTTAATCAGCAAGAGGGGATCGACTACAATGAAGTGTTTGCTCCTGTGGCGAGATTGGAAGCGATTCGTTTGTTTTTGGCATTTGCTGCACACAAGGAGATGAAGGTGTTCCAGTTAGACGTGAAAAGTGTGTTTCTTAACGGTAAAGTCGATGAGGTTGTGTACGTTGAGCAACCTCCGGGTTTTCCTGACCCAGACTTTCCTGATCACGTGTACAAGATAAGTAAAGCGCTATATGGGCTACATCAGGCCCCTCGTGCCTGGTACTCAACTCTATCCGATTACTTGCTTGAGAATGAATTTGAAAGGGGAAAGATCGATGCACACTGTTCGTTAAGAGAAATGGAAGAGACTTTCTTCTGGTTCAAGTCTACGTGGACGACATCATCTTTGCTGCATCAAAAGTCGCCATGTGTCAGGAGTTTGAAGCCATCATGAAACAGAGGTTTGAAATGAGTGCTATGGGTGAACTAACTTTCTTTTTAGGACTGCAGGTTGATCAGAAGAAAGATGGGATGTTCATTCATCAAACTAAATATGTCCATGACGTTCTCAAACGCTTCAAGATGAAGGACAGCACTTCATTTGATACTCCAGTTTGCGTCAACCATAAACTGGGTGCTGATTCAGATAGCGATGCAGACGTGGACCCCACCCAATATCGGGCAATCATAGGTTCTTTAATGTACTTAACTGCTTCAAGACCTGATATTATGTTTGCAGTTTGTCTTTGTGCTCGCTTTCAGGCAAACCCAAAGGAATCTCACATGAAGGGTGTGAAGAGGATATTGCGATATCTCAAAGGCAAGCCTAAGCTAGGGTTGTGGTACACGAAAGGAGGAGACTTGGAGTTAGTCGCCTACACAGATTCTGATTATGGAGGATGCAATCAGAATCGGAAGTCAACAACAGGTGGATGTCAGTTTCTTGGAGGCAGATTAGTGTCATGGCAGTGCAAGAAGCAGACCTCAGTCGCCATTTCAACCTGTGAAGCAGAATACATGGCAGCATCAAACTGCTGCTCCCAGGTTCTTTGGATACAACAGCAATTGCGCGATTACGGTCTGAATTTCACTCATACTCCTATTTGCATAGATAACACTGCTGCTATCTCAGTAACTAACAATCCCGTCAAGCATAGCAAAACTAAACACATTGACATCCGTCATCATTTTATACGGGATTGTGCTGAGAAGAAATTGATTGTGCTCGAAAAGGTTGATACGTTAGATAATTTCACTGACTTGTTTACTAAAGCGTTTGACAAAACTCGTTTTCAAAACCTTGTTGAGCTGAATGGGATGATCAATCCCGAGTAACCGTGGTTTTTTTTGTCTTTGTTTAAAAAAAAAAAAAAAAAAAAACGTCACTATCGCTTAGAATTATGTCGGTTGCCTCAGTTCGAAGGACATATCTTCGGATATGTTTGGTCCTCATTTCTACTTGTAGAATATAAGGATAGCCATTAACCAGATGACTGAAAGTGTCCGGGGCGGTTTATAATGTGTTTTTTATTCTTTCGCTGAAAATTAGTAGTTCATACTTAGTTAGAAGGACACATACTCGTATGTGGTCAGTCCAGCTGATCTATTGGATATTCAGGATAGCCGTTTACCTGAAGACTTCGACTTGATCGGGGCGATAGAAGTTAAATTTTGGGGGAGATGAAATTATTTTTCAAGTCTACTACTTCGTAAGAAGTTCCTTTACTATGTTTAACAGAAAATTGATCCAACCTTGGAAAGTGATAGATAAACTGATTCTGTGTGCTTAACTAGTGAAGTTATTAGGCCTAAAAGACTTTAGAACAGTCATTGTATGTCATGGTAGCTTTTTATGGTGCGTAAAAGTAGAAGTGATACTAACTATATCTCCTCGATTTTACGTGGAAACTCCTTAAGAGTTGTGTATGTCTCCGCATATATCTTTCCGAATGATAGGCAGAAAAGCGATTACCCAGTCATACACGAGCCCGTGAGTGTTCTGATTCCCGTGATGATAGCGTGTCAAGAAACTGCAGTGATCTAGATTCGGGACCTGCAGTTGTTTACTACTCTGAAGTTGTGTAAATACTTGTGTGTTATTGAGACATTCTAGAGTTCATAATGTTAATACTTCTCAATCAAGATGTAAGAAAGAGAACGGGAAGAAGAGTCTAAAGATCGAAGAGTACTTGCTATTTAATCAGACACTACGGGTCGAGGTCAACTCGGGGTGACTTGGGGAAAGCCAAATACGCTTTGAGAATACATAGGAGACATCATAATCTCTGAGATGTTTCCCATTTAAGGTTTGAGCTTAATTGAACCTAACCCGTATCACAGAAGCGATGAAAACCATTTTAAGTTATTTACCTGCTTACAACCTGTCTCTTTATGTCATAATACAGCTAAACATGGATCTATGTGACAGTCACGTAATTAGTATGATTCCTGTTCGGATCTTTTCTAAAACATGGTAGTCCCTGTCAAGACTGAAATTTGATCCCGTGTACTTTATAGTTAAAATTTTTTCTACTAATGTAGTTGTATGATTTTATATCTGGTTACTTGGTCTTGATCGTATCATTTAACGCTTTAAAGGATGTTTTAAAACTTAATTGCAAATTGTTCAAATTATAGGGGTTTGTTTTGTAAAGTTTAATACCGGCGAACTTATCCATAACTTCGCCTGCAATAGGCGAAGTTATCCATAACTTCGCCTGTATAACTTTGACCCTATATAAAGGATTTTTCAGGTCAAACTGTTTATTATTTTTCAAAACAACCATCGAACTTATCTCCAGTAACCCTAGGCGAACTTATAGCATCGAATCATCTGTGTTGTTTTCTCAGTTTCTAAAGTATATTCACTGTCATAGATGTTAATCAAAGGTCGTTTCGACCCGATTCGCGACCCCGTTTAGTCGAAACCTCAATACCCGATTTTCAAACCTGTAATGACGTGGTCGTAATCAACTTGATCGTCTAGATCGTCTTAAAAACATGTTTTACGAGATCCGCAATCTCCAAATTGACCGAAATCACTTCGTATTGAATGTCTAACTGTTGCCGATTCATATTCAGGCGAACTTACAGTTTAGGCGAAGTTATCCTTAACTTCGCCTGAGGTTTAACTTCGCCTGACAATTAATTATGTAACAGTATATGAGGCGAAGTTGTGGTTAGGCGAAGTTATCATTAACTTCGCCTGGCCCTTTTTACTTAACATTGATCAGGCGAAGTTCAAGTTGAGGCGATGTTTTTCCCAACTTCGCCCCACCTCTAACTTCGCCTATACAGAATAAATCACAACTTCGCTCATGGTAACAGGCGAACTTGTGATTTGCCTCGACGATTCTCTAACTTAGTCTGTTTTTGTTGCAGAAATGGCAGCTGTTGCTGGAGCAGGTGGTGCAGGTGGTGATGAAGGTGGAGATAACCATCGACAGTTTTTCCCGGGGCATAACATGTACATCACATTGGACCCGGATGCGAGCGGTGTTGATGATTTTCGCGAGATCATCACGTTTCTACTACGCTCGCGTATATTCCACGCGATTACCACAACACTGCCGATATCTTTGCGAAACATTGAAGTTCTGGCAGACAGTGGAATATGACTGTCGAGTCGAGCCCCCGGTTATGCGTGCAACGGTTAACAATCAGATAGTTCAGTTCTCGTCTGAACAGATCAGGGTGGCTTTACAGTTTGGTGATGACACGCGAGACGATCCTACAGACTTTGTAGCTCCATTCCGAGATGGTGCGTTTCTGAGGATGAGATATTCTGGTCCTTTGGGGGATACTCAGAGACGCAAGGGGTTCTTGCTAGACCAGTGGCGCTTTCTCATGCACGTGATGATCGTGTGTATGTCGGGGAGAAAGGCTGGTACAGATGGAATGGGCGCGACCATGTAGTCGGCGATGACTGCACTGACTTACAATAAGCGTTACAGCTTTAGTCAGATGGTATTCTACGAGATAGATCGTCAGAGACGAGCGGTGGCGCGTGAGAGATTTCTTATGTATCCAAGATTCCTACAAATGATCTTGAATCACGTTGCTCCCACGTTACCTCAGCGCCGACCAATTAGATATGTGGAAAGTGTAAGCAAGAGGATCTTCGCTCAGTGTAGATCATCGAGTGCAAGAAGCAAGCCTGAGCTCCGTCCTCGACATACTCCATTATTCGGGTACTTAGTCAACCCAGAGTATGTTCCAGCTCGAGGGGACGAGTTTCGGGATCCTCAACCACAACAGGCTGGAGCACCTCAACCACCTGAGGTACAACAAGCTATACCTGCTGCTCCTGTTGTGTCACCGGAGGAAAATGTAGACCTTGATGAAGCGTTTGGCGGTCAAGGATTTTTTGATATGGAGCGTGTTGATCCTGAAGAAAATGTACAGGTCTCGGTAGCCCGGGTTTCTAGTGTGAATGTGGCTAGGGCAGCTCCGGCGGTGGCTGATTCTGATTCTTCAGATGATGATGTGGCTGAAGCGAGACGGATTTTAGTAACACAAGAAAGGGTTCAAGGGAAGAGAAAGAGAGATGATGATGACAGTGATTCAGATTTTGAAGAAGATTTACATCAGTTGGTCCGTAGATCAAGAAGGGAACGGGCAGGTGCAGGTTCGGGAGCTGGTGAGAGCTCAAGGGTGGTTCGTTTCACTCCACCCGCACTGTCCGGTATGACTATAGTCCCTACATCATTGCTTGTTACAGGGACAAGCGCCACGGACGTTCCCGTGGTGGCTACTTCATCCTCGTTTGGCATCCCACCCACTTCATTCCAGCTTTCGGATCCGGAGATTGTATCTTTGCCACCTCCAACTCTTACTCCATCGGAGGTCGTCGCAAGATTTATTGAGTCGACAGTTGTAGCTACTGCAGGGTTGTCAGTTACGATACCACTTGCGGTTACGTTTACGCCTACTTCTGAGGTCCCGGTTACATTGGAAATCCCTCCTCAGTACACTCAAGATATATCACATCTGAGGTTTGATTTCGATGCAACCTTATCCGATTCGGAGAGAATAGCAGCGCTAGAAAGTGTCGTGGCAGAACAATCAAGGGTAAATCTTATCCAGACTCATGCTATTCAGCGCCTCGTTGCAGAGAATCAGATACAGTCGTCCCTGCTGATCGAACATGGAAAAATAATTAATGCTTTGAAACAGTTCTTGGCATCTCAGGGGGAGACGAGCTGTAAGGGTGATGAGCTGAGGACGAAGAAGCGTAATGATCGAGACGATGATCCCAATGCATCGAAAGGTGCAGGTGGAGAGTTGCCAAGAACTGAACAAGCTCTTGGGACTTCCACATCTCAGAGGGAGTCAACGAGTGCAGCTGGCGGTTCAGGGGGTGATGATGTGCTTGTTGTGGATGTTGAGGAGATGGATGATGATATTATAGGTGATGACGATGTGTTACTGGTTGAAGAGATAGAGAAGATTGGTGCTGAAATTGTCATAGACAGTGAGATTGAAGAGGGAGAGATTGTAGAGGAGAACATTGAGCACGAGATTACGGAAGTTGATAAGGCAGATATAGGTCAAGATATGGGAAGCAATGAGACAGAATGGGAAGAGCAGCAAAGATGGAAAGAAGGCTACGCTCAGTGGTTTGTAAAGACTAAGAAACCGGCGGTCCCTACTATGTTCAAGAAAAGTTACAACATCAGGGGTTATGCTGAATCGAAAAAAAGGATTATATGCTGGTTATATGATGAGCAGTTGAGGCTCTTTGTGATTAAAAGGTATGATGGGGTTCAGTATTTCAAGAGACTGTTGAGATCGTTGAATACGTTGCCTGAATGTGAAGTGAAGGACTTAGCCAGGTTGGGGTTGATAAACAGGAGTGATGATAACATGGCTAGGGTCATTGGAAAGATTGTTTGGAAGGAAAGTATAAAGGAGAAAAAGTTCGAGCTGTTGAAACCACAGAAAGGAAAGCTTATTGAAGATAAAAATAGAGGAATGAGAGCAGATGGCAAGCCTTGGATGATCATGAAGTATAAGCCGATCCGGTGTTTAAAAGAAGTGCCGATGAAACAAATGCCCAAGGATGTGCTCAAAGATCTAAAGTGGTGGTACGTTGATTGTGAAACAGCTGAAGCAGTAATGGAGGATGAAGATGAACAAGAGCTGCTGAGAGTGTATGATCCAATGCACTTGGTGAATTTGTCTCAAGCTGATCTGCAGGTGCTAAACGAGAAAAAGATATTTTATCTTCCTGCTTGGAAAGAAGAAGCAAAGAAGTATCAAAGAGTTGTTTCGGTTTGTGTACGAGAAGGCATTCATGCTTGAAGATGAAAGATACAAGATTTTTGGGATTACAAGACACGTGTTTGAAGATAAAAAGATGAAGCTACTGCCAAGGGGGAGTCTGTTGGTACATGATGTCAGTAGTTCAGTGTCTAGTGTCTGTAATCGAGTTAGTTGGATTTGTATTTGGTTTTAAGCGAAGTTCTCACAAGTTCGCTGATATAGGCGAACTTGTGGAATAAGCGAAGTTAGGGACAACTTCGCCTAAACATGTTAGGCGAAGTTGTCGAATGTTAAATAGGCTAGGTTACGGCTTAGTTGTTAGCGAGTTTTTAACGAGTTATCATTAGAGTTTACGAGTTTTGTGTAATCGGTGATCAGTGAATCACGTGTTTCCAGTTGCAATACAACGTGTCTTTGTTTATTGTAACGTGTGTTTGATCGTGTTAACGTGTATCGTCTTCTACGCTCGTATCGTCTTACGTAGGGATTCCGCACCTACGTAGAACGAGATATTCCGTGTAGATCCGGCTGGGAACCTACAGTACTGGTGTGAGTCGGTCGAGCAAAGAAAGATTCGGGAGGAGATTAAAGCCTTAAAATGGGACGATCTAAAGGAGATGGTCATGAAACGGTTTTGTGCTGATTCGGAAGTTGAAAGGGCGGAGAAGAAGTTCATGAACTTGAAGGCGGGAAAGATGACACATCGTGAGTATACCACTGAGTTCAACCGAAGTCTAGGTTGGTAACTCATATGGTTAACACTGAAGCCAAGTGGATCAAATGCTATGTGAGAGGACTGCCACAGAATGTTCGCACGCTAGTTAGGGCAAATAAACCTGCTACGTTTGACTCAGCCGTGGAACTCGCTGAGTTGGATGATATTGTGGTGGTGGATGACAAGAAGGATAAGAAGTGGGTCAACCATGCTAAACGACCCAGTACCCAATTATGGAACTCCAAAGATAAGAAACATAAGGTGTGGGAGAAGAAGTCGTGCAAGACTTTCGGTAAGATGCACGGCAGTGAGTGTAGGTGGGGTATTGGTTAAGATACATGTCATAAGTGTGGGAAAATGCATGCTAGGGAGTACAAAGTTGGATCAAATGTTTGCTATAAGTGTAGAAAGGCAGACCATTTTGCTCATCAGTGTAATGCCAAGCCGACATGTTACAAGTTGGGTAAGACTGGTCATTTTGCTAGGGAATGCACCGATGGTGGAGTTGGATGGTAGTGGGAAGAAGGATGTTACGTGATTGGTATGTTTCCAGATGTTACATGCTGACTTAGGAGCAAGCCAAGCAAATTCCAGATGTTGTCACAGGTATGTTTCTAGTAAATGGTGTTTCCGTTTCTGTGTTGTTTGATTCAGGTGCGAATAAGAATTTTGTAGCTACAACATTTAGTAAATTATCTAAAATGAAATGTTGCCGAGTGCCTGAAACATTTATAGTGGAAACCGCTAGTGAAATCACGGTTAAAATAATGAAAATGGTTAAGGACTGTAAGATAGAGTTAGAGGGACATGAGTTCCTTGTTACTTTTTATGTTATGACCTTAGGAGGGTCCGATGCGGTTTTGGGAATGGATTGGTTATCTGAGTTTGAAGCTCAGATAGTGTGTAAGAGTAGGATAATAAGGTTAAAGTCCTTGGATGGTAGTACGGTGACGGTTTATGGTGATAAGGAAAGTTCAGGGATTAATGTCATTTCGATGATAAAGGCCGAAGGTTTGTTACGATGAGGGGGCGGTGCCTACCTGGCGTATATTGTCAACGTTACAGCTGAGACGACAGAAATGAAAAATGTTCCAATCGTGTACGACTACCCAAAAGTATTCCCTGAGGATCTTCCGGGTTGCCACCGGAACTAGAGATAGAATTCCAGATAGATTTAATACCAGGAGCCCAGCCCGTCGCGAAAGCACCTTACCGTCTAGCGTCGTCCGAGATGAAAGAACTGATGTCCCAACTACAAGAACTCCTCTACAAAGGTTTTATTAGACCAAGTGTTTCCTTGTGGGGCGCACCAATGTTATTTGTTAAGAAGAAGGATGGAAGTATGAGAATGTGTATTGACTATTGTTTGTTAAACAAACTTAAGGTAAAGAATAGATATCCTTTGCCTAGAATTAATGATTTGTTTTACCAACTGCAAGGTTCGAGTTGTTTCTCACGAATAGATCTCAGATCAGTTATCATCTAGTTAAAATTGAAAGAGGCAGACATCCCTAAGACAGCGTTTCGGACGCGGTATGGACACTACGAGCTCCTCGTAATGTCATTCGGTCTAACAAATGCTTCCACAGCTTTTATGGATATGTTGAATAGGGTGTGTCGGCCGATGTTGGATAAGTCAGTTATCGTTTTCATTGATGACATATTGATTTATCCAAAGAGCGAGTCTGATCATGCCGATCATCTGAGAGAAGTGTTAGAAGTTCTGAAGGAAGAGAAGTTGTATGCAAAGTTTTTGAAATGCGCCTTCTGGTTGCGAGAACTGCAATTTCTAGGTCACGTAACCAATCCTAAAGGGATTACCATGGACCCAGCTAAGATTGAAGCGATAAAGAATTGGAAGACTGTGCATAACCCGACTAACATATGAAGCTTCTTAGGGTTAGCTGTCTACTATAGGTGATTCATCGAAGGCTTCTCCAAGATAGCTGCCCCATTGACCGGTATGACCTGAAAGTCATTAGTATTCAATTGGGGTAAGTTTCAAGAAGAAGCTTTTGAGGAATTAAAGAAAAGACGCACGCAAGCTCCAATCCTTGCTTTACCCGATGGTGATGAGGAATTGGTTGTTTGTACTGATGCTTCACATCGTAGGTTAGGTTGTGTGTTGATGCAACGAGGAAAGGTTATAGCTTATGCATCTAGACAGTTGAAAGTTCACAAAAGTACTTATCTGACGCATGATTTAGAGCTAGCAGCGGTAGTGCATGCCATAAAGATATGGAGACACTATTTGTATGGTACTGAGTGTACCATCTATCCAGATCATAAAAGTTTAAAGTATTTTCTTCGAGCAGAAAGAATTGAATATGCGGTATAAGAGATGGTTAGATTTGATAAAGGACTACGACTGCGATATCAAGTACTACCCTGGAAAGGCTAACGTGGTCGCTGAGCGCTAAGACGTAAGAAAAAGGAAGTCATTGCAACAGTAAGGTCGTATAAGTTGATTGTTAGATCTGATCTCTTTGAAGAAACCATCAGGCACAGTCTGAGGTGCTTGCAGATAATAAACTAATGAGGAAGGAAAGAATTGTTGGGCAACATGACGAACTGATGGAAAACAATCATGGTGTTAAGATTAGGTTTGACCGTATGTGGATTCCATGCCATGTGGATCTCAGAGGTCGAATCTTAGATGAAGCTCACAAGTCGAGATACTCGATTCATCCAGGATCCAACAAAATGTATCAGGATTTGAAAAGAGACAACTGGTGGCCAGGAATGAAGAACGATGTGGTAGATTATGTTAGTAAGTGCTTAACTTGTTTACAAGTAAAAGCTGAGCATCATAAGCCTTATGGGAAGATGCAACCTCTAGAGATACCAGAATGGAAATGGGAACACATCACCATGGATTTCATAACTAAGCTACCTCGTACAACTAAGCATCATGATACCATATGGGTGATTATTGACCGTTTGACCAAAAGTGCTCACTTTCTGCCTATACGAGAGGCTATCATGTCAGAAACGTTAGCAAGTTTGTTCATATAAGGTGTTGTGACTAAGCACGGAGTGCCACTTTCGATTGTGTCTGATAGAGATACTCGATTTACTTCAAGATTCTGGAAGAAGTTCCGTGAAGCTTTGGGAACGAGGTTGAACATCAGTAGAGCGTATCATCCTTAAATAGATGGACAGTCTGAAAGGACGTTCCAAACTCTTGAGGGTATGTTACGTGCTTGTGTTTTAGACTTTGGAGGAAGTTGGGATGATCACATGCATCTGGAAGAGTTCTCCTATAACAACAACTACCATTCAAGTATTGGTATGCCACCGTTTGAGATGTTTTATGGAAGACGTTGTTGAACTCCCGTATGTTGGGGAGAGATTGGTCAGGAAGAGCTGGGAATTCTAGAGGTTATGCAAGAAACCTCTTTAAAGTTTGATCAGATCAAGACAAGAATGAAAGCTGCTCAAGACCGCCAGAAGTCGTATGCTGATAAGCGACGACGACCGATTGAGTTTAACGTTGGTGACAATGTTATACTCAAGGTATCGCCTTGGAAAGGAATTATTTGTTTCAGGAAGAGGGGAAAGTTGAGTCTGAGGTATATTGGACCTTTTAAGATTATGGCTCGTGTGGGTGAAGTGGCTTACAAGCTAGATTTACCCGAAGAGTTAGAAGGAATTCATTCAATCTTCCATGTTTCTCATATGAGAAAATGTCTAGCTGATGACACGTCTCACGTGTCATTAATATAGATTGAGGTTTATGAGCGATTAAACTACATTGAGTAACCCGTAGAGATAGTTGATCGTAAAGAGAAGCAACTTCATCACAAGGTCATACCCTTAGTGAAAGTGATATGGAAGCATCGCAAGGTAATGGACGCTACTTGGGCAGCTGAGGATGAGATGCGCAAGTTTCACCCTGATTTGTTTAAGTAATGGTTAGATTTCGGGTACAAAACCTCTTTAAGGATGGAGGACTTGTAACATCCTAAATTTTATAATATTAGATAAAGGAAAGTTATGTTTGTGAAACGTGTGTTAATATTTAATTAAGATTAAATATAAAGGAGAGTATGGACTTGGGTGGGAAAAGATGGAATAAGGGATGAGATGGGCCTTAGGTCCATGGGCTTAAGAGAGTATAAATACTCCCTTAAACCTCCCTAAAACCATAAATCTCTCATTCCTACCTTTCATAAATCTCTACACACTCAAAACACCCACACATACTCTCTTACCTATGGTCGTGAGAAGAAGAAAGAAGATACAAGATTAAGACCTAGCCTAAATCTTGATAATATTAGCCATACAAGCAAGATACAAGGCCATTTTTCATACCCAAGCAAAACCATAGCTTTATAACGAGTAAAGGTATGTTCTTTACCCTTAAATATTACGTTTTTACGGAAGGTTTGTCATGAAACTTAAAACTGGAGTAGATCGGGTCTAAATGAACCATAAAGTTACTAACTTGATGCTTCAAGAGAACTTAACGAACCTATGGGCATGTACGGCTCGTTTAAGGAACCCTAGATCTAGTTTTAAACGTTTGAAATCCTAAAGATCCAAATTTATGGTCACACGTGTCAAGTCTTAGCCGGTAATGGTCATGGGAACGTTTACGGGGTAAGATAATATCATAATAAAATTTTAAGTGTTAAAAAAGGAAAATGATAGTGGATTAAAGGCCATCCCGTAGCCACTGTTCATCCGAGAATGATAATAGGTCAGCTCGTTTGAACACACCTTTGTATTCAATTACAATGTCCAAGATCGGTTACATGGTCTTGTTCGCATATATATGATGTATCCTATTAAAATCATATAATCGATTACATTGATGAACTCGCTAATAAACATATAATCGATTACAATTGGTGAACTCGCTTACAATCAAGATGCTCGATTACAATGATGCAGTAGATTACAATACTTTGCTTACAATATACGTAATCGGTTACAATAGTGAAACTCACATACAAGGGAGATTCGAATACAATATGGACCCGATTACAATCTGGACTCGAATACAAATGACATATTCTGTTACTTGGTTAAAGTCGCATACAATTGAAGGGTTTGATTACAAAAGGGCAACTCGAATACAATGTGACAATCGAATACAATATGAGGATCGACTACAACATTACAATCGAATAGAATAGTGTATTTGATTACACAATGGAGACTCGATTACAAAGCATTACTCGCTTACAATGCCTTATTCGATTGTCAAGTCTTATTCGATTACAAGGGAACATTCGGTTACTTTGTAAGCTTGGGTAAAAAACGATACCCAAGAGCAATACTATCATGCAATAATGACCCGAATATTTATAAACACTCAAACACAATTGTAATCTAATAAACTAATACGAGGGTTAATGGATAGGATGGGTGTTTAAGGATTAAATAATCTAATTAAAACGTAATCTAAAACAAAACCGTTAGATTAGACCAAACTTGGCCATTTTGGCTAAAATATGAATAAAATAAATAGGACATATATTGATACGTATAATTAATTGTACAGTCAACCAAACTCAGTTAAGGAAAGGATTAACGATTAACGGAGAACAAAACAGGATCCAGGTGAGTTTCTAGCCCCATTTCATTGTTATATTTTCGGGGTTGTATGCATACTCAATGTGAATGTTAATACACTTACCTTAAATGGTAAAGGTATGTCTTATTGTTGAATTTTATAGTTATGCTTATATTATGAATGCATGCTTGACAGTACGTGAACGATCTTCGGATATTTCACATATTGTTAAGGAAGGTACTGTGTGGTAAGTATGAAATGAGTATGCGAAAGAAAGTATGTATGAATATTGCATGTAAGATAAGTATGTATGAGTTTAATAATAATGACAAAAAAAGTTAATGTATGGTTGCATGTTTGTATTGTATCGAAAGTGAACCTGGCCCTAATAATACTCGAGGCAAGAAGGAACCGGGCCCTTATAATACTCGAGGAAAGAGGGAACCGGGCCTTAATAATACTCGAGGCAAGAGGGAACTAAACCTTAATAATATTTGAGGCAACAGGGAACCGGGCCCTAATAATACTCGAGGAATGTAGAGCGTAATGCTCTTTAAAACGTAAGGTATGAAAGTGAAAGAAAGAAAATATGAAGGTAAGTGAGTGTATAATGAATGAATGTAAGAAAGTATAAAGTATGAACGAAAGTATGTAATTATGAATGTGTTGTATGATATATGATTAACTAGAACTCACTCAGCGTAGCTGACTTTTAGTATGCACGCAGGTGAGTAAGATGAGACAGCTTGCTTGAAGACGGACACATGGCAAGTTAAACAAAAAGGCTGGCATCCGAAGACTCAGTTGTTTATGTTTGAATCAAAAAGTCGTGTTTTATATTATTTTAAATGGTGACTTATGTAATGAATTGTTACTTTAATATTATTCCGCAAAAGTTTTAATTAACTCTGATATTTATAATTGTGCTTATGAGTAAATCCAACGTCCAAAGTGAGGCACCGGTAACAGGGCCTTACAACAAATAACAGAAAGGTCCCTGGACTTAGAATAAAACGATTTAATTACATAGAAGCCATTGGACTTTATTAATTGATGAAAGATACCTTAAAGGGTTAATGAGTTAATAATAAAATATTATTAAAGAATTCTAACAGAATATTATCAAAGCTTAACCCCAGGCAGGGGCTCTGCCCCTTGGACCCCGCTATGGGTTGCCACCCCTAGAGTCCTGCTGCAAGGGGAGTTGGCCCCGGACCCCCGTTCGTTGAGGGTTATAGTAAAAATAGGAATTCGATATGGGTAGTGATCGTTAATTGATACTTGTAACTGGTCTACAGTTAGTCGTGCCCAGTTAAAGAAACGAATTACCATTAACTCTAAGAAGAACCGAGTTCAGTTGAGTTTCTAGCCCCTTGTACTTGTTATGTTTTCGGGGATGTGTGCATACTTGACGTGATTAGTTAATACATTTACCTTAAGTGGTAAGTATATGCCTTCTATGATTTTATGTATCAATGAATGCTTGACGGTACGTGAACGATTTTCGGATATTATGTACCGCGAGGTACTAGTGTGGTATGTTATTGTTTTACAAATGATGTAGGGATGATATTTGAAAGTTATGGAAAAGACTAAGTGTATGTGTGGTAGTACATAAATTTAAATATAAAGAAGGTAATGTATGGTTGTATGGAGGTATGCCTGAAGGGTTACATATCCTAATAACATATGCGAAGATTACCGAGTAGTATACCCTAATAACATATGCGAAGGTTACAGGGTTGCAGAACCTAATAATATCTGTGAAGGTTACAGGGTTGCATACCCTAATAATATAAGCGAAGGTTACAGGGTTGCAGACCCTAATAATATATGCGAAGGTTATATGCCGAAATGCTCTTTAAAACCTCGAGATAATTATGTATGTATAAGTAAGATAAAACAAGAAAGTACAAAAGCATGAAAGAAAGAAAGGAAGCACGTATGTATGAATGAAAGAAAGGTAACAGGCTAAGTACGTAAAATGTATCTTCGGATACGTATGTATGTAAGTATGTGAATGTATTGTATGTTGCCTGATTAACTAGAACTCACTCAGCGTAACTGACTTTTAGTATGCACGCAGGGAAGTAGACTAAGGCTGCTGGCTTGAGGAGGACACATGGCAAGATTGAAAAGGCTGGCATATGAAAATTTTTCATGATGTTTGATACCACATTATATGTTATATTTTAAAAAGGACAAGTTATGGATGTTTGTAATGAATGGTTGATTTTTAATATTATTCCGCGAAAGTTTTAATTAACTCTGATATTTAGAACTGTGTTTATGATTAAATCCAACGCTAAAGTAGGGCACCGGGACCAGGGCCTTACGTGCATGTGCAAACCCGAGATGTATTTATCAACGGCCCGCTCCAAAAGATTGACCATATGCGGGATGAGAAGGCACAGTTCATGGAATCGATTATTGTTAGCGGTATTATCACCACCTTCTTACTTCAAGTTCCAAAATCGTCTTCCAACTTCCAGATTTCATATTTTGGGCAGAACTTTTCGAGCATGAGTTTCTTAAGATCATCCCACGGCATGGCCATGGCAACCTCAGCCCCAATAGCTTACTTTTTACCATTCCACCAAGTGAGGGCACTCGATTTGAAGGGGCTTGAGGCGTAGGTGGTTTTCTTGTCTTCCGGACAAGAATAATGGTGAAACACACTTTCCATATGTTCGAACCATTGAAGGAGGGTGGTAGCACCCACGGCTCTAACATAATCGGCTGGGTTTGCACTTGTGAATTGTTTGAAGGAGCAAGCAGTAGGGTTATGATTCACAGGGGTAGCAACAACATTCACAGTTTGGAGCTGAGAGATGATTGTTGGATGGGCTTCCACGATTCCCTTAGCAATGCGAGATGACATGCTATGGCCCGAGTTGCTGGTGCGATGGTTACGGTTGATGAGGCGGAAAGAAGACATACTAGAAGGACGACACGTGAAAATTTATTAAGTTTTGGGATAAATTTTATAACTATGCGAAATTTCGAGTTTGTGAAAAATTCATGAGGGTACAAAATGAAAATATTAATAAGTTAAACTTGAAGTATTGATGAAAATAATTAATTAAAATAATAAAACTTAAATCGAGGGTTGAGACGTACAAGAACCACCATGAGATTGTCCAAACAAAATGAGAAAATAATCATTACTAACAAAATATAAAAATTTGTCACTTTCTTAGGCTTGCAAGACTTGGTGTCAAGGGTTCGGTGAATAAGTGTGTCCCTCTTATAGTTTACTACATATCCTCAAAGAGGGGAGTAAAATGGTGGGATTTATTAAGGAATTTCCCAATTAAAAAATCATCCTAGGGTTTTATAAATAATTTTGATAGTGAAGCATAGTCTCGGAATAAGTGTGTGATTTTTTGTAAAAGAATAATATTAAATCGTTAAAAAATATTTAAGCTACTACAATCATAATATAATTCAGGATGGAAACATGTAAAGGCATATCACGTATAGGGACCCTAAGCATTCTACTAGGCCGTTATATATAACGACCTATCTTGTAGCCTTTGACTCTGATCCCAATATGTCACACCCCGACCAAAGGCGGAGGAACATGCCGGGGCGTAACGCATTGATTGGACAGTAGCTTAAAAGACACTAATTAAAGCGACAATAATTATTTAGTTTCATTAACAATTAAACAATTACACAAATTTAATAATCATAACAATTACACATAAACATATATTGAATCGTGTTTCGAATAGATGTAGAAATAAAACATGAGTAAATTGAATAAGGTATACATGTTACCCCCAAAATATAAAAGATGGAAAAAGGGGTATGTAAACTCACATGAAATATAGGGGCGATAACATATAGATAGTTCATTAAAGTTGATAGGTTACGCGAGAATCCCGACGAGTTGTCCTAATTTAAAAGTACTTTCGAACTAAACATTTTAACGAGGTTAACAAACAAGATAACGAGAATTTTGGGATTTATAACGAATTTGGGATCTATCGGTCCCGTAATGATCACTCAAACTCAAAATAAATGTCACAACCCACACAATAAATGTGTCGACAAGCAGGTTGGTAACTGTGCTATTTAAGGTATGAATAGAGGTTTGTTAACGGCATAATAACTAACAAACACTATTTTTTGCTTAAAGATATTAAATGTAACAAACACAAACAATCACTCAAAAAATTTCCATTTATAGAAGGTTTTCATACAAATTTAAATCGATTAGGGTTTCTTGTAAGGAATGTTTTTCCGTACAAATCCTAGGACAGCCGTCACACTCAAATCAGGAATATTTAGTAGGTCTGAAAAGTGTATAGTGGCTAATCCATCCGTAGGAGGCGTGCCCTAGATCATTCTATTTATAGGCCAGCCTCCTAACATTTGTCATTCCTTCTAGAAACCCTAATGATTGGTACATAATCATAAAACATATTACAAAACATTCTAAGTGTAAAACCAGGTATTCCACGTAGACTTTGTGTCTTTTGTCCTCTTCGAGTAGACCTGGTAACCTTGAAGTGTGCTGGTAAACAGTTCTCCGGGTAGACTTTACTTAGAGTATTTTCCTTAGAAAATACTCACCCAGCAGACTTCAATCTTCTTGACCATAGCAAACTTTTCCCGATATGATCTAACGAGCAAACTTGTTCAAGCATACTTGGATCACTGTTTATTAATGAATACCTTGCTAGATCTTCCAAGTCCTTGGCTTCAAAAGCTTGGTTAGCCAAGAGCTTACTCGGAATCAAGCCTTGCTTGGCTATGAAGAACAACCTTGCTAGACATAGTGAACCCAACTCGGATTGACACTAAAGAAGACTTCAAGAAGATAACCTTGCCCGAATGGCAAAATACCTTCCTAGGACAAGTAAAACCTTGCTAGGAGGTCCAAGTGTGCTCGGTTTCTATTCTTAACCATATCTGAGGAGTTTTGAGAAGATTCCATTCTCTCTTAAGCCATACCATGTCAAATCTTTGACTCAACAGTCTCCACCTAGATTGGAACCCCTCAGCTGTCCCAAAACACCTCTAAGGTTACATACACTTAGTCCAAATACACATTAAATCAAAATAAAAATTACATTACAAAATCAAAAGATTACATATTTCAAATTCTGTCCTTTGACATTACAAAGCAAAGCCTAAATTAAAACAAAGTCTTCATTTCCTTGCGTTATGGGCTACTTGTCTTCGATCAACTATTACAGATCCTGCCTTTTGCTTGAATATAGACAATAGTTGTTGATGAGGATGATTCTCAGAAACTGTCATGTTCATTATGTCCCTCAAATCCTCATTATGCAGAATGGTCAGATCTCCATCATTCCTGATAATACCCAAAATCATCCCATCGGAGTTGTGAAGAATGTAGTGGTCTTCATTACTGTTGTAATCGACTTGAGTAATCCTACCATTCTTCTGAACTTCATGGTTAGGTCTTGTCATTCTTCTTCGCATACTAATGCAAGTATCTAAGTTGGACAGTGGGTTCTTGTCCCTGACTTTTGAAAGGTAGCCAAAATCAGCACTTCTTATATTACTTATGCGCTTGGCTCTTCTGTTCTTTTCATGCTTAGTTAGCTTCCACTTCTTTCTTTGATCCAACAGTGGAAAATTCTTTTCAGCTTCACTCTTCAAGTATTTTGACAATTCATTCTGTTGTCTGCCAGCCATCTTGTTTCTATCATGATAGACATACAGATTAAGATTTGCCATTTCTTCCAGTTGTTCTCTTTTGAATTCTGCAAAGTCATCTTTTAAGATAATCTCTCTCAGTTTTCTACTTTTCATTACAACTTTCAATGTTTGAGAGACAGAGTCAAAGAAGAGTTTTATTGGCATGCCCACATCAGTTGGTGGCCTTTCTCGTCTTTGTGAGTCACCTCTTCTTGGCTCATTTCCGATTGTTGGTCTTAGTTCTCTTGAAGCTGAGGGCTTTGTATGAATAGACTTCATAGCTTTAAAGGCCCCCACTAATCCAAATTTCTTTTTATACATCTCAACTATCAATTCAGCTGGCATGATCATCAGATCAACAAGATTTTCACCTCCATCCCTGAACAACCTTCCAATCATTTCCATGATCTTTTTATCCTTAAGCTGACAAGCTGGTATAAATTGTCCAGCTACAAAACTTCTGGGATTTAGATTTTCTGGTAGTAACTTCTCCCATTTAGCTATTGGTTCATCAAATAGTTCTTTCATTTGTGCCTTTCCCAGCATGTCAAACATATTTTCTTTCATGCCCTTGTTCTTCATTACTCTCCTCGTCCTCCCATGGATCTTTGTGTTCAACAGGTTCTGATTTAATCTCCACAGGAATAGGAGTCTTGGATGCTTCAGCTTTTTCCAAATTATATTTCTCCATTTCAGATAAGAGTAGAGCAATCATGTCTGATCTGCTCATCCCTTCATGTTCATTCAATCTTTCCCTGGCTTCCATCAGCCTCTCCAACAAAACTAATTGTTCATCTTCCCATCTTTTCTTCTTATACTCCTTGATCATATCAGCCAATTTTACAAGCCTTGGCATTTTTGCAGAGGGTTCTGGTTGTTTTTTCATAGATAATCTTCTGAAGTGAGACTCAACTGTTTCTTTTGTCATACTATCAACCATCTCAAGAGCCATTCCTCTATCAACCAAGTATTTAGATTTTCCATCATACTTCTTCAACACAGCATCTATCTTTTCATCTAGGTTTCTTTGAAACCTCTCATTCTCCTCTCTTTCAACTGTTTCTCTGGTTGTATTATAATTTCTTTGTAATTCATCAAAACTCATCTTGCTCAGATCTTTCTCATTGAGTCCTTGCTTTCTTAAATACTCTCTATACATCATTGAATGTTTATTTCCCCTTTCAATTCTCTTCCTTATTTCATAATCTTCCTTGTCAATCAGTCTTTGTAACTCCTCATCAGACAGACGAGCCAATCTTTCAAATCCATATCAAAATTTATCAACTTGATTACCAAAGGATTACTCCTTTTTGCCTCACCCAGACATTGTTGAATATTTTCTTTTTGTTTATCAGTCATTTCAACTTGAGGGGACAAAATATCAACTTTTTCAGCATCATTACCCTGATCATCATCATTGTTATTATCATCATCATCAGAGTCAGAGTCATCTTCTTCAGTAGTATCTTCCTTTTCGGTTGACTCTTCTACTGCGTCAATTTTTGGTTCATCTGGATTGGGTATACTTTCAGGCCTAATCATCTGTATTGGAACAGGCCTCAAAGGGCTTTCCAATCCCTCGGGACTTTCAACAAAATATTTTGGTTCATCAGCCCTTTTCCTCTTTCTGTTATAGATCTTTTCAAACCTATTCACTTTATATGTGAATTCATCATGTATCATTGAAGCCTTTTTCAACAAAGTTTCAATAGATTCTTTAATTTCTCCTTGCTTAACAGATTCTTCATTTATGTTTTCAGCAATGGTTGGAACTTTATCTTCATTTTGAGGTTCAGACTGAGGTTGACTGAATTTGCTCAGTACTATCGCCAAAGTGTTGTCAACTTCCCCAGCCTGTTTCATTTTCATTAACATTTCAATAACATCCTATTCCACATCCCCTTCTTGACATAGAGTTTTGGAAATGTTAGCTTGGTCAATCAAGTCCTCTTGCTCTTTCAGCTTTTCTGCAGTTAAGGTTTGGGCAATAAATTCCCTCTCCTTAGTTTCTCTTATAACCTTTTCAAGCCTTTTGGCAGCTTCAGCATTTTCATCTTCTTCTTTATCCTCAACATTTAATTCATGTGTAACAACAGGTTTTTCTTCATCATTATCTATCGCTTCCCCTTTTCCAGTCTCCTTTTCTTCTCTTCCCCAGCTTCAGGGGGAAATTTATAAATATCATCTAACAAGTCCTCCATCTCCTTGTCATGCTCAACCTTCTTGTAACTTTCTTCATTAGTTTCTTGTTCAGTGAGAATTAGTTCCTTAGTTGCAGCATCCTCATCCATCACAACATTAGTCATTACATCTGTGGACATGACATCAGTCATAACATCAGTAGCCACAGCATCAGTTGCAATATCAGTTGCTATTGCTTCTGTTGTTACCACATTATCAATGTTTTGATTTTCCATCTCAGCCTCCATCTCTCTTTCTTTCCTCAATAGATCATCATCAAAGTCTCCATATAAGGCATTCAAGACCTCATCATTCACATCATAATTTTGTTCATTACCATCAGATTCATCACCTTCATAGTCATCTTTAAAAATCATTCTTTCACCACTATCCTCCTCATTCTCACTATCACCATATACATTTAAGATACTTTTCAGTCCATCTGCCTCATCCACCACATTCTCCACTACCACATCCACCATCACTTCATCATGAACCTCATCAGCTACAGTAGCAACAGTGGCTTTTTGGATATTCTCCTCCTGTTTTGGCGCAACTGAGGTCTTCTCAACCTCTGTCTCAAGGGTTTGAATTTTTAGAAAAGATTGTGCCAAATGTGCCTTTAAATCCTCATTCTCATTCAACAGAACTTCATTTCTCCCCCTCACATCCACTACTTCTTTCATTAAATCCATATTTATTCTAAACAGATAATCCTTAGTGGAAGAAGTTTAATTAGGTATGCATTGAAAAGGATCAAGTATGTCATTATGAAATTGGGTAGATTCAGTGGGTGGGCTTTGGGCTTTTGAAGTTGTAGGTAGTGATGTTTCAAAGGTTTGAGAATGGACTGGGGATTGGATTGGTGTGATTGGGAAAGTGGGTATTGGTTGAGGAATATATGGTTCATGTGTTTGCTGGGTTAGGTCTTGAGTAATGGTTTGGGTTTGGGTTTGGGTTAAAGGTTGGTATGTAGTTTGGTCAATGGTTTGAGGTGGTGTTTGGTTTAAGGTTTTAGATGGGCTTTGGGTTAGTGGTGAGTTTTGGTGGGGATGGTATATATGTGTCTGATGGTGGTGGTGAAGGTGGTGTGAAAGGTGGTGTTGGTAAAGGTCTTGGTGGTGGTGTGAGTAAAGGTTGATCCTCCCCCTGAACATGTGCATCATCAACAAAATCTCCTCCAGCTCCCCCTTCATATCCATCTCCATCATCATCATCATCATCATCATCACTGGACTAGAATCATCATTACTTTCCTCAACATTTTCCTCCTCTAAGGTTAACTCAGGAACTGGCATAACTTCAGCATCATGGTTAATCAACCATGGTAACACATCAAACTCAACATTTGGATTGAATCTGCTTGTTGTCGACGGATTAGCAATCCGTTTGTAATTATTTGGATTCCGCAATACATGTGTTATACCCATTGTGGGTAAACCTTGTAACTCATGATTTAAGATTATTTGCAGAAATCTGGGATAGGCCAGGAATATTTCTTTATTCGGCTTCCTCAATATGCTCACCATCCCTTCAAACATCATCTTCGAAAAATTGAATGGCACATCATAAACTACGGCAACGGTTGCATTTTCCAAGTCTCGACTCATGAGAGTCCAAGATCGCTTTCTAGGGGCAAACCCTGAATGATATAATGAATTAAGAATCGATAAATGTTTGGATACATCCCCTTCTGGAATTGTCCCTCATGGACATTCCCTTGATAACCCATAGTTTGCACAAAAATCTTCAGCAGATGATCAGCTGTAAAATGAATCGGATTGTGATCATCATCATGCAATTGCATGCAGGTTCTGATTAATCTTTCAGTTATGCGGATCTCCTACCTTGCCAGGGTAGCTTCTATACGCCTACCATTTATATCATTGTATAATGTGACTGAGCGCCAGAAATCAAGCAAATGATTTCTATATATCACGGGGCACTCTGTTAAGGCAAATCGTATATTCGATCTTTGGAGCCACCTTATAATATCAGCCACCTCCTGATTATCTGCAGTAACTTGTAAAAAAGCACACATGTTGTGCTTGTGCTCAAACAGGTATGCCAGTTCTTCACCCGCCATATCTGTTCAAACAATTAAACACATTCAAAGTAAAAATTAGTCACAAAGCACATATCTTTGAATGATATTAAGTTATAATTTGCAGAGGAAGAGAAGAGATGTCTTTAAGAACCTGTCTTTGACAAATTAAAAACCTACATTCGAAACAGAGAATTAGTAATCAAGAATATTAAATGCCCATTATCACTTAATCGTTGTCGGAAAACACTTAATTGTTGCTTACCGAGTCAGATTGAGTGGGCTGACAAATTAGGTTTAGGAAGTTTAGATGATTGTAATAAGGCGGTTGAGTTTCTGAAACGAGAGCAAGAGAGTGGAAGGTGAGAGAGAAAATTGGCAAAGTTTTCTCTAACTCCCTCTTATATACATTTTGAAAGTGGGTTTTAAATGATTTTTGTCTTGTAATGAGTTAATAGCTGTCAAACAGTAATATTATCCATTTAAATATATTCACATTTAATACCTTGTTCGATAAAGTTCATTTACCAAACCTTGCTCGGAAAAGTGATTATTCACAAGGCTTGCTAGGAACCTTCCATTTTCTAAAATCTTGCTCGTTTCAGGTTTAATTTACAAATTATAGGTTATTTTAGAAATAAAGCTAAGAAAATACAATGAAGGAAGCTTACTCGAAATACAAGATTGCTTGAAAAATGAATCACAAGACAAATAATCAAGTATAAAGTATCAAATAGGCAACCTTGCTAGGAATCAATTAAGATACCCAAATAAACATCTTAGACATACTCCTAATTACAAACCTTGCTCGAATAACTGAACCTATCACAAACCTTACCCGAAGAAGTCAAATAGTTCACAAATATTCAGTCAAGTATACTTTGAAGTAAAGTATGCTTGTAAAACTTCAAGAATAAAAAGTGTGCTAGAAAAGGATTCTAAACACAAAGTGTACTTCGAAAAGCAAAGTATTGAAATAACCAAGTATGTTAAGAGAACTCTTATGTAACAATTCCGGCAAATTCAGGTATACCCTAGCCGGAATATACTATTTACATGTTATTTAATATTGAATATATGAATTATAATGTGATTATACCAGTTTATAAGATTCTCAGTACGAATTATACTCAAAATGTACAACTAGTCGTATCGGAATTACGATTAATCGATGAACGGTTATTGAAACCCGAACGAATCGGGAATTACATTATAGACAAAATATATAATGTTTAGTGATGTTTACGAAGTATTAAAGCTTCGGGATAAGTGAATTATAGCACAGAAAAAGGATTTCGATTTATTAGTACGTCGGTACGATAAACGAAACCTTTAACATCAAACCAAGCAAGAGACGATCGATCAAGCCGAAAAAGATGCACAATTACCGACAATACGATGTGTTAAGTCATTAAATGTCATGGTTTAAGTTTTTAAAGTTTTTAAATCAGTTTTATATATATTTCATTTTTAAGCCGAAAAACGACCGTTTTGGCCTCGTTTTGTGCGGAATTAAACGTTTAACCGAGAAACGAACTGAACCAGATTATCCACAACATTATCCGGATTACACAATCCGAATGTGTGGCCTATATTTGAGATGTGGGCCCCACCCCACACCCTATCATGGACCGATCGGTCCACCTTAACCATAATAACATTTCATTTTCTTTTTTTAACATCCCAACCCCAACTTTCTCTCATCAATCTTCAACATTCATCCAAAGATCCAAGTTTTTAAGCAAGAAAACGAGGTATAGACCGAGTTATAATCGTGTTATTCTTCTTTTCTTGATTCATTTACAAGAAAATGAGGTTTCAAGTGAAATATGGGTGAAAACCCGAGATGAAACCGATTCTTGGAGGATCAAGTGATGTATACAAGTTATACAAAGGATTTTGGTCCAAGAAAGTAGTTAAAAGAGTCAAAAACGAATTTTTACGGTCAAAATCTTTGTTTTGATGTTTTAATCGAAACCATGAGAGAAATGGCTTGATTGTGGGTATAAATTGCTTGGTGTGGTGTTGTTGTGCTTGTAGGTGTTGTATCTAGTGGCTAGCAAAGGCTAGAAACCAAGATCTTTGCGATCTAACGCTAGAAAACACAAGGTAGTTCGGTTTTCGTATGATTTAGATAATTTGGACAGATTGTGATAGACCTAGAGTTGGGTCACGAAATTTCACAGAGATGATCTACACATGAAAATATGAGATCTGTGAATTTTTGGTAATTTTTGGATAAAGGATGAATATTTGGTGAATTTAATGCTCGGTTTTGGCCAAAAATGGTGAAAAATAGGTAAACATGATGAAAAATTCTGGAAAATTTAAGATAAGCTTTTTATAACATATAAAAGTCACACACAAAATTTCAGGTTCATTGGAGAAGTCTAAGTAGGCTTTTCAGTAAAACGAGTTCTAGGGATTTCTAGCTCGGTTTTGGTAAAAATGGCATGAAAAATGAGTTTTTAGTTCTGGAAAAATTACAGGGAACTATGTGGGTGACAGGGGTCATCCCAGAAAAATTTGGGATTTTTCGAAGGTCGTTTGGTATTTTCGACATATTTGGTGTTTAAATGACGTTTAAAAATGGTTAAATAAATTTTAGATATGAAAATTAGATCTGGAAAAATTTTATAAAATTCCTTACTGTCAAAATATGGTTTGTACAAAATTTCAAGGTCCGAGACTAAACGGATATTTATTTGTGCTAAATGGAACTTAAAAACAAACTTTTAAAGCTTAAAACGAGTAAACCGGCGAAGGTCGCCTAAGCGAGCTGACTGGTGTTTGAAAACCTTAAAAATGGATGATTTTTATGAAACTAAGTTAATCAAGTAAAAATAAATCATCCGAAAATAATTCGGATGATTTGGGTAATTTTACCCGACTTAACCGTTTCCGGTGTATTAAAGGCGGAAACGGGCCCCGCGGCCAAACGGGGTGTCTAACCGAGCTCTAATTTCACCACTTTAATGAAAATATCAATAACAACTATTTTCAGGTCGTGTGTGGTCAAACTCATTTTTTGAAAACATAAAGACGGATAACCGTGCTAGGCACGCAAAACGAGAAAACAAACTAACGGTAGTTTTGACTAAAGAACTCTAAGTGATATCACAATCTAAGTCCTGAAAAGTATTTCGGGGTTAACATTGTCCCCGGATCGTGTACGGTACTGGGTTAACAGTGTCCCCAGACGTACCGGTTAACACGAATTTAAGTTATATTGATAGAAATTGTGTAGTAACGATTTGGGGGATCGTATTACAGATCTGTACCAGTAGCCGTGCACCGTAGTACATCTTGCTCACAAGAAGGTGAGTTTTCACGAGCCCCTATTTATTGAACTGTTTTAAATATTTTTCCCGGGGCGGAGAGCATGTTTTTATCAAAGTGTTTAAGTACATGCCGATCGCATGGAAATCAATGTATTTATATATTGTTTATTGTACGGGAATCGTACGGTAATGTATTAAGATGGTAATTGTCTGAGTTGCTAATATTGTAAGGCCCGAAACAGTGTTCTGGGTTAACAGTGTCCCCAGAGGTTATTAAATGTATTTCTGGGTTAACAGTGTCCCCAGAGGCTATTAAATGTATTTCTGGGTTAACAGTGTCCCCAGAGGTTATTAAATGTATTTCTGGGTTAACAGTGTCCCCAACGGTTATTAAATGTGTTTCTGGGTTAACAGAGTTTTCACTTGTAGGCTCAGCATAATTACATCATTAATTTATGATTATTAAAATGATTTGTCATGGTTTACTTAAATTAGCGAAACTCACCAACTATTCGTAGTTGACCCGTTTTCTTTACATGCTTTCTAGGTACACCAAAATTGGAATGAATGATACGTGCTTGCTGATGTGTGCTATTTTGTGGAAGCTTAAGAGTCTATATTTTGTTTTAAATATGTTAATGTACTATCGGTAAAACTTATGTGATAACACCTAGATGGTAACGAAACTCGGAACAATGTAATTCGTTTAAATTAATGTAGTGGTGTTTTCTTTATAAGCAATGATGTTGATATCAGATGTGTCTGTTGCATCCCGTGTACGTTTCCGCTGCGGTTACGGGGTGTTACAGAACTTGGTATCAGAGCCATTGGTTATAAAGAATTAGGATGTCTTTAAAAGATACCTAAAATATAACCAGTAGCTTAAGTATTATAGGATCTGAATATCAACTAATAATTTATTGTGACGAGATCGGGGTGAACTTGGATGGACAAGTGGGTTATAATGGTCCGGAACATAATAACAGACTTGTCTGCACGAGGGAATTCAGGGAAAGTCACGGGGGACTTTAATAGGTAAAATTGGCAACATACGTGCAAATATGTGATAATATTGTTATGTGGTCAAGTTGTATAAGTAAGTGTATATTAATTTGATTATGATTTACACTATGGAAAAACTATATGTTTGTTAACTTGTGTGCAGGTAAAATGTCAAGAACTCCTAGTTTGTCGATTGAGGAGGACCCGGAGGAGGTCAGCTCCTGGGACTCTGGGGCCCACTCGTAGCATCTAGCACAGAGCCTAGCGAGGCTAGCGTTAGGAGTTCCGGCCAGTCCTCCCCAGCTAGGATTGCCAGATCCCCTACCCCATCCGCACCACAGGCCGCCCCTGCACCCCCCGGATTCGGACCACGCCTCACGGCGCGGATCAGTATCCCACATGTCCGACCTACCTCGCCCCCACCCAGACCTGCTACCCGCAGGGGCGAGTCCTCCCGCTCTCAGCCCGAGCCTGCGACTCCACCTGTGTGGGGTCTTCCTAGACAGGAACGGGACGCGGCAGCCTGGCTCCGAGTGCTCACCGAACAGGTGAATGAGCACTCCGCTGCCCTGACGGTGGGAGTCCAGAGGAGGATGTACTTGGGGGATTGCATACTGGACCATCAGTATGCGATTGCCCAGCTGAAGAGGGAGTGCTCATACTCCCAATGGATGCTCGGCCGGATGGAGATGCGGGTCCGGGTTATGATGGCTGTGTTCGTGGTGTTGGTGGCGATATTGGTGGGGTTGGTTTACCACCGTGTTTAGTTGTGTTGGGATGGGAATAGACAGGGACCGCTTTTTGATACTCTGTGTAAGCAGTTAGTGGTGATGCTAACATGGAGTGAATCTTGTTTAGTTATAATACAACCACTGGCCCTTAGGGGGGGTCTCTTTTGGGGCATATCAGTATAGATACTTTTGGGTATCATTCAAGCACTGACCCGTTGCGGGTTATGTCGAGATGATGCCGACATAGGCCCTACGTATGAAAACTTAACTAATGTAATAGTGACAGGAAAGTAATATGAACGGATGTTTGTGTAATATGTACTAACGTTTATTAATGAATGGAATGTTTGTTGTGTTTTATGATTGGAACTTGTATTGATTATATATATTTTCTTGATGTTGTGTAGAATGGCACCAAAACGTTCAGCCCAATTGTCGGAAGTGGACGTGAGCCGTTTGATTGCTCGACAATTGGAGGCGGCGATACCGGATATAGTATCGCGCATCGCCGCCAGTATTAACAATTCGACCAATCCAACCCCTCCGAGCAATCAAACGACCACCAATAATGACGGGGAACGAAATACTAATCCTCCGCAGAATGATAACACAATTCCGAGTAATGACGCACCGCCTAGGGTGGTCGTTACAGACAGTAATGGCCCTATACCTACGGTAGAGACGAACCGTACTGAACCGATTCGTGCATCCAGGGGATGTTCGATCAAAGACTTTATGTTGTGCAAACCTCTAGAGTTTAGCGGGTCTGAAGGACCAAATGGGTTAGTTAAATGGATCGAGAAAATAGAATCCGTTGTGAACATCAGCAACTGCCCCGAGGATTGTGTCGTTAAGTACGCCACCTGCACACTCACGGACCATGCCTTGACATGGTGGAACACCATAGTGCAGACTCGCGGTCAGGCGACGACAAACCGCATGACCTGGACAGAGCTCAAGGCTCTTGTATTGGAACATTTCTGCCCGAGAAACGAATTGCAGAAATTAGAAAACGAATTGTGGAATCTGGAGATGCAGGGGGCGGACCACTTGGGTTATACGAACCGGTTTAATGAGTTGGCGTGATTGGTACCATGGATGGTCACCCAGAGTCGAAGAGGGTGGAGCGTTATATTTGGGGACTAACTCCAGTAGTAAGGAGTATAGTCAATTCTGGGGGACACCAGACGTATGAGGGTGCGGTGACACAAGCTGGTATCGTCACGTATGATTTCGTAAGAAGCGGGTCACTGAAGGTGACGGGAGAATCCGCTGGGGGAAAGCGGAGTACGCATGACCATAGGAGCCTGGAAAAACAGCAAAGTAAACGTGCTAGGCCCACTGCCCAGAACTACGCCATGACTAGTTCGGGCGGAAGGCAGGAACCGCAGACAAGGATGTTTTCCAGGTGTGGGAAATGCGGTTACCAACATGGTGGCGAGTGCAGGGTGGTAGTGTGCCATCGGTGTGGCAGGGAAGGGCACTACGCACCGAGATGTAGGACAAACCTGAACACTCTGAACCGGCAACCGCAACCTATCCGTGTGCAGCCAATTAGGAACCAACCAACCCAACAGCAAAACCCGCAAGGAAGTCAAATGGTGACCACTAGCCGTGCTTGCTTTGAGTGCGGCGGCACAGATCACTTCAAGAAAAACTGTCCGAAGCTGAACCAGGGAGGGAATGGGAGGCAAACTGCGGGCCAGGCATCGTCGTCCAATCCGGCGCGAGGCCGAGCATTCGTGATGGGGGCGAACGAAGCACGCCAGGACCCCAGCGTAGTGACAGGTACATTCCTCGTCTCTGATCATTACGCTTCTGTATTATTTGATACGGGTGCCGACAGAAGTTTTGTCTCCGTTAAATTCCTGTCGATAGCAAACCGGCCGATTAGTGAAACTATAGAACCTTACACCGTAGAAGTCGCTAACGGTAAAACCATGATAGTTAATCGGATAGTTCGGAATTGCCCTTTTATTCTGAACGAACAATCCTTTCTGATTGACTTGTTACCGGTAGAATTGGGTAGTTTTGATGTGATAGTGGGAATGGATTGGTTAGCACGTAACAAAGTAGAAATAAACTGTGAAAAGAAAATCGTCAAGATCCGGGTGTCGGATGACGAGGAGGTATTAGTGCAAGGAGAAAAATCCGGCACCATGATACCATTTATATCCCACCTCAAGGTGTTAAAATATATACGTCAGGGATGTGTGGCGTATCTAGCGAGCCTGACGGCCACTGATTCTGAGGAAAAACGGTTGGACGATATTCCCGTGGTACGCGAATTTCCACAAGTTTTCCCAGAGGAACTTCCTGGATTACCGCCAACCCGACAGGTCGAATTCAGAATCGATCTGTTACCTCAAGCTGGCCCTGTTGCTAAGGCACCTTACCGACTTGCACCATCTGAGATGCAAGAATTATCCAACCAGTTGCAAGAATTGTTGGATAAAGGATTTATTCGTCCTAGTTATTCGCCGTGGGGTGCACAGGTACTATCCGTGAAAAAGAAGGACGGAAGCCTTAGAATGTGCATTGATTACAGGGAGCTGAACAAGTTGACAATCAAAAATAGGTATCCTCTCCCCCGAATCGATGATCTGTTCGACCAACTACAAAGTGCGAGCTACTTCTCAAAAATAGATCTTAGATCGGGATACCATCAGGTTAGAATTCAGGAGGAGGACATCCCAAAAACCGCATTCCGGACTCGCTACGGCCATTACGAGTTCTTAGTTATGCCTTTCGGGCTAACAAATGCGCCAGCAGTGTTCTGGATCTCATGAATCGAGTCTGTAAACCCTATCTCGATAAATTCGTCATCGTGTTTATTGATGATATTTTGATATACTCGAAGAGTAAAGGAGAGCACGAGCAACACTTAAGATTAATTTTAGAGCTTCTAAATCAGGAGAAGTTGTATGCAAAATTCTCCAACTGTAACTTCTGGTTACAAGAAGTGCAATTCCTTGGCCACGTTATAAACCATCAAGGAATACACGTTGATCCAAGTAAGGTTGAAGCAGTTAAGAATTGGCAAGCGCCTAAATCGCCAAAGGAAATCCGCCAATTCTTAGGCTTAGCTGGATATTATCGTCGATTTATAGAGAACTTTTCCAGCATCGCCCAACCTTTAACCCTTCTGACCCAAAAGGATCGAAAGTATGAATGGGGTGAAGAGCAGGAAACGGCGTTTAAAACGCTAAAACAAAGATTGTGCCAAGCGCCGATCTTAAGTCTCCCCGACGGAGACGATGGTTTTGTCGTGTATTGTGACGCATCCCGGAGAGGGTTAGGATGCGTGTTAATGCAAAATAATAAGGTTATAGCCTATGCTTCTCGACAGTTAAAAATACACGAGAAAAATTACACTACTCATGACTTAGAACAGGGAGCAGTTATATTCGCACTTAAAATCTGGAGACATTATCTCTACGGTACAAAGTGCACCATCTTCACCGATCATAAAAGTTTGCAACACATATTCGATCAGAAAGAACTGAATATGAGACAACGAAGATGGGTCGAGTTATTAAGCGACTATGACTGTGACATCCGTTATCACCCCGGCAAAGCTAACATCGTAGCTGATGCCTTGAGTAGGAAGGATCGGGTTAAGCCATTACGAGTGCGAGCGCTGGGGATGATAGTCCAGACGAACCTTTCGGATTTGATTCGAGTCGCTCAACGCGAGGCGTTGAAAGAGGAACAATTGGAAAAAGAGGGACTTTACGGTAACGAGAAGAATTTCGAACAGCGCGTGGACGAAATTCTCTATTTCAAAAATCGGATTTGGATCCCGACCCTCCATGACCTTCGTGAATTAATCATTGACAAAACGCATAAATCGAAATATTCCATACATCCGGGATCGGATAAGATGTACAAGGATGTGAAGGTGTTCTACTGGTGTCCGGGTATGAAAAAGGATATAGCCACATACGTCGGCAAGTGTACGACGTGTGCGAGGGTTAAGGCGGAGCACCAGAAACCTTCGGGAATGTTACAACAACCAGAAATTCCTGAATGGAAGTGGGAGCAGATCACGATGGATTTTGTGACACATCTCCCCAAGACGTCCCGAGGACATGATGCAATTTGGGTAGTCGTGGATCGAGTAACCAAATCGGCACATTTTATTCCGATTAGAAATAATTATAACACCGAGAGACTTGCGCAGATTTATATAAATGAAATTGTGTCTCGTCATGGGATACCCATCTCAATCATCTCCGATCGGGATAGCCATTTCACCTCCAAGCTTTGGCAAGCTGTGCAAGAAGCGCTGGGAATGCGTATTAATCTAAGCACAGCTTACCACCCTCAGACCGACGGTCAGTCTGAGAGGACCATTCAAACCCTGGAGGATTTGCTTCGTGCATGCGTACTGGATTTTAAGGGAAATTGGGATCAACATCTCCCGCTCATTGAATTTTCCTATAATAACAGTTACCATAGCAGTATAAAAGTAGCACCGTATGAAGCATTGTATGGTCGGAAATGCCGATCACCACTCTGCTGGACTGAAGTGGGCGACACACAGGTTATTAGATCAGATCTGGTCCAGGAAACGACCAGCAAAATCCTTGAAATTAAAAACAATCTGAAGGCCGCGCGGGATCGGCAGAAGAGTTATGCCGATACCCGTAGAAAACCGTTATCATTCGAGAAAGGTGATAAAGTGTATTTGAAAGTATCACCGTGGAAGGGTGTGGTTAGATTTGGAAAGGCGCGGAAGTTAGCCCCTAGATACATTGGACCATTCGACATTACTGCAAAAATCGGTCCCGTAGCATACCGATTAGAACTGCCTGATGAACTGAATGCAGTTCACAATGTGTTTCACGTGTCGAACTTGAAAAGGTGTCTGTCGGATGAGACATCGGCGTTACCCTTAGAGGGTGTCCAAATAAGTGATAAACTCAACATTGTAGAGGAGCCCATAGAAATAGTAGACGGGAAAATCAAGCAACTTAGACACAATAAGATCTCGTTGGTCAAAGTTAGATGGAAATCGCAACGATGCCCAGAATATACATGGGAACGAAAGGACGAATTTCAGAAGAAATACCCCCACCTATTTCCGCAAAAGGAAATAGTTGATGCGAAAAATTTCGAGGACGAAATTTTTGTAACGGGGGGAGAATGTAACAATTCCGGCAAATTCAGGTATACCCTAGCCGGAATATACTATTTACATGTTATTTAATATTGAATATATGAATTATAATGTGATTATACGAGTATATAAGATTCTCAGTACGAATTATACTCAAAATGTACAACTAGTCGTATCGGAATTACGATTAATCGATGAACGGTTATTGAAACCCGAACGAATCGGGAATTACATTATAGACGAAATATATAATGTTTAGTGATGTTTACGAAGTATTAAAGCTTCGGGATAAGTGAATTATAGCACAGAAAAAGGATTTCGATTTATTAGTACGTCGGTACGATAAACGAAACCTTTAACATCAAACCAAGCAAGAGACGATCGATCAAGCCGAAAAAGATGCACAATTACCGACAATACGATGTGTTAAGTCATTAAATGTCATGGTTTAAGTTTTTAAAGTTTTTAAATCAGTTTTATATATATTTCATTTTTAAGCCGAAAAACGACCGTTTTGGCCTCGTTTTGTGCGGAATTAAACGTTTAACCGAGAAACGAACTGAACCAGATTATCCACAACATTATCCGGATTACACAATCCGAATGTGTGGCCTATATTTGAGATGTGGGCCCCACCCCACACCCTATCATGGACCGATCGGTCCACCTTAACCATAATAACATTTCATTTTCTTTTTTTAACATCCCAACCCCAACTTTCTCTCATCAATCTTCAACATTCATCCAAAGATCCAAGTTTTTAAGCAAGAAAACGAGGTATAGACCGAGTTATAATCGTGTTATTCTTCTTTTCTTGATTCATTTACAAGAAAATGAGGTTTCAAGTGAAATATGGGTGAAAACCCGAGATGAAACCGATTCTTGGAGGATCAAGTGATGTATACAAGTTATACAAAGGATCTTGGTCCAAGAAAGTAGTTAAAAGAGTCAAAAACGAATTTTTACGGTCAAAATCTTTGTTTTGATGTTTTAATCGAAACCATGAGAGAAATGGCTTGATTGTGGGTATAACTTGCTTGGTGTGGTGTTGTTGTGCTTGTAGGTGTTGTATCTAGTGGCTAGCAAAGGCTAGAAACCAAGATCTTTGCGATCTAACGCTAGAAAACACAAGGTAGTTCGGTTTTCGTATGATTTAGATAATTTGGACAGATTGTGATAGACCTAGAGTTGGGTCACGAAATTTCACAGAGATGATCTACACATGAAAATATGAGATCTGTGAATTTTTGGTAATTTTTGATAAAGGATGAATATTTGGTGAATTTAATGCTCGGTTTTGGCCAAAAATGGTAAAAAATAGCTAAACATCATGAAAAATTCTGGAAAATTTAAGATAAGATTTTTATAACATATAAAAGTCACACACAAAATTTCAGGTTCATTGGAGAAGTCTAAGTAGGCTTTTCGGTAAAACGAGTTCTAGGGATTTCTAGCTCGGTTTTGGTAAAAATGGCATGAAAAATGAGTTTTTAGTTCCGGAAAAATTACAGGGAACTATGTGGGTGACAGGGGTCATCCCAGAAAAAATTTGTAAATGGCTATCCTGTTTGTCCACAAGTGGTTAACAGGACCAAACATATATTAGAATAAAAACAAATTACAATTGCCCCGAACTTTCAGTCTTTAGGTTAATGGCTATCGTTTCAATATGAAAAAAGATGACATGAGCAAACATATACAAGTATATGTCCTTCCAACTTAATCAAATAACATAATTTTAAGCAAAAGTAACTCTTTTGAGTCTTTTAATTGAAAATCCCCTTTTTAAGCTTCTATAAAGCTTTGTACTGAATTGTATTATCATATCTCCGCACCAGTAAACAACTTGTTCTTGTTTTATTAAAATTGTTTTGATCAAAATGTTTCTTAAAAGTTTTCATTTGAGCATATCTTTTTGACACAAAAACACATTTTGACACAACCACAAGTGTATCATATGCAAATAATAATCATCAATGACATTATTAAAGCATGAAGACTTCACAAAATGCATAGTCTAACAAATCATAACAATATCACATCAGATAAAACACATAATCCAGATATCAGACAAGCATTCATTTATACAGTTCAAATCAGGTACTTATCTAGATATCATACACATTCACTGATCATTTTCCAAAGCATCAGAAATACCTAGGATTAACTGTTTATACAATTAGGCACACATCAGTGAACAGCAAAAAGAAGCATATTCAAACACAACAGTTACTTAGATCCTCTATCAAAATGGTCAATTAGCACATAGAGGCACACAACATTCATTGAGACTTTGAAAAAGATAGTCAGTTTGCACAACAAGCACACATCATGAATCAGACTTCATTAGAGTGGATCATCCCCATGGCTTTCAGATGAAAGTTGAACCTGGTTCTATCAAGTGGTTTTATGAATATGTAAGACAAATTATCGCTTGTATCAACACTTTTCACCACAAATAAACCTTTTTCACTACAATCCCTTATAAAATGATGTTTGATTTCAATGTACTTAGTCTTGGAATGTTGTACAGGATTCTTAACAATAAAAGATGCAGTAGTATTATCAATGTAAATAGGGGTGTTTAAGAAATTCAGACCATAATCCAGCATCTGATTCTGAATCTAGAGGACTTGTGCACAGCAGGCAGATGCAGCAATATACTCAGCTTCTACAGTTGAGATTGACACTGTAGTCTCTTTCTTGCATTGCCATGACCCCAATCTGTCTCCCAAAAATTGACAACCTCAAGAAGTAGACTTCCTACTAATATTGCACCCATCATAGTCACTATCTGTGTAGGCAGTTAGATCAAAGGACTGGTTCTTTGGATACCAAATTCCTAGATCTGGTCTTCCCTTCAAATATCTAAAGATCCTCTTCATTGCATCCATATGAGAAACCTTAGGACTTGACTGGAATCTTGCACAAACACAAACAGCAAACATGATATCTGGCCTTGAAGCAGTCAGATACATTAGAGATCAAATTTTTGCTCTGTATTCATGTTCATCCACTGGCTCCCCCTTTTCATCTGCTACCATCTTCTCTTTTGTATCCATAGGAGTTGAAGAAGTTTTAGATCTTTAAACTTGAATTTGTCTAATATCTCCTGCACATACTTAGACTGGTATATTAAAATCCCATCAGTCTTCTGTTGAACTTGCAATCCAAGAAAGAAGTTCATTTCTCCCTTTGAGCTCATATTGTACTTGGATTTCATCGCCTCTTCAAACTCCATGCAAATCTGTTCATTGGTTTATCGAAAAAAGATATCATTAACAAAAACTTGCAGTAAAAGCAAATCTCTTTCTTTCTTCTTGTAAAAGAGGGTCTTGTCAATAGCTCCCCTTTGGAAACCATGTTCAAGTAGATGATTTGATAACTCATCATACCAAGCTCTTGGAGATTGATGCAGTCCATAAAAGGCTTTGTTTAACTTATACACCTTGTTAGGATAATCAGGGTCCTCAAATCCTGGTGGCTGAATTACATACACCTCCTCTTCTATTTTTCCATTCAGGAATGTAGATTTGACATCAAGTTGGAATACCCTTATATTCATTGAGGCAGCATAAGCCAAGAAAATTCTTATCGATTCAACTCTTGCAACTTGTGCAAAGATTTCCTCAAAGTCAATCCATTCTTCTTGTAGGCATTCCAATGCAAAAAGTCTTGCTTTATTCTTAATCACAATACCTCTTTCATCCCTTTTATTCCTGAAAACCCATTTGGTTCCAATTGCATATCTGCTTCTTGGCTTGTCAACAAGTTCCCACACTTGCAGATCTCTTAATTGAGCCAACTCCTCTTGCATAGCCTCTACCCAGCTGTTGTCCTTCAATTCTTTAACAATGTTCTTATGTTCTATTTGGGATAGAAAGAAGGAGTACAAACAAATGTTTGCAGATTCAGATGCACTTCTTGTTACTCTTTCACAAATGTTTCCTGTGATATTTTCAGAAGGATGATTATTTTCAACATAAGAGGATTGAACAATTACATCAGTGGATACATTAGAATCAAGATTTGTGTCATTGAGATCAGGTTCATCATTGATCCAGTCAGTTGTTGCATCATGAAACTCTGGTGCTTCTTCATTGTTTAGTTGAGAGGTAGATGCACCATTGTTTCCAAAATTCAAATTTTGAAACAAGTCCTCAAATCTTGCATTTCTTCTTGCTTCTTCAGTGTTTTCAGGATATGCTTCATTTAGAACATTATTATCCCGATTTTCTTGATTATCTGGATCTACTTGTACATTATTCTTATCTTGAACTTGATCTGGTGCTTGTTCATTTTCAACAATTGAAGGATGCTTAATGAAATTGTATTCTGGTCCTTTTTCAGCAATCTTTGACCACAACTTGTCCAAATCAAGTTTCTTTGAAGATTCTTCTGTAATCACACTTGTCTTATACATAGCTTCATGAAAGTCCTCAGGATAAATCTTGAAGGACTTGATTAGCTTTTCAAGATCAAACAGCCATGCAGCACCATTAACTGTATTGAATTGATTTTCATAGAACACAATATCAGATGATTCAATCACACTCAAATGATCTTTCACATATACTTTATAGGATTTTGAGTGTGTAGAGTAACCAACAAAGATGCAGTCCAAGGATTTTGCTTGAAACTTGTTGAGATAATCGTTGGTGTTCAATAATGAACATTTACACCCAAATGTCTTGAGAAACTTGATGTAGGGCTTTCTTTTAAACAAAATCTCATAAGGAGCTTTGTCTCGATTTTTGTTGAGAAGCACTCTATTCTGAACATAACAAGCTGTGTTAATTGCCTCTGCCCAAAAAGTAACATGTAGAAAAGCATCAGCCAGCATGGTTCTAGCAGCTTCTATAAGTGTTCTGTTTCTTCTTTCTGTAACACCATTTTGTTCAAGAGTTCTAGGAGCAGAGAATTGTTGAAGAATTCCTTTTGCAGTACAAAACACTTCCATTACTTCATTCTTGAACTCTGTACCATTGTCACTTCTCATTATCTTTACCCTTGTATCCAGTTGATTCCCAATCCTGGTTACACAACTCTTAATCAACTCAGCAGTCTCATCCTTTGTACTTCAGAAATAAACCCAAGTGTATCTTGAGTAGTCATCAATGACCACAAGACAATATCTTTTCTTGCCTATACTTGGGATACTTATAGGACCAAAGAGATCCATGTGAAGCAACTCAAGCACTTGATCAATTGAGTTGATGAGTTTTGTCTTGTGTGAAGACTTGTGTTGCTTGCCCATCTGACATGAGATACATTTATCGTCCAATTTTAACTCTCTTGTAGGTAGGCCAGTCACATGCTCTCCCTTCACAAGTCTTTTCATGTTCTTCAGATTCACATGACACAACTTCTATGCCACAATTTTGACTCATTTTTAGTGGCTTTAGAAATAAAACAGGTACCACCCCGTGAAACAACATCATTCATGTTTAGTTCATACAAATTGACATTCCTTGGGGCCATCATCATGATCATGTCAGGAGGGAATTACAAAATCAGGTTTGAGAATGAAATAGTGAGAATCATCAAACCCAACTTTATAACATTTATCACACATCTGCGTTATGCTTAAAGGTTATACTGTAATCCTTCCACATAGAAGACATTGTCAAATGTGACCTTTCCATTTGTCAAGATTCCCTTTCCAACAATTTTATCACCATTTTCATCACTACCAAAATCTACTGGACCCTCAAACTTCTCTTCATAGTTGACAAGTGACCTTTGTCACAAGTTATGTGGCTGGAATACCCACTATCCATGTACCATACTTCATTCAGTGGAGTGGATGGTTCCTGCATAAATCAAAGAAATTGATTAGTTGAGTGATGAAATGCAAGCTGTCTTAACTTGCAAATCTTCAGTATCATTAACAATAGCTGCATTGGATGTGAGAGTAATGGGCATGGGATCTTCATAAATGAGTTCACAGTCATCAGATTCTTCTGATTCATAGCCATAGTAAATTGTGCTTTTCACATTATTATTTGATGAACGTCTCCCAAAAGGGATGATGCTCTTGCACTCTTGCACTACATAGTCCTTAGTGCTTGAAAAATCTCTTACATCAATGTTCCTTTTCTCTTGAACTTTACCCCTTGGTTTCCACAGAAATCCTTGAGGTTCAAAACCATGCTTCAGTAGAAATTTTTCTTCACCAATTAATTATTTTGGTTTCCTCCTTGAGAAACCATTCTTCTTTCCTTTCTTATCATTGGTTGGTGATTTCTGAGAATCATCAGACTTAACTGACTTTGAGTCTTGATTGGAGACAATTCTCAATGGTTGAATGTGTCTTTTCACAGGAGCTTCAGATTTTCTAGGAAGGATGTTTCTTTTGACTTGAGTAGTCACATTCTTCTTTGGTTTCTCTTCACTTTTTCCTTCAATCTTCATACTGTTATCAACCTCTTTCACATTCTTAATAACCGTCTCCTTCTCACTCAACTACCCTTTTCCCAAATGTTCATCATACTTTTATTTGTAAAGGTCAAAGTTTTGACCAAACTTTGTTTCATTGGGAACATGAAAGGGCTTGAAAGTGATTCTTTCATTACAAGAATCAGTATGGTGACCATATTCATCACATACTTTTCCTTTGAACTTTTCATGAGAATTTCCCTTTTTGAATCTCTCACTTGGTCTAGGTGGTTTAACCCCAAGTGTTTTCTGAGTTTTCAAACTATCAAAATCAATTGAAAAAGGTTTAAACTCTTCAATTTTGATGTCCTGTCTTTCAGTCTTGCTTTTCACAAAGATGAATTTCTACAAATTCAAAGGTTCTTAATCCAGGTTTCCCTTGTGTCTTGACTGTCTTTTCTCATACTCTTCCATAATTTCTACTTCTCCAATGTCAAACACTTCATGGCTAGAGAAAACAGGGTATACTAGATTGAGATTTTCACAAATAACTGTTTCATAGGCCTTTTTCTTGTTGTTTTCACTTATCCTTTTCAAAACAGTTTTGCTTGGTGGCCTAACTGCATTGTAGCTTACTTTTGACCTTTCACATATGTCAAAAGACACATGTTCTCTTCTCATTCTTTCATTGTTCTTTATCATCTTAGGAGTCAATTTAGGCAGATCAGGTAGTTTGTCTATTGAATCTGGTTTCTTGTGACTTCTACCTCTTTCTGCAGCTTGGATTTCTTCAGCAAAGATTTGATCACTAGAGTCACTTAGATCATCTTGGTTAAAATCATCTTCATTGAAGTCATCTTCAGAAACATGCACTCCAATTGATTTATCATCTCTTATTTCTTCCTTTACAACGAACTCTCGTGTTCATTAACTTCAACCATTTTGTAGTTGTCAATAAATTCTTCCTTGTCTTGGAAAACTTCTCTGAATTGATTAAAATAACTCTCTCTTTTCTCTTTGTCAACTTTAAGAGAATAATTGTTGTTTAAAGGTGGAGGAACAACTTTATACTTATCTTCTTCTCTTATCTAGTTCAGAATACCACAAATGTTTCCAGTAGACACTAAGTTCTTTAGAAATTCATTCTCAACTTGTAACTTGGGATTCTTCACTTTTTCTTCAACAATCATTTTCTTTAGCCCATAAATTTCAGTCACATATCGTGACTGAGTTCTATAGCTACTCACACAATCATCTTCCAGGCTTATGATCTTCTCTTCATAAATTTTATCACTTGCTTGGTACCCATTAATCATGCTTTGTTTTCAAAAGCATTCACTCTATAACTTGCCTACTTTCACATTTAAAACATTAATTGTTTCAAGTAAATCCGTTGTAGAGGTTGAGTATACCTGTGAAGAAGAAGATTCAGCCTCACTTTCAACTTTAGCCATTAGTGCAACATTGGCTTTGGTGATGTCATCTGCATGGTCACTCCAATCAAAATTCCCTTCTTATTGTGCAGCAAGAGCTACATTTCTGGGTTGATTTTGATTATTTCTGATGGGGTTGTTTGGTGTAAGACCCCGTTACTGATAGCCCTACTTTGGTGTTGGATTTACTCATAATCACAGTTCTACAACTCAGAGTTAATTAAAACTTTACGCGTAATATAAAACTTCAACCATAATATCTTACATAACCTCCAAATCTTGTCTTATAAAACATTCATAGTCATTTAAAACAAAACATAGACTTTCAAACATCACAACATTTCTTCGAGATGCAAGTGTCTTCGGTTCCATGCCATGTGTCTTCAATCACGTGAGCTGCCTCAACCTACTTGCCTGCGTGCTAACTAAAAGTCAGCTACGCTGAGTGAGTTCTAGGTAATCACATAACTTACTTTACATACACAAATACGTGCCCGAAGGTACGCATTACATACTTAACCTGTCCATCAACCTTTCATACACATACATAACTAACCTTACGTTATAAAGAGCATTCGCCCTACATACCTCGGATATTATTAGGGTCCGGTAGCCTCCATCCTCGTATATTATTAGGTTCCGGTACCCTCCATCCTCGAATATTATTAGGGTCCGGTCACCCTTCATCCTCGGATTTTATTAGTGTCCGGTACCCTCCATCCTCGGATATTATTAGGGTCTGGTTACCCTCCATCCTTGGATATTATTAGGGTCCTGTACCCTTTCTTCCATACCTCCTTAACATACTTTCTATATACATAATTGTAAGTTTTGCACATACATACATCATTCATTCTTCATCTTACAACATACATATAACATCAACCATTTCCTGGCAGTACATGCAATTCCAAAGATTGTTCATGTACCGGCAAGAAACCATTCATACATTTCACATGATACATATATGGCATACACTTGTCACTTAGGATAAGTGTGTTAACTAATCACATCGAGTATGCACACAGCCCCGAAAACATAACAAGGAATGGGGCTAGAAACTCACCTGAAGTCGGTTACGTTCACCGTTTATAGTTATTCATTTCTTGAGCGGTGCACGACTAACTGTATAACAATTACACGTATCAATTATCTTTCACTACCCATATCATGTTTCTAGTTTAATTAGTACCCTCAACGAACGGGGTTCCGAGGGAAGCGCCCCTGGCAGCGGGGTCTACGGGCGGCAGCCCCTAGTAGGGTCCAAGGGGCAGAGCCCCTAGCTGGGGTCGAGCTGTCGTTATAAAAATTTTATTTCCATTAACTGTCTTAACACATTTTCCATTAGAATTTGAGTCATCATTAAATTTGCTAACTTAAAAGTTCAAGGGCTTTTTTGTAATTAAACCATTCTTTTATAAGTTCAGGGACCATTCTGTCATTTCATAAAACTTCTAGTTCGTTACTTTGGTCTTAGCGAATTGGGTTATCATAACGAACTGGTCATGTAACGAATTGGACCCTCAAACGAACTGGTCTTCTGACGAATCAGCCCATATAACGAACCACTCCACGTAGCGAATTGGACCTTCTAATTCATTACCTCTTTTAACGAATGGTCAAAGCGAATTGGAAGTTAGTTCGTTATCTTGTCCTTAACGAATTTGAACACGAACCAAGGCTAGTTCGCTAAGCTTTCATTAGCGAATTCACTTGACGAATCACCCCTAGTTCGTTAACTCTCCGTTAGCGAATTAGGGTTAGGGTTTGTCAGAGAATGTCAGAAACATTCTCTTACATCCTAAAATACCCAGCCGTCTTTTCGGCGTCGTCTTTCCGACGCCGCCATGCCGGAAAACCGGGCGGTGTCCGAAAAAAAGTGTTTCAGCACCGTTTTCACCGTTTTTCGTCCCGTTTGATCCTGATCTGAGCTAGGGTGATCCCTAAGCTCATCTTAGGTTCGGTTTATAACCGATTCCATCCGGATCTCGTGACTTAAACGGTTTAACGGTGTCGGCTCGTCGTTTCGCGATTATATCTAACGGGTTTAAGCTCATACAACATCATACTATTATTACCTCGGGTCGGGATCGATTCCTCTTTCTTGTTTCGGCTAGATAAGGAGAGAACTAGAGAGAGAGATCTTAAGTGTGTGTTTTTGTGACACTCGTCAATTTCAGGTTAACTCTGTTAATCCAAACTCCGTCAATTCAAACTTAAGATCACTTGATCTATAACGCACACCTCATTACATTTAAACTAGGGTTTTAAATGACTCTTGACAATTACTACATGTGTAGTCTTTCGGGATTGCACCGAAACGCAAACGAGTTGACGCAAATCATTAGTGAATAAACGAAAAACATCCAAACAATAATTATGTGATAATTATGTGTTAGGCTTATGTGTTATTTGATAATATTGTTTAAAACGTTAACTCAAGATGCAAACAAGTTACTTTAGGCTAGAAAGGTAATAATTAGAAGTTGAGGGGCCTTGGTGTAACATGTTATTATTTAATAATAACCAAAACCCTAACTCTATTTCTCCCTCTCTAACCCGATCGGCAGCCCCCCTCCCCTCTCTTTGCGACGGCAGCCAACAACCACCACCATATCACCTTCGTTTGATCTTGTTCTTCATAATCGGAGCATCCCACACTCGTTTCAAAGCATCTCTCACCTTTCTCTTGGTTGTTTCTGCGTTTTTAAGGTATAAACATGAAACCCTAATTATTGAATATCATGTATTAAGTGTTCTTATGCTTGATTTATGCTAGATGATGATTGTTTATGAGTTGGTTATTGATTTAGATGATCATATGTGATTTTGAACGGTGAAAGATTGTTAAATCATTAATTGTTTGTAAACCCTAGAGAGTTACTACTGATTTTATGGTTAATGATGTTTATTACGTGTTTGGAGATATGTCGTATGCTTAGGATGCATGTTAGACGATTGTTTGTGCTTGCTGAGTTTTGACAGCAGAGATTGTTAAACTTGAACGACATGTGACTTGTTAAATATAAAAGCAAACTGAGCTATTTATGAGTCTAAGAGGTAGAACTCTGAGTCTAGTTTCCAGAAAACCCAACCACACCTAATTTGGAGGTGTTTTGGTTGCTCAAACGATTTAAATGTGATTAAAGGTCAAAACTGGTACTGGACAGATTGTAAGTTATGTTTAGACAACTGTAACTAAATGTTAATATGGAAATTGGTCGAGGTTGTTAACACTACAGGGTACTATGTTGAGTTTAGTTTCTATAAAGTCCAAGTTTGTAATTTTTGGACGAGTAAAGGTTAACTTTTATTATTTTACAAAACTGAAGTGCAAATCTAAATTGTGAGACCTGCTGTTAGGGTGTTTTGTAATTATCATATCTCATGAAATACAAGACCAAATGGGTTGGTTCCACTTCTGGAAGTTAACATGTTGAGTCAAGAGACTAACCCAATTGGTCTTGCATTAATTGGATTTTTCATTTAACGGGAATAACAAATAACATTCTGTTGCGCATGATTTTGACTGCTGTGAGTTTTTCTGTAATGTTTTGATCATTGTGAGAAATCTATGTGGAATAAAAATACAATAAAATATGTTCTGGAAACCTAACTCATGTATGCTTTTTTGACGATTTTTGGTGAATTAATTGAGATGCTATGATCTGTTGAATAGAGTAATCTTTCAAGTAGAATTCTATCTTGATGAAACTAGCTGCTGAACTTTGTGAAAGTACATGAAACGTGCTAATTGCTAGATAATTGTTATGTTTTGACCAAATTTCCCTTGCGGGGAATAATTGCTAGAAATGTACACTATTAATACTTGACACGTAAGTAGTTGTTCACAAATGTAACGTATCACGAATGTGTTTGTTGAGACACACACAATTCACAAACGAAACACGAAACGAATTTTATGTATAGGTATTATGTGCCGAGTCTAGAGACTCGATAATAGTTCCAACACTTAGAAAATCTCATTTGTTGTTTTAGAACGCTAGTGAGGATTTTTCTGTGACGCGCATCCTTTGGTTGACTCGTTTTTGGAATTCTTCGCAAACATTGAGTTTCACGTTCCCCTTTTAACTCTTTTAAAACGCTTTTCACTTGGGGGAGAATACATACTCCGAAAACGCTTTCGATTTTGTTATTAGATTATATATCACTTGTAAAGGCTAAGTGGCAAACAAACCAACTGAAGTCCTTCACACTTCAAACCGTTTAGTATTGGATAATAGCGAGTCACTGTTGAGTAGTACTACTAGGTTTGACAAACCCCACCCAACGTTAAGCTCGACTGGAGGTCGAGTGGGTGTAATTTTGGCTAACACATTACCATGGTCGGGATAGACCTGGTGGCAAGGCACATGATAAACAGTCAGCTTCGGTGTCGAACACTTAGTAATACTTGTTTTATAGACTAGCTACCTATAGATATATAATTGATTTAACATTATCTGGTAACGCAAAACGCAGAACGCTAAACGCAAAACGTAAACGCAAACGCTTTATTGTATATACACTTGTGAACTCACCAACCCCGTGTTGACACTTTTAGTATGTTATTCTCAGGTAGCTGAGGCGGGCGCGCGGTATAGGATCATGCATTACCTTGAACGCTTATGTTTATGCAAACTCATTTTTTAACTGTTATTATTAATTGGGTTTTAAGTCGTCCTGCGTGACGCAGCACTTGGTTTATGGCTTTACGCTTCCGCACTTATTTACACTTAAATGCTTTCGTGGTTTGAAAACTTTACTTATGGTTTGATTATAACTAATGATTCCGATCGTGTTAGTTCACACCCTCTGACGGTAAAACTCCGTTAGTGGATTTTGAGGGTGTGACAGATTGGTATCAAAGCCATTGGTTATAGAGAACTAGAAATTGCATGCATAGTAGACTATAACCGCAACGACCCATTAGTTATAATTATACGCACTGCATATACATTTTGCTTAGTCTCTCGTTATCTTATCTCTTTACCTCATTCACTTATACGCGCGCATACACGACTTACCTGTAGGGATGTCGACGCTATAATCATCATCATCCGATCAGATGACTCATGCTCATGGAAAGGAACCGCAACTACCTACCTCATCGCCACCCTGAGTAGTCCCGGAACTAGAAGCCCTGCACCGAAGAGGTATCGCCTGTCTGGAGGCATGTACGACGACGACGTTTGCTGGGATTGGTACCTGAGTCTTATCAGATGTATGGTCTATCACGAACAAGTTCCCCCGCTACCCCACCCGAGTCGTCCTGCTTACCTCAACACTCTACCACCCATAACCGAACCAACGGAGCGAGTTCTCGCGGCTGTTGTCTCTTGTTTAGAGCGTGATGTGGGTTTTATGCGCTCGGCGAGAGCGGACATTCCCGGATTGATAAGAGATGGAACCGAGGCTAGGGAGGAAATTTCCCGCCTGAAAACGGCTATGAAGGGAATGCAAGATGCTAGTGTTCAACAGATGAAGATTATGAGAAAAATGCAAGCAGAGATAATCGATTTGCAAGAGCAACTCCATGTGGCGAGGACCCGGACAGAGATAGCTCTAGAGCGTTGCGATGTCTTACAGATGCAAATTGCTCAGAATGCAGCAGAACCCGAGGAAGAACCTGAGGAGGAACCCGAGGAAGATCCCGAGGAGGAACCCGAAGAGGAACCGGAGGAAGAACCGGCTAAACCAGAGGCACACTCAGAGGTGTCCTCAGACGGTGACATCTAAGGATGATAACACCTAGATGGAGGGGTTGTCTCCATCCAAACAATTATTTTCTATGATTTTAAGGATTGGTTTTAAATACTTTGTAGCGAATACAATGGTTTTAATCATGAATTATTATTTGGATTATTATATGGTTGTGATGTGATGTTTGTTTCTTTTATTCTTTCTTACCTATCTTTTATTACATGTATGGTGCATTGCATATGAAACCGAGAATTCATGTATAACCTCTTATGCTGTGATTCTAGGAAATGGCTGGAAGAAACGCTGGACACGGTCGCGGTAACATCAACTTAACCGCAGCAGAACTCCAAACCCTGTTGAATGACCTTGCGGCGGCAGCTCTAGCCGCACATGTTCAGAATCAAGCCGGAGGTCCAACTGGAATGTGTACTTTCAAGAACTACCTGGATTGCAAGCCCAATTCGTTTAAGGGAACTAAGGGAGCCATAGGTTTCCTGCGTTGGGCTGAGAAGGCCGAATCAGCTTTCGAGATGTGTAACTGTCCACTTGCCAGTAGGGTCAAATTTGCTACTGGAACACTGGAAGATTCTGCTCTCACTTGGTGGAATTCAAATGTGCAAATTCTTGGATTGGAATTAGCAAACGCTATGAACTGGGAAGAGTTCAAGAACATGATGCGGGAAGAGTATTGTCCTTGAGAGGAAATCGCGAAGTTAGAATCTGAGTTTTGGTCATTGAAAATGGTGGGTTCCAAGATTGAAGCCTACACCACTCGTTCTCACGAGCTATCAGTAATGTGTCCACAGACGGTAGACCCGCCGAGTAAGAGAATCGAGATGTACATCGATGGGTTAGTACCGCAAATTCAGGGTATGGTGACGTCTTCTAAACCGGATACAATTCAACAAGCGATCCGGTTGGCTCACAAACTGACGGATCAGGCCGTGAACCAAGGTGCGTTACTACCTAGAGGTTCAACCTCTAAAACCCGTGACAACCCGAGCACTGACAACAACAGCAACAACAACCCGAGTAATGGAAAGAGGAAATTTGACAACGCCAGGTCCTCATCATCGAACCCCCCCCCCCACAGCAACAACACTACCGTAAGCCGAACTCACTCGGAGCTTCAACAATCAGGGTCCCAACAACAACAACAACGGTGGCGGGCAGGGTTCGAGAGGCTATGCTGGGAAACACCCGAAATGCAACAGGTGCAACTATCACCATGCTGGCCCGTGTGACCGTGTCAAGTGTCTGAGATGCGGAAAAATGGGCCATCAGGCCAAGGAATGTAGGGGAGACCTAGCGGCAAAGGGTGCTCCTAAACCACCCATGGCGACTAAGGGGTGTTTCTAGTGTGGTCAAGAGGGTCATTTCAGGAAGGATTGCCCCAAGCTAAAGCAGAATGAGAACAATGGAGGCAGCAGCAGTGGCGGAAGCAATGGTAAAGGTAGAGCTTTCGTCATTGGGTCGGGCCAAGCCCGCAGCGAACCGTATGTGGTGACCGGTAAGTTTCCTGTGAACCACTGTTTTCCTTCTGTTTTGTTTGACACTCGAGCTGATAGGAGTTTTGTGTCTAAAGCCTTTAGTAAACTCTTAGACTTAATTCCAACCCCGTTAGATGCTAAGTTTCCTGTTGAATTAGCTGACGGTAAGTCTATAGAAACAACTTATGTACTTGCGGGATGTAAGTTGAAACTGTCAGGTCATACTTTTGATATCGACCTCATACCTTTTACACTTGGTAGTTTCGATGTCGTTGTCGGTATGGACTGGTTATCGGAGAACCGAGCGGAGATTATATGTCACGACAAGATAGTCCACATCACTACCCCTTCCGGAGAGATCATTCCGGTCCAGGGCGAGACGAGCGGCATGACCACCAGCGTCATCACCCTCATGAAGGCGCCGAAGTATCTATGAAAGGGTCATCCGGCAATTTTAGCCCATATTGTCGAGAAACCCGCGGAGAAGAAGCAAATCGAAGATATACCGATTGTGCGAGATTTTCCGGAAGTTTTCCCGGAGGATTTTCCTGGACTCCCTCATATTCGACAAGTCGAGTTCCAAAACGAGTTGACCCCCGGTGCAGCACCCATAGCACGAGCCCCGTATCGGCTCGCACCGGCAGAGCTTCAAGAGTTGTCCACTCAATTGCAAGATTTGTTGGATAAAGGTTTTATCCGACCTAGCTCATGACCATGGGGAGCCCCTGTCTTATTTGTTCGAAAGAAGGACGGGACTTTCCGCATGTGCATCGACTACCGAGAGCTGAACAAGGTGACGATCAAGAACCGTTATCCCTTACCCCGAATTGATGATCTGTTTGACCAGCTGCAAGGATCGAGTTACTACTAGAAGATCAATCTGAGATCTGGTTACCATCAATTAAGAGTGCGCGAAGAAGACATTTCAAAGACGGCTTTCAGAACTCGGTATGGTCACTACGAGTTTTCGATTATGCCTTTCGGCTTAACCAACGCACCAGCCGTATTTATGGATCTCATGAATCAAGTATGCAAGGCGTACCTTGACAAGTTTGTGATCGTTTTTATTGATGATATCCTCGTCTACTCCAAGAACAAGGCCGACCACGAAGAACACCTGAGATTGATCCTAGATTTGCTGAAGAAGGAACAACTGTAGGCTAAACTCTCGAAATGCGAATTTTGGCTTCGCGAGGTTCACTTCTTAGAACATGTGATCAATGAGAATGGTATCCATGTCGATCCCGGTAAGGTAGAGGCCATCAAAAACTGGGAAGCACCTAAGACTCCGACTGAGGTGCGACAATTCCTAGGAATGACCGGCTACTACCGGCGTTTTATCGAGGGATTTTCAAAGATTGCTCAACCCCTCACCGCTTTGACTCACAAGGGTACTAAGTACAATTGGGGTGACGCGCAAGAATCCGCTTTCCAATTGTTGATAACCAAACTATGTAGCGCCCCTATCCTAGCCCTTCCCGAGGGAACAGAAAATTTTGAGGTACATTGTGACGCATCGATACAAGGTCTCGGTTGCGTGCTGATGCAACTCGAGAAGGTTATAGCCTATGCCTCTCGACAACTACGGATTCACGAGAAGAACTACACGACCCATGACTTGGAACTCGGAGCTGTGGTGTTTGCTCTTAAGATATGGAGGCATTACTTGTACGGCACCAAGTTTACCATTTACACCGACCACTAGAGTCTCCAACATATCTACGATCAGAAGGAGCTGAACATGCGACAGCGTCGTTGGGTCGAGCTGCTTAAGGATTATGATTGTGCCATCAAGTACCACCCTGGCAGGGCCAATGTAGTGGCCGACGCTCTCAGTAGAAAAGAAACCGATAAACCTAGACGAGTGCGAGCATTACAACTTACGATTCACGCCAACTTACTCGATCAGATTCACGATGCGCAACTCGAAGCCTTGAAGGATGATAATCTCCCATCAGATCTCATGCGATGCATGAACAAGCAACTTGAAACCAAAATCGGACGGGGTCCGATATTTCAAAAACCGGATTTGGGTTCCACGATTCGGAGAGTTGAGAACTCTAGTGATGGACGAATCACACAAGTCCAGATATTCTATCCATCCTGGCTCAGATAAAATGTACCATGACCTAAAGGCACTTTACTGGTGGCCAAACATGAAAGCCGACATTGCCACCTACGTGAGCAAATGCTTGACTTGTGCAAGTATCAAAATAGAATATCAGAAACCATCTGGTCTGCTACAACAACCGGAACTCCCAATGTGGAAATGGGAACACATTTTAATGGATTTCATCACGGGATTACCCAAAACACCGATGGGATGCGATACCATCTGGGTGATCATTGACCGGTTGACTAAGTCTGCACACTTCTTAGCAATCAAAGAATCGGACAAAATGGAAAGATTGACTCGCATCTACATGAAAGAAGTAGTGTCTAGACACGGAGTGCCCGTCTCTATCAAATCTGATCGAGATTCCCGTTTCACTTCGCATTTCTGGAAGTCACTGCAAAGCGCACTAGGTACCCGCCTTGATATGAGCACAGCCTACCATCCTCAGACGGATGGGTAAAGTGAGCGCACTATTCAGACCTTGGAGGACATGTTGCGTGCATGCGTATTGGATTTTGGAAAAAGTTGGGAACCTCACTTACCTTTGGTAGATTTTTCGTATAATAACAGCTACCACGCAAGCATTAAGGCAGCGCCGTTTGAAGCGTTGTACGGACGGAAGTGTCGATCACCTCTCTGTTGGGCAGAGGTGGGTGATAGCCAAATCACTGGTCTAGAACTAGTACTTGAAACCTCTGAAAAGATTGTTCAAATCCGCAACCGTATGGCAGCAGCACGAGATCACCAAAAGAGTTACGCCAACAAGCGTCGAAAGCCTCTTGAATTTCAAGTGAACGACCAAGTATTACTCAAAGTCTCACCTTGGAAAGGTGTGGTTCGCTTCGGGAAGCGAAACAAACTCAACCCACGATACGTTGGTCCCTACCGGATAACTGAGCGCATTGGTCCGGTGGCGTACCGACTGGATTTACCAATAGACTTCAGTGGCATACACAATGTATTCCATGTATCCAACTTGAAGAAATGCCTATCCGATGAAACCCAAGCAGTCCCTTTGGAAGAATTGCAAGTTGATGAACAACTACGCTTCATTGAAGAACCAGTCGAAGTTTTGGATTGGGAAACCAAAACACTCAAGCACAGCAAGATTCCAATCGTTAAGGTTCGTTGGAACTCGAGACGTGGACCAGAGTTCACGTGGGAACGCGAGGATCAAATGATGAAAAAGTATCCTCACCTTTTTGAAGGGTTGACCAAACACCGAAAACCGCGAAACCCGTCAAACCGTCAGAAATCACCAGAGGTATGAATTAAATTTCGGGACGAAATTTCTTTCTACTAGGGGATGATATGACAAACTGAAAATTTTTCTTGCTTTTTCAGACACTCATCGCGACTTGACTCAAATTTTCGGGACGAAAATTCTTTAACATGGGAATGATGTGACACTCGTCAATTTCAGGTTAACTCCTATAATCCAAACTCCGTCAATTCAAACTTAAGATCACTTGATCTATAACTCACACCCCATTACATTTAAACTAGGGTTTTAAATGGCGCTTGACAATTACTACATGTGTAGTCTTTCGGGATTGCACCGAAACTCAAACGAGTTGACGCAAATCATTAGTGAATAAACGAAAAACATCCAAACAATAATTATGTGATAATTATGTGTTAGGCTTATGTGTTATTTGATAATATTGTTTAAAACGTTAACTCAAGATGCAAACAAGTTACTTTAGGCTAGAAAGGTAATAATTTGAAGTTGAGGGGGCCTTGGTGTAACATGTTATTATTTAATAATAACCAAAACCCTAACTCTCTTTCTCCCTCTCTAAACCGATCGGCAGCCCCCCTCCCCTCTCTTTGCGACGGCAGCCAACAACCACCACCATATCACCTTCGTTTGATCTTGTTCTTCATAATCGGAGCATCCCACACTCGTTTCAAAGCATCTCTCACCTTTCTCTTGGTTGTTTCTGCGTTTTTAAGGTATAAACATGAAACCCTAATTATTGAATATCATGTATTAAGTGTTCTTATGCTGGATTTATGCTAGATGATGATTGTTTATGAGTTGGTTATTGATTTAGATAATCATATGTGATTTGAAAACTTTACTTATGGTTTGATTATAACTAATGATTCCGATCGTGTTAGTTCACACCCTCTGACGGTAAAACTCCGTTAGTGGATTAATGGGTATTAATGGTTTATATAATTATGGATCATGGGCTTAAGCCCATGGTCTTTCCTTCTTTCTTTCATAACCCAAGTCCATAACCCATATCCATTTAACCCAACACTAGCCCAACTCGTATTCTATTTATCTAAACCGATAACGACCCACTATAAATAGAAGAAATTTATTTTATTATTATAACCATAAGTAGGGTGTTACATTTGGAGCATTTGGAGGGTTTTGGTGGTTTCTTTGGTAATTCTGGTTCTGGGTTTCAACTTGCTGATTGTTCATCTGGGGTTGCTGGTAGTTGTAAAAATTGGGGTTGTTGTTGTAGTTATTGTTTCTTGGCTGGTTTTGCTGGTATTGGTTCTAATTCCTTGGTTGTTGGTTCTGGTATTGATTCACTTGGAAGTTTCTTGGTTGGTTGCATTCTCTAGCAAAGTGCCCAGGCTGTTGGCAGTTATAACAAATGGCCTTTGACTTATCAAATCCAAATCTTTCATTAGGCCCTGATTGAAGAGATCTACCAGTCCTATTATATAGCATTTTGCTTCTAAGAGCGAATATGGAAGCTTGCCATTTCAAGTCCATATCATCAAGATCATCTGCATCAATCTGTTCTAAATTATCTTGAACAATGCTAGTGTGAACCATATTCTTTGCCACAAAATCATTGTAGGAGTCTGTGAACATTGAAAACAATGCTTGAGTTTCACTTCCTTGGCCAATGTTTCCACCAGCATAGGTAAATATCCACTTGCCATGGAGGGAGAATCATTGTCATCTATGAGTTGGACATTAAACCTTGATTGGCTTCCTTGGTTACTTGAACTACCACCAACAAATGCTTTTGGTGTATCAACACCATGTTCAGTAGGTTTCTTTATTTTAGGGATATGTTGTTGGTTTTAGGTTGAAAAGTTTCCCATAGGTGCAATAAGTGCATTGGACACCTGGAAACATGACTTTTCTTCCTTTATCATTTCATTCTCAATCATCTCTATCTCAGCAGCTTGAAGAAAGCAAATCACATCATCCAGCTTGAGTTGTTCAAAGTTTGGATTCTAAAGAATGAACTTACTAGCTATATACCATTCTTTTGGCATTAATGATAACAGTTTAGTGTTCAATTCAGAATCTGTCATCACATAATCAGTGGTTCTGAGATCATACACAATGGCCAGAAACCTATCAAGAATTGATTTCAATCTCTTCCCATATTTATATTTGAACCTCTCAAGTTGTTGCTTGAGTCTTTACTTTTTGATGTTCTTCAGCTCTGTATTACCCTCAAACATTTGAAGTATTGCATCATACATAGCCTTGGCTGTTGTATGATGTGCAACTTTTGTGAGAATATCCCAAGACAGTAACAGCTTGATCATTGCAAGGGCTCTGTCATCAATTTTCCTCATTCTATCACCCACGGCTTGGTTAGGATATGCACCTTCAGAAGTATATGGTCCATTTTTAATGGAGTTTCACATATCAACGTCATTATAACACATTGCAGCCTCAAACAACACTTTCCATTTGATGAAATTTTCCTGCCAATATAGCCTAGGAATTTTGTTAGTGGATACCTCTTGCTCTTCAAAACCAGACATAACTTTTTTTGGTATTTTGTAAAGGGATTTTAATGAAAAACAGAAGAAATCTAAACAAAGTCAAAAATCATATTTGAAAAACAATAAGATCTGAGTAACAACTTTTAGATCTGATGTATCTGGTTCGATTGGAGCAAGATCTAATAATAAAAATTCAAGCTTTAAGTAAAAACAAGTAAAAGAAGAAACCCAATATTGCAGTTCTGGAAGAATGAAGGAAGAACAGAGTTGCTGATGTCTGGAAACAATGGAACAATACTCAGCTCACATCATTCTTCATATTCAAATAATCAACAATAACCTACGATTCTTCACTTAAACAGAAACAAACGAGCTTTGATACCACTTGTCGGTCCCGTAATGATCACTCAAACTCACAATAAATGCCACAACCCACACAATAAATGTGTCGAAAAGCAGGTTGGTTACTATGCTATTAACGGTAAGAATAGAGATTTGTTAACCGCGGAATCACTAACTAACACTATTTGTTGCATAAAGATATTAAATGTAACAAACACAAACAATCACTCAAAAGATTTCCATTTATAGAAGGTTTTCATACAAATGTAAATCGATTAGGGTTTCTTGTAAGGAATGTTTTTACGTAGAAATCCTAGGACAGCCGTCACACTCAAATCAGGAATATTCAGTAGGTCTGAAAAGTGTAAAGTGGCCAATCCGTCCGTAGGAGGCGTGCCCTAGATCATTCTATTTATAGGCCAACCTCCTGACAGCTGACATTCTTTCTAGAAACCCTAATGATTGGTACATAATCATAAAACATATTAAAAACCATTCTAAGTGTAAAAACAGGTCTTTCGGGTAGACTCTGTGTCTCTTGTCCTCTTCGAGTACACCTGGTAACCTTGAATGTGCTGGTAAACAGTTCTCTGGGCAGAAGAAAATACTCACCCAGCAGACTTCAATCTTCTTGACAATAGCAAACTTTTCCCGATATGATCTAACGAGCAAACTTGTTCTTTAGAGATCCTTTCAACCCTTTGTTAATGAATAACCTATTAGCAAAACCAAGTGTGTTGGTAACACTGTAGCTTGCTCTAAGTTGAACCTTGCCCGACAAAGTACTTAAGATAATTCTTTATCAACTTTCTTCAAGCATACTCGGATCACTATTTATTAATGAATACCTTGCTAGATCTTCCAAATCCTTGGCTTCAAAAGCTTGGTTAGCCAAGAGCATACTCGGAAGCAAACCTTGCTTGGCTATGAAGAACAACCTTGCTAGACATAGTGAACCCAACTCGGATTGACACTAAAGAAGACTTCAAGAAGATAACCTTGCCCGGAAGGCAAAATGCCTTACTAGGACAAGTAAAACCTTGCTAGAAGGTCCTAGTGTGCTTGGTTTCCATTCTTAACCATATCTGAGAAGTGTTGAGAATATTCCAATCTCTCTTAAGTCATATCATGTCAAATCTTTGGCTCAACAGGATCGTTCTAAGTTTATATGTAAACTTTTAGTGGGTTTGAACCTTTTTTATAAATAAAAATATATTGAAAATAAATAAGGTGTTTGATTTGATAAAATGTGTCACAACTCTTTACAAAACTATTAGGTTAATTATAACTATATTAGTAATTATTATTAATATTATTATTAGCATCTCGGTTTGATTTTCAAAAAAATAAAATAAACATTAATTGATGACAAATATATGCACATCAATATATATATATATATATATATATATATATATATTGTATATAATACACCACTTAAGGGTAAATTAAGACGTTTGGATTAAGTAACTTACGACATTCAATGCAATATGTACAACATTTAATGTGGGCAAAAATGTCAATATTTCATTAAATATCACGTCCATTTGTAATCTTTTAAAATATTTACAATTTTCATCCCTTGAAGTTACAACATTGTTTCTTAATCTTTTACTTATATAATATTTTATTTTCACTTTTAACCTAACGGCATCATAAAAACGAGTATTTAATTATCTTTAATTTGAGTATGATATTTCCATAGTTTTCAAAGAAAAAAAAATTTATGCAGCATTGTTCGCGGTTTGGTTTTGATGGTTTTAAATTAAACCATGAGCCAACTTTACATGTTTTTTTTTTGCCATCGAAAACCGAAACTGAACTGTCTAAAATTAATACCCAACAAAGCCGAACCATTACCAACGATAAGTTTTCGATATAGTTTCTACTTCGATAGTAACTTGAGTTTAAAATAAGAAATTTAAATACGCATATACTTTCACTTCAAATTAAACATCAACTACTACGTTACATAAGAGAATCGTAATATGAACAAAGACAACTTTAGTTACATAACTGATAAAACTTATTAGAACACATAAAAGTCGAAATCATAACAAGAACAAAAATTACAAAAAGATTGTACTGAAATTTGGATAAAGTAATGTTGTAAAGACGAGTTTACTCGTATTAAATAAAACTTTCTTTAACTATATTTAATATTTATTATAAAATATATCTAATACTAAATGACTAAATAATTAACATTTCAATATCTAGATCAGCTCCATTTGCAACCATGAAAACAAACTGATGAACGGTCTCATACTTTCAAACGAAACAAAGAACACCCATAGATTTGTTACATGATTACTAAAGTATGTGTTTCCCGCTGCATCGCGCGGGCACTCTTCTAGTATATATATATATATATATATATATATATATATTAACGGGAAAGTTAGAGGGAAAATCTAATTTGAACAATGAAAAGTTCGGTTCATTAAGCAGGTGAGAAATTTATCATTAGTTTATAAAAATTTTATTAGTTGAAAAAAAAGAGATTATTTAATCAAAACAATTAAAGAAGAAGAAAAAAGAATAAAACCGAATAGGGGGTTCGAACTAGTGCCCTGATCGGTCTCTAGGTGCTACAACGTGTTTAAAGAATGAAACTTAAAATATATAACCAGATTTTTCAAATGGTTCCCAAACCCTTAGAACCCTAATTCGAAGAAACCCCAGATTGATGATTATACAATCTCTGTTGATTCGAATTGAAAGGGGGTTTTAATACACAATCAAAACCGATTATGACCCATATATCAATTACCTTATACGAGTGCGAATTGAAGGAGATCAGTGAGTTAGTATTATCCGCCACGAACAGGTTCAATACTCTATCTTGCACAGCCTCTAGGTTGCAATTAGCTTAGTGTTAAGACTCGGAATGTTATAGGAGTATAATGGACGAGTTAATTGAGTTATAAATGTGTATTTATAGGGTAATTTGATCATGCTAGCCGCGGTTTTGCTAAACGAAGATTATGGTGTCAATTAGTTGTCAGTTGCTCCAAATATATAGGAACTGATTCCGCGTTCGATCAACAAACGAGTAGATTATTTCAATTTCGAGATAATCGGCTTAGATGACGGATTCAGATCAAAGGGGGGGGGGTTCCTTATGTCGACGGGAAGAAGAAAAAAAATTAAAATAACTTTTAAATAAATTGCAGCTAAGTCCCTAGGATATGGGTAAGGTTTAAGATGTTGTTAGAACTAAGTGAAAGGGGTTAAATTGTACAATTTAGATAGTTATAACATTTAACAAACGGTTTAGATGAATGTATACATGACCAACATATAATAATTCATACAAGAATATGAAAAAATAGGAGTAAATAAAAATTTAACTGTGTTGGGTTTTCGAGTTTCAAAAATAACGAATGTTACAAACAGCAGATACGTGCGTAAATGATAGATATGGACTTATATGATATATGAACTAAAGATAAGTAATTAATTAACAAGGAAACGTAACGTTTAAAACGGGAATGACTTAGAAATATAATATAAGTAGGAGCAGTTAAGTGATGCTTGTTAATTGATACACAGTTAGCCGTGCACAGCTCAAGTAGGGCATTACCGAAAACTCAAAAAGGAATCGTTTACAGGTGAGTTTCTATCCCCCTTTCCTTGTTATGTTTTCTGGGCTGTGTGCATACTCGATGTGATTAGTTAATACACTTACCTTAAATGGTAAGCGTATGCCTTATATTATTTATGCGATAGTTATTGAAGTTATGAATAAATGCTTGTCAGTACATGAACGATCATCTGATATTGCACATATCGCAAGAAAGGTGATCGTTAGAAGATTGGATTGTTTATATATATGATGCATGAATGATATATGTATGGTATATGAAAGAATGAGAGTATGTGTGAAAGTTTATAAAAATAAAAAAGAAAGAAAGGTATGGTAAGGTTGTACGGAGGAAAGGGACCGAGCCCTAATAAGTCTCAAAGGAAGAAGGAACCGGACCCTAATAATATCCGAGGTAGAAAGGGACTGAGACCTAATAAAGGAGGGACCGAACCCTAATGTAACATCCTGTTTTCTTGTTTCGGTTAATAAAATAAAATATGAGTTACTAGGAGTGAGGCTTGTGTTGGGTCAAGTAATATGGGTAATGGAATTGGGTTAATAAGAAAGGAAGGAAAAGACCATGGGCCTAAGCACATGACCCATAATATATAAACCATAATCAACCATTAATCCATTCATTTCACATATTTCATACGCCACCCAAAACACACACTTAAGCTCTATCTCTAGTTCTATCTTTATCTTAGCCGAAACCAAGAAGAAGAATTGATTTCCGACACGAGGTAATGATAGTATGATATTGTATAGATCCAAACCCGCTAGATCTAGTCGCGAAACAACGAGCCGACACCCTAAACCATTAAGGTCACAAGATCCGGATGAAATCGAGTATAAACCGATAAAAGTATGAGCGTAGGGGTCACCCTAGCTCAGATTCGGATTGAACGGGACGAAAAACTGTGAAAAACGATGGAAAATGGGTGAGCTCTCGCTCTTCCGGTGAGATCGCGGTTTTCCGGCATTGACGGTGCCGGAAAGGCGGCACCAGAAAAGTGTATACGAGGATGTCAGAGAATATTCTGACATTCTGACCTAACCCTAATTCATTAACGGAATTTTAACGAACTAGCTTCAATTCGTATGCTAATTCGTTAAAGAAGGACTTACGAACTAGCCTTAATTCGTATTCAGTTCATTATGAGGATCAGTTGGTCATAAGGTCCAATTCGTTATAAGGGTTCAATTCGTTATGACGTTCAATTCTTTAATCAGACTAAACGAAAAAGTCCAAATTCATTATAAGGACCAGTTCGCTATAAGGTCTGATTCGTCATGAAGACAGATTCGTTATAATAGTCAGTCGTTATGAAGTAGCAAAGGGTTCATTCATTATGAACCCACTTCTTTAAGAACTGGGTAACGAACTAGAAGTTCATTCATTATGAACCCAATTCTTTACGAACCCCAGCCAGGGGCACTGCCCCTTGGACCCTGCTAGGGGATGCCGCCCCTAGACCCGCTGCCAGGGGCGCTGCCCTCGGACCCCCGTTTGTTGAGGGTTATAATTAGACTAGAAACGCGATATGGGAAGTGATACTTAATTGATACGTGTAATTGTTATACAGTTAGTCGCGCACAGCTAAAGAAAGAAAACTATTAACAGTGAACGTAACCGAGTTCAGGTGAGTTTCTAGCCCCACTTCCTTGTTATGTTTTTGGGGCTCTGTGCATACTCGATATGATAGTTAATACACTTACCTTGAGTGGTAAGTGTATGCCTTGTATGATCCATGTATGAGCGAATGCTTGACAGTGCGTGAACGAAATTCGGATATTGCACGTACCGCCAGGTCGTAGTTTAAAGATATGATTGCTATATGTGATGTATGAATGATGTATGTATGTTATATTATGTATGAATGATTGATAGTATGTGAACGATCTTCGGATGTTGCACGTATTGTTAAGGAAAGTATGTAAAGAAAGGTATTGTATGGTTTCACGGAATAAAGAGACCAAACCCTAATAATATCTGCGAGGATATGGACTAGACCCTAATAATATATGTGAGGATAGGGACCTGACCCTAATAATATATGTGAGGTAGGGACCAGACCATAATAATATATGTGATGTTGGGGACCAGACCCTTATAATATATGTGAGGTTATAGGGTGGAAGGCTAATTAAGTAGTATGGATAATTATGTACTATGAAGGTAAATAAAGTATGAAGAATGAATGTATGAACGTATGTAAGAAAGTACTGTGAACAGGTTAAGTATGAATGGTGTACACACCTTCGGGCATGTGTGAAAGTTTGTGAACTAATTTTATGTTGTATGATTAACTAGAACTCACTCAGCGTAGCTGACCTTTAGTATGCACGCAGGTGAGTAGGATGAGACAACTGGCTTGAGCGGGGACACATGCAGAATAATAAGAGTCTGGTATCTGAAGATTCATGATGTTTTATATTTAATGTTTTAATTTTGAAATACAAGAATGTTTTAAGACATGTTATGAATTTTTATGTAACGTTTATGAAAGTTTTAATATTCCGCGAAATTTTTATTTATCTCTGATATTTAGAGCTGTGTATATGAGTAAATCCAACGTCCAAAGTGAGGCACCGGTAATGGGGCTTTACGAGTTGGTATCAGAGTAAAGTTCGAGAGATTTAAGTATCCTGCATGCTTAGAATCGAACAGAGAATGGGATTTAAGTAAGAAAAGAAAGAAGATGTCAATTCAAGATAGCCATGTGTCACTCAAGCAAGCTAAGTAAAGGTACAATGTAAGATTGATTTATGTGTAATATAAGAAATTAGCTTAATTGCTAAATAAAAAATGTATGAATGCTAGCTTAATTGTTAGGGATATGAGTATATGATGATATGAACTGTTTGATTGTCTAACTATTAGAAGTAGAACTAGCACAAGTGGACTCACGAAGGGAAGTGTATAAGACATGGAGAGTAACATGATCAGCTAATCAATGCTTGCCGTTGTAATTACCTGTTAGCCTTACTACCCTTGTACTAAATGGTTCCTTAAGTGATAACGTTTGTGTTTCCATATAGAATACGAATGGCTGGAGCTAGGAAAGTTGCTGGAAAGGGAGGACGTACGGGACGTCATGGTAGGCCAAGCAATGTTCAAGAACCGTCGGTATAATCAGCTACTAACACCGAGGGAGAAGGAGGTGCAGCTGGTCGAAACCCGAGTAAAATCGAAGGGTATCAACTTGACTCTGCTGTTCAAGCTGCCATTGCTCAAGTAGTAGCCACTGCTGTGAAAAATTTGACTCCTGAAGGGTCTGCTGGAAGCCATGGAAGAGCTATGAAGTCTGGGGAGAAGAATAAGAAAGGATGATGAGAAGGATAAGGAGGAATCAAGTGTGGTAAAGTCGGTGAAAGTCGATGATAGGAAAAGAGGTGAGGTGGGTGCAACTATAAGTCTTTCTAAGGTTGTGACCCGCCGAAGCTAACTGGTTTGGGAGATGCAATCGCTACTCTCCAATGGATAACAGCGATGGTCAAGGTTATCCAAATCAGCGAATGCCGTCCCGAGCAAGTTGTGAGTTATGCTACCCAATCTTTTGGTGATGAAGCCATGTACTGGTGGGAGTCTGTTGAACAGAGGAAGACCCAAGAGGAGATCAAGTCTATGAGGTGGGATGATCTCAAGGAATTGGTGATGAAGAGGTTTTGTGCAGATAAAGAGGTTGAAAGGGTTGAAATGAAGTTCTTGAGTCTGAAGGCGGGTAAGATGACATACCGCGAATACACCACTGAATTCAACCTCATGTCAAGGTTGGTGCCAGACATGGTGAACACTGAGGCTAAGCGGATCAAGTGTTACATTAGGGGACTACCACAGAATGTTCGCGTCTTAGTCAAGGCTAGTAGACCGGTTACCTTTGTTTCTGCTGTAGGGCTCGCCGAAATGGTTTACGATGACTTGTCAGCAGATGATATTGTGGCATAAAAGAGGAAGGGTAAGAAATGGGTCGCTCCTATCAAGCGACCCGGCACTCAATTGTGGAACCTAAGAGACAAGAAGTAGAAGGTATGGGAGAAGAAGTCGCGCAAGACTTGTGGTAAAATGCACGGAGGGGAATGCAAGTGGAGTAGGAGTTCAGATGTTTATCACAAATGTGGGAAGGTTCACGGTGGGGAATGTAGGCTTCGGTCTAATGTGTGTTATAAGTGTGGGAAGGCAAGACATTATGCCAATAAGTGCAGTGCAAAGCCTGCGTGTTACAAATGTGGCAAGACAGGCCATATAACAAGAGAGTGCACCGATGGTGAGGCTAGAAGAAGTGGAAAGAAAGAAGCTAATCAAGCAAAGCCAAGGACGATAGCCTACATGCTGACCCAGGAACAAGCTAGACAGATCCCTGATCTTGTCACAGGTACGTTTATAGTGAATGGTATTTCTGCTCCGTATTGTTCGATTTAGGTGCGAATAGAAGTTTTGTAGCTATGACGTTTAGTAAGTTAGCAAAGATGAAATATTGCCGTGTGCCTGAAACTTTTAAAGTAGAAACCGCGAGTGAGACCTCGGTTAGAATATTGAGAATGGTTGAGGATTGTAAGATAGAATTGGAAGGACATGAATTCCCTGTTACTTTGTGTGTCATGACTTTAGGAGGGTTCGATGTGGATTTGGGAATGGATTGGATATCTGAGTTTGAGGCTCAGATAGTGTGTAAGAGTAGATTGATAAGGTTAACATCCTTGGATGGTGATACAGTGACAGTTTACGGTGATAAGGAAAGTTCAGGGCTTAATGTCAATACGATGATAAAAGCCGAAGGGTTATTAAGACGAGGGTGTGGTGCCTAACTGCCGTATGTTGTTAAAGCTACGGCCGAGACGAAAGAAGTGAAAGATGTTCCTGTTGTGTGCGACTATCCAGAAGTGTTCCCTGAAGACCATCCGGCGTTACCACCGGAGCGTGAGATAGAGTTTCAGATAGTCTTAGTACCAGGAGCTCAACCCGTCGCGAAAGAAACTTACCGTCTGGAGCCGTCCGAGATGAAAGAACAGATGTCCCAACTACAAGAAATCCTCGACAAGGGTTTTATTAGGCCAAGTGTTTCCCCGTGGGGTACATCAGTGATGTTTGTTAAGAAGAAAGATGGAAGTATGAGAACGTGCATAGACTATCGCGAGTTGAATTAGCTTACGGTGAAGAACAGATATCCGTTGCCACGGATTGATGATTTATTTGATCAACTACAAGGTTCGAGCTGGTTATCGTGGATAGAACTTAGATCAGGCTATCATCACCTGAAAGTGAAGGAGGCAGACATCCTTAAGACAGCGTTCTGGGCGCGGTATGGACAGAACGAGTTTCTTGTGATGTCATTTGATCTAACAAATGCTCCTGCAGCATTCATGGACATGATGAATAGGGTTTGTCGACCGATGTTGGATAAGTCAGTTATCATTTTCATCGATGATATATTGATTTATTCAAAGAGTGTGCCTGATCATGTCAAGCTTCTGAGAGAGGTGTTGGAGACTCTGAAGAAAGAAAAGTTGTACGCTAAGTTTTTGAAATGCGCTTTCTGGTTAAGAGAAGTGTAATTCTAGGTCACATGATTAATCCTGAAAGGATTACCGTGGACCCAGCTAAGATTGAGGCGATAAAAAATTGGAAGACTCCACAGAATCCGACTGACATACGAAGCTTCTCAGGATTAGTTGGCTACTATAGGGGATTCATCGAAGGTTTCTTCAAGATAGCTACACCGTTGACTGGTATGACCTGAAAGTCGGTAGTATTCAGTTGTGGAAAGTTTCAAGAAGAAGCTTTCGATGAATTAAAGAAAATACTCACGCAAGCTCCAATCCTTGCTTTACCCGATGGTAACGAGGATCTGGTTGTTTGTACGGATGCTTCGCATCGTAGATTAGGTTGCGTGTTGATGCAATGAGGGAAAGTGATAGATTACGCGTCTAGACAGTTGAAAGTCCACGATAGTACTTATCCGACGCATGATTGAGAGCTAGAAGCAGTAGTGCTTGCTCTCAATATATGGAGGCATTATCTGTATGGTACTAAGTGTACCATTTACGCAGATCATAAGATTTTAAAGTACTTCTTCGAGCAGAAAGAGTAGAACGTCAGACAGAGAAGATGGTTGGAGTTAATTAAGGATTACGACTGCGACATTAAATACTATCCTGGTAAAGCTAATGTGGTCGCCGACGCGCTAAGTCATAAGAACGAGGAAGTCATTGCAACAGTGAAGTTATAATAATTGATTATGAACTCAAGCCTATTTGAAGAAATCATCAAAGTGCAGTCAGAAGTGCTATTAAATGAAGGGATAATAAAGAAAGAAACGATTTTCGGTCAGCAAGATGAGTTGATAGAAAACACGAATGGTGTGAAGATTAGGTTTGACTGTATATGGATTCCACGTCACGGAGATCTTAGAGGTCGAATCTTAGATGAAGCTCATAAGTCAAGATACTCAATTCATCCAGGAACTACAAAGATGTACCAAGATTTGAAGAGAGATTACTGGTGGCCAGGAATGAAGAACGATGTGGTGGATTATGTTAGTAAGTGCTTAACTTTCTTACAAGTCAAAGCCGAACATCAGAAGCCTTATGGGAAAATGCAACCGCTTGAGATACCTTAATGGAAATGGGAACACTTCACCATGGATTTCATAACAAGCTACTTCGTACAGCTAAGAATCATGATACCATCTGCGTGATTGTGAACCCTTTGACCAAGAGTGCTCACTTTCTGCCTATATGAGAGGCTATCTCGTCCGAAACGTTAGCAGGCTTGTTCATAAAAGAGGTTGTGACTATAAACGGAGTACCTTTATTGATCGTGTCTGATAGAGTTACTGGGTTTAATTCGAGGTTTTGGAAGAAGTTCCATGAAGCATGGGAGCGAGAATGAACATCAATACGGCTTATCATCCTCAAACAGATGGACAGTTTGAAAGGACGATCCAAACCCTTGAGGATATGCTACGTGCTTGTGTTTTAGACTTTGGAGGAAGTTGGGATGATCATCTGCATCTAGCAGAGTTTTCCTATAACAACAGCTACCATTCAACTATTGGTATGCCCGTTTGAGATGCTTTACGGTACGTGGTGTGGAACCCCGGTATGTTGGGGAGAGATTGGTCAGAAAGAGATGGGAAGTTTAGAAGTTGTGCAAAAAACTTCTTCAAATTTTGATCAGATCAAAGCAAGAATAAAAGATGCTCAAGACAGACAGAAGTCGTATGCTGATAAGCGCTGACGACCGGTTGAGTTTAACGTTGGTGACAATGTGATGCTCAAGGTCTCATCTTGAAAAGGAATTATTCATTTTAGGAAGAGAGGAAAGCTGAGTCCAAGGTACATTGGACCGTTTAAGATCATATATCGTGTGGATGAAGTGGATTACACGCTAGATTTACCCAAGGAGTTAGAAGGAATTCATTCTACCTTCCATGTATCTCATTTGAGAAAATGTCTAGCTGATGACACGTCGCATGTACCATTAGTAGACATTGAAATTGATGAACAGTTAAACTATATCGAGCAGCCTGTAGAGATCGGTGACCACAAGGAAAAGCAGCTTCGTCATAAACACATCCCATTGGTAAAAGTGATATGGAAGCATCGCAAGTGATCGGATGCCACTTGAGAAGTAGAAGAAGAGATGCGCAAGTTTTATCCAGGATTATTTCAGTAATAGTTAGGTTTCGGGGAAGAAATCTCTTTAAGGAGGGAAGACTTGTAACATCCCGTTTTCTTATTTCGGTTAATAAAATAAAATATGAGTTATTAGGAGTCGGGCTTGTGTTGGGTCAAGTAATATGGGTAATGGACTTAGGTTAATAAGAAAAGAAGGAAAAGACCATGGGATTAAGCCCATAACCAATAATATATAAACCATAATCACCCATTAATCCATACATTTCACATATTCCATACACCACCCAAAACACACACTTAAACTCTCTCTCTAGTTATCTATTTATCTTAGCTGAAACCAAGAAGAAGAATTGATTTCCGACCCGTTCGTTGAGGGTTATAGTTAGACTAGAAACGCGCTATGGGTAGTGATAGTTAATTGATACGTGTAATTCTTATACAGTTAGTCGCGCACAACTAAAGAAGGGAATAACTATTAACGGTGAATGTAATCGAGTTCATGTGAGTTTCTAGCACCACTTCCTTGTTATGTTTTCAGGGTTGTGTGCATACTCGATGTGATAGTTAATACACTTACCTTGAGTGGTAAGTGTATGCCTTGTATGATCCATGTATGAGCGAATGCTTAACGGTGCGTGAATGATCTTCGGATATTGCACATACCGCTAGGTGGTAGTTTAAAGATATGATTGCTATATGTGATCTATGAATGATGTATGTATGTTATATTACGTATGAATGATTTATAGTACGTGAACGATCTTCTGATAATGCATGTATTGTTAAGGAAAGTGTGTAAAGAAATATATAGTATGGTTGCACGAAATTAAGGGACCAGACCCTAATAATATCTGCGAGGATATGGACCAGACCCTAATAATATCTGTGAGGATAGGGACCAGACCCTAATAATATATGTGAGGTAGGGACCAGACCCTAATAATATATGTGATGTTGGGGACCAGACCCTTATAATATCTGTGAGGTTATAGGGCGGAAGGCTAATTAAGTTGTATGGATAGTTATGTACTATGAAGGTAAATAAAGTATGAAGAATGAATGTATGAACGTATGTAAGAAAGTAATATGAACAGGTTAAGTATGAACGGTGTACACACCTTCGGGCATGTGTGCAAGTTTGTGAACTAGTTTTATGTTGTATGATTAACTAGAACTCACTCAGCATAGCTGACCTTTAGTATGCACGCAGGTGAGTAGGATGAGACAGCTGGCTTGAGTGGGGACACATGGCAGAAGAATAAGAGTCTGGCATCTGAAGACTCATGATTTTTTATATTTAATGTTTTAATTTTGAAATACAAGAATGTTTTAAGACATGTTATGAATTATTATGTAACGTTTATGAAAGTTATAATATTTAGCGAAAGTTTTATTTAACTCTGATATTTAGAGCTGTGTTTATGAGTAAATCCAACGTCCAAAGCGAGGCACCGGTAACGTGGCCTTACACCTAATAATATCTGAGGAAGAAAGGGGACCGAGCCCTAATAATACTTGAGGAAGTAGGGCGTAATGCTCTTTAAAACGTATAAGTATGTAAAGTAAGAATAAATAAGAAAGAATGAAAGAATGAAGAAGGTATATACTTATGTATGTACGAAAGAAAGGTAAGCAGGTTATATAATATGTATCTTCGGATGCCTATGTGTAAGTATGTGAATGTATTCTATGTTACTCGATTAACTAGAACTCACTGAGCGTAGCTGACTTTTAGTATGCACGCAGGTAAATAGATTGAGGCAGCTGGCTTGAGAGAGATACACATTGCATGATTTGAAGGGAATGGCATCCAAAGAAGATTTTTCATGATATTTTAATAAGCTACTTTGAGTTATGTTTAAAGACAAGTATTGAATGTTTGTAATGAATTGTTGTTTTTATTATTTCCGCGAAAGTTTAAATTAACTCTAATATTTAGAACTGTGTTTATAAGTAAATCCAACGCAATGTTGGGTACCGGGAACGGGGCCTTAGACTACCCATGCTCAACAAGTTCAAACCTATCAACCCCACATCCTTCAAGCTCCTCTTGTCAATCAAGATCATCCTTACCTAACCCAACCCTATAAAATTCCGTATTCGCAAGCTCAAGTTTACCAATCATACTTTAATCAAATCCCAGTCGTGCAACCCCTTCAAACTCAACCTAATCAAGCTATTCCGAGTAAATTTACCTCGACTGCTCAATCTCTTATGAATTCAACTCCTCAAGATGCTTCAAGTCAAACCAATTAAGCTACTCAAGGACTCTAAAGACTTTTGCCGATTTCCTTATTTTATCATTTACTTTGTCTTTTCCCAATTATGAATTGTAATGACTCTTTATGCCATTGAATTACTTAAGTTTCAATTATTTATCCTTTGCATATCGTATCTCACGAATAGAGGTTATTTTATTTAAATAAAATTGTTTATTATAGCAAACTTCTATCTTATTTTCTTATTCTCAGTCATCACAAACTATTTTTATAGTTTCAACTTTTAGTAAGTTATTCATTTAGTGTATGAAGATCTATACAATTATGTCAAAAGGTGTTTTAGAAATTTGATTGTCCACTTCAATTTTGAAATGTTTTATACATCGGTGATTTTCTAGTCTTATAGTTAAAACTCCTTAAGACTTTTGTTTCCTCGTGAAATTATGTTTTCAAGTGTTTTGTAAACCACACGATGAGACAAATTATGTGGACCATCCGACGATCTAAGTAATTACAGGTCGACACATAATTATCCAAGTCCTCGCATGGAAATCATAATACGTACAATTGTGTGTCATAATATAGAATCAAAAGTAGTTGGGATATCGGTACAAATATAAAGATGATAAGAATATGTTGGATACGCCACTGGTACATCCTATATATAAGTGGCCTTATTGAATTTTCATTTGAGGCGTTGTTTTGACTATTTAAAGTTCTGTGTTATGATGAGTTTTAAATTATATTTAAAATTTTCTTTACCTCATATTTTAATAGTTTTGTTTTGGTATTCTTTAATTTCGGGACGAAATTCCCAAAAGTAGGGGATACTGTAACAACTCGGGTTTTTCGTTTATTATTTTACTAACCGTTACCCGACCCGTTTCTAAGATCGGGTAATTTAATCAATAAATTATCACATTTATCAAGTTATTAAAATTTTATTACTATGTTTTTATTATATTTAATTAATTTATTAAAATAACATAGAATTATATTCAAATTACACTCTAAACTAAGTTATAATCTATTATGCATCCTCACTTCTAGTCCAGGGGCTAAATTGAAATTATGCTCAAATATTATATCCAACCCTTCAACTCATACCCGTAGACCCGTATGAATCAAACCCGCGATCAAATTGATGTCTTGTACCATAATATTTGTACTAGTCATGGAATTAATCAACTGCAAGATCATTATTATACCTTTAGCGATCACACCGACACTTTAGTTATAAAATATTGATCAAAACGATCTCGTTTACCATTCTATTAAAACCGCCGTTAGCATATTAGGTATTATACCATCTAGAGATCATATTAACTCAATTAATCTCGTCTGCACATTCATATATACGTCGCAAACATAACCCCTATGGTTAATTACATTAACGCAACCTGATTGTACTAACTTTGATTCAAGTTCTGCCGTCACTATTACGCTTATTTAACCCATCAATTCGTGTTCATTTTAAGTGATTAATATATGTATCTGATTCGTTTTAATACCATAAACATTAACCCTACAGTTAATCGGTCAAACAATTTACTATTTGGCCGATTGTGATTCTTGGGCTCCTAGTTTGATTTGGGTTTTAAACTGTCTGTTTATAAATTTTTGTTCTCACATTGTAATCAACTGACACCCAGAGCAGATGGTTGGTGGGGGGCGCCGGTTCGAGTCCCTCTCGTTTTTGCTTTGTTTTTTTGGAAACCTGATATTTTACCTATTTAATCCATAAATTGCAATATAACTAATATAAACTTGATAATTAATTCATATTTTAATGAAACCAACTCGTTTAGGTGGTTGTATTCCGTACTTTTTATTAAAACCAAACACATGTATATATAGGTATGTATATATACGTATATATATATATATACTAGTTTTATCCCCCATATTACAAGGGTTGATTTACGTTATTTGTCTCTGATATTTATTTATTTTTTGAATTTTTATGTTTTTTATTGTATTAAAGTTAATAATATACTTATGGTTTGATTATAAATTGTTTCACAAACAAATGAGACGTTATAACCCGGTTTAAAAACTATATGAGTTTGATGAGACCGAAGACCCGTTTATTTTTTTTACTATAAAAATGGTTTTTTAATCATAAATAATATAAATCGGTTTTTAAATAAATCAGATATTAATTTGTAGTATATCCCTACTTTATATGATTTTAATATCAAATATTTGATGAGATTAGTTTTTAATTTAATGAGATGTTATAACCCGTTTAACAAATATATGAGTTTGATAAGACTCATACCCATGAATTTGGGTCAAATACATGAGAAACCTCCATTTAAAAATCAAGCAAATCTGGTGACTCCAAAAAAATGGGGAGCGATCACATCGTGACACGTAAGATTTTTATGGTTTCATTTATATATATTAAACTTATGTGCATAAATGGGTCATAACTTGTTAAAGCTTTTAATAAATAAATTCTAATGTGTTTTTGACAAATATTATTATTATTATTATCTAATTTTGATTTTTGTTTAAAGTATTCAAATATTAAATATCTGCCCCTTGGACCCTGCTAGGGGCTGCCGCCCCTAGACCCCGCTGCCAGGGGCGCTGCCCCCGGACCCCGTTCGTTGAGGGTGATAATTATACTTAAAACGCGATGTGAGTAGTGATAGTTAATTGATACGTGTAATTGTTGTACATTTAGTCGTGCTCAGCTCAAGAAAGGATTAACTATAAACGGTGAACGTAATCGCCTTTAGGTGAGTTTCTAGCCCCACTTCCTTGTTATGTTTTCGGGGCTGTATGCATACTCGATGTGATAGTTAATACACTTACCTTAAGTGGTAAGTGTATGCCTTGTATGATTTATGTATGATGATTGCTTGACGGTGCGTGAACGATCTTCGGATATTGCATGTACCGTTAGGTGGTAGTTAAAGATAAGATTGATATGTATGATGTAAGATATGATGTATGCATAGTGTATGTATGATATGTTGATGGTACGTGAACGCTCTTCTGAGATTGCACATATTGTCAAGGAAGGTATGTAAGAACAGGTATGGTACAGTTGCATGAAACAAAGGGACCAGACCCTAATAATATCTGTGATGGTAGGGACCAGACCCTAGTAATATCTGTGATGGTAGGGACCAGACCCTAATAATATCTGTAATGTTGGGGACCAGACCCTTTATAATATCTGTGATGTTGGGACCAGACCCTTTATAATATCTGTGATGTTAGGGACCAGACCCTTATAATATCTGTGAGGTTATAGGGCGGAAGGCTCTTTAAATAGGATGGATAGTTATATATGAAGAGTAAGTATGATTAATGTACACCCGTTCGGGCACGTTTGCAAGTATAAGAACAGATTGTATGTTGTATGATTAACTAGAACTCACTCAGCATAGCTGACTTTTAGTATGCACGCAGGTGAGTTGGTTGAGGCAGCTTGCATAGGAGGAAGCACATGGCATAAACTTGAAGAAGCTGGCATCTCAAGAAATGTTATGTTATTTTTAAGACAATGTTTTATGTTTAAATAATTTGGATGCCCGTTATGACAAAAAAGAATGGTTATGTAATATAATGGTTTGAATGTTTTAATATTCCGCGAATGTTTTAATTAACTCTGATATTTAGAACTGTGTTTATGAGTAAATCCAACGTCCAAAGTGAGGCACCGAGAACGGGGCCTTACAGACACCTACCTCATTGTAATATTTTTAATGATTGACACACTTAAAACTTAAATATCACAAGGTCTTTGGTCCAGTAGTATACAGATGTTGGGTAAATATGATATTTATTAAATGGCGATGATGCAAATCTCATTGTCAACAAAAATGTAAAGATTTAGAATTAGTTAAGATATTGTAAGTTTGTCGTTTTGAAAAGGTAAAAAAACTTGAATTAAAAAACTAATAACACATCTATCTATCTATATAATAAAAGAGTGGATCTTCAACAAGCTACTCTTTTACATCTCACCAAAAGGCTCTATTCTGCCACACGACATTAAAATAACTAATTTTATCCACTTGTCATATTAACATTTCATTCACCATGCCATTTTTTAAATCAAAAAATCACAAAAACCCTAGATAATTAGTGATCAACCTGTTTTATTGCTTATTATTTTCACAAAAAGCCAAACTCTACTACCATTTTTCCATGATTCTCTCAACCAAATGTTTACTCAATCCAAGCCAATCAATTAATCAAGGTATGTTTTGTTGTTCCAATTTTGAAATTATTTATGGTATGATTCTTATGAATCCTTGACTCAACATTCATTTGGTGGTTCAGATATTAGCTTCCACGGATACTGCAGTTTGATACAGATGAAATTTATATTCAGCAAGTATGCTTTATGTTTATCTGTTTGATTTGATTTGATTCGATTTCATTCGTCCCTTTGTTCAATTATTAATATTTTTTGCCCTAATACAATTTTGTTGTGATTAAGAAGTTCAATAACCCCACAATTCTTAAAGTCATATTAGATTTTTAGAAATTTTAATTATGAAAAGCACCTAATTGTATTTGCCTTTTGTTGTTGAATATCAATTTCATTTGTTGACCAATATTGTTTATTTTCAACCCTAATTCTTAAAGTTAAAAGAGTTTTCTCTAATAACACTGCCAATTGGTTAAGCGAAAGGCAATATTCATCTGTTGAAGACGTCTTCTTCTTTGATGCGTTTGTTTGATGTGTTTGTTGCAACATTAAATCCAAAGTCGAAGGAAGTTTCGGTCCACCTTATTACAAATGGTCCAATTTTATAATGTTCGATCACCTCTTATTATGTTTGAATCTTCAAATAACCATACTGGATATAAATATTGTTTATTTTTGCTTCGTTTTTCTTTTATTCTTGCATTTTTTATGTTATTTAGTTTGCAATTATGTATGATTACCTTTTGTGAGTACACATGGTATTGTAAAATCATTCTATATTGGTTTATTAACTGTTTTATATGCTGCAAATCTTATGAGAAAACTCTATTTATTGTATGTGCATAATGATTTGACAAAACTCAGATAGTTTTTCTAACAGTTTAAAGTTATTGTCGTTTGCTTTGGTAAATATTACAACAATCAGGATATGTTAAATGTTCATTTAAATCTACACATGAAATGCCTACAGATCTCAAGTCCGATTGGTCAAAGTCCAATATCTTATATAGTTATCTGTCTTATGTTTAATCCATATTTTATATAACAACTCGGGTTTTCATTTCCTATATTAAATCCAATACCCAACCCACTTTCGTTTTCATGTAATTTAAATCAATAAAAAAATTATTTAAATTATTTACATTATAAATCCTTTTCTTTATTTATTATTATTTTATGAATATTATTCATTATATTTATATTTATCTAATTTTCTTTAATTGCTTTTTAATTATATAGCTTTTTTTACCCAAAACCTTAGTTTTAACTCACCTTGTATCCAACCTCAAAGATCAAGGACCCCTTAGCAATAAATTCAAAATAATAATAGTAATAATAATAGTATTCTCCTACTTCTTCCCCATAGGCCGACCCCCCCCCCCCCTGTAATTACTTGTTCCTTAATTCTCAAGTTATAATAAAAAATTAATACTTCCAAATCTTTTTGACATATAATACGCGTTCCACTGACGTTTTAATTATAGAATAGCGATCAAAAACGATTTCGTTTATATTATTAGACAAACCGTCATCGGGGTTTCCTGTTTTGCCTCATTCATTAATCAAAACGCAATTAAACTCTTATACATCTTGCAAACAAGCCGGCGACCTCAGACCATCAATTAATTGCAGTATATCAATCATTTTAGTCGCGTGCTTTAGCCTCGTCATTCACCATCAATCCATCATTATTTTTGGTAATTCTTATGTGTAACATGTTCGTTGTTATGCCATTAACGATAACCCTAACATTAATTGAGTAAACATAAAGCTGATTAACCAATTGTAATCCTAGGGTTCATAGTTAATTTGGGGGTTTTATCAGGTTTCACATATAAGAATTTGTTTGTGTGTTTAAACAAACGAATACACCAGCGTAGATGGCTGGTGTGTGTTGGTTAAAGGCTTGATCTGGCTGGGGCCGCAGGTTCGAGCCTCCCCAGCCCTGTTTTTTTCTGTTAATTTTGTTAAAACTGTTCTAATTACTTTAATGGTTATTAAATTCATTTATAATCAACATTACATTATAACAGAGATAGCACCCTTCCACGTTCTCCATGAGACGTCGTAAAATTAAATGAACATAATCCTCTGGCAAGTTTCTCCTTGAAAACTATCACGTTGACGCACTCGAGACAATCAATCAACACATCAGTTACCGGCCTTAACAATCATTCAAGATATCATAACACCATTTATGATTTACCATAACTCTTACTGAAACCGTCGACGTTTCAAGTGAGGTGAGGCAGTTATCCCAATAAATAAACCGTTACGTCATCTTCAATTAGATCTCAATTATTGATTCTTTGTTCTACTGCAAATACACATAATCCCCAAGTTTTTCACCACTACATCACACATCTGACCTTGTTTTGTTGTCTGACTCTTGAATTAGGGTTTGTTATACTAGCGTTTGAAGATCTCGGTTACAATTATTCTTGAGTGGGTTTGATTTGAGTTCTCTGTGTCATCTTTTATATGAGATCAACATTCTAATTCAACTGTTCCCATTCAGAATTAAACCCAGGTATGATTATTTGATTTTTGTACGATTCTTGATTATTCAATACTCTCTTGATTTAATTCATGATTAGTGCTTCTAATTGATATTTACCAATTTCATTTCAACTGCAAGATATATTTGGATGAAAATGATTATTTAACATTAAAGTTAAGGGATTATTTTGCAAATTTGAATATTTTGTAAATTAGACCAATTGTTAGTTTTAGATATTATTACAATTATGACATTTGAAATCTTAGTTATCCTATCTCAAAGTGATATATTCATATATCAGGTTTTTTGTCATTGCAGATTGTAACAAGTGTGTGAAGAAGATGGAGAAAAACTGATTGAAATGAATTAAGACCATCTAAGAAATAAACGATTGGTTTTTTAGTTAGCCTATTTGAGATTTTGAGCTACAAATTGAGTATCTAGGTGTATGTTTCACAATTTAATTAAACATGGAAATTGTGTTTCACTATAATTTGCATATTCTTTACGTAAGCTCTTTGTTTTCAACGGTGCTAATTTGCATATTGATTGACGGATTGATGCCATTTTTCAGTATAGGTATGTGGAATATTATTATCTCGCCGTTAATTTCGTGTTATTTTTGAGTGCTTTAGGTTTTGATTTGTTTATTCTATCAATTGATTACGAAAATAGTTGAGATTCTTAAATTATTAAAAATTTCGATAATCAATTGAGTAATATACTTGCAGCTTAGTGTAAACGAGCCAAGATGAGCATGGGTTCTACTAAGCTCGAGCTAGGTTCGTTTAGAGCTTGTTTTTAAACTCGAGCTCTGTTCGTTAGTAAAGGTATTTGTCTATCGAAAACCAAAACCAAATTGTCAGACATTTAAAACCTAATAATAACGAACCATTACTAAAAGTGTTATGTATCTGCTAGGAATATTTGGATTAAAATCATTATTTAATTTTAAGAATAAGGGATTATCTTTTTAGATTTGAATATTATGTAAATTAGGCAAGTTGTTAGTTTTAAATATTATTACAATTATGACATTTGATATCTTTGTTATCCTATCTAAAATTGATATATTCATATATTAGGTGTTTTTTCATTGTAGATTGTAACAAGTGTGTGAAGAAGATGGAGAAAAAACTGATTGAAATGAATTAAGACCATCTAAAAAGTAAACGATTGGTTTTTTAGTTAGCCTATTTGAGATTTTGAGCTACAAATTGAGTATCTAGGTGTATGTTTCACAATTTAATTAAACATGGAAATTGTGTTTCACTATAATTTGCATATTCTTTACGTAAGCTCATTGTTTTCAACAGTGCTAATTTGCATATTTATTGACGGATTGATGCCATTTTTCAGTATAGGTATGTGGAATATTGTTATCTCGCCGTTAATTTCATGTTATTCTTGAGTGCTTTAGGTTTTGATTTGTTTATTCTATCAATTGATTACGAAAATAGTTGAGATTCTTATATTATTAAAAATTTTGATAATCAATTGAGTAATATACTTGCAGCTTAGTGTAAACGAGCCAAGATGAGCATGTGTTCAACTAAGCTCGAGCTAGGTTCGTTTAGAGCTTGTTTTTAAACTCGAGCTCAGTTCGTTAGTAACGGTATTTGTTTATCGAAAACCAAAACCAAATTGTCAGACATTTAAAACCTAATAATAACGAACCATTATTAAAAGTGTTATGTATCTGCTAGGAATATTTGGATTAAAATCATTATTTAATTTTAAGAATAAGGGATTATCTTTTTAGATTTGAATATTATGTAAATTAGGCCAGTTGTTAGTTTTAAATATTATTACAATTATGACATTTGATATCTTTGTTATCCTATCTAAAATTGATATACATATATTAGGTGTTTTTTCATTGTAGATTGTAACAAGTGTGTGAAGAACATGGAGAAAAAACTGACTGAATTGAATTAAGACCATCTAAGAAGAAAACGGTTGGTTTTTCAGTTAGCCTATTTGAGATTTTGGGCTACAAAATGAGTTTCTAGTTGTACGTATCACAATTTAATAAAACATGCAAATTGTGTTTCACTATGATTTGCATATTCTTTATGCAAGCTCTTTGTTTTCAACGATGCTAATTTGCATATGGATTGACGGATTGATGTCATTTTTCAGTATAGATATGTGGAATATAATTATCCCACCGTTAATTTCGTGTTATTTCTGAGTGATTTAGGTTTTGATTTGTTTATTCTATCAATTGATTACGAAAGTAGTTGAGATTCTGGAATTATAAAAAATTTTGATACTCAATTGAGTAATATACTTGCAGCTTAGTGTAAACGAGCCAAGATGAGCATGGGTTCAACTATGCTCGATCTAGGTTCATTTAGAGCTTGTTTTTTAAAGCTCGAGCTCAATTCTTTAGTAACGGTATTTGTTTATCGAAAACCAAAACCAAATTGTTAAACATTTAAAACCTAATAATAACGAACCATTACTAAAAGTGTTAGGTAACTGCTAGGAATATTTCGATGCAAATCATTATTTAATTTTAAGAATATGGGATTGTTTTGCTGATTTGAATATTATGTAAATTAGGCAAATTGTGAGTTTTAAATATTATTACAATTATGACATTTGGCATCTTTGTTATCTTATCTCAAAGTGATATATTCATATATTAGGTGTTTTGTCATTGCAGATTGTAACAAGTGTGAAGAAGATGGAGAAAAAACTGACTGAAATGAATTAAGACCATCTAAGAAGTAATCGGTTGGTTTTTTAGTTAGCCTATTTGAGATTTTGGGCTACAAAATGAGTTTCTAGGTGTATGTTTCACAATTTAAGAAAACATGGAAATTGTGTTTCACTATGATTTGCTTATTGTTTATGAAGCTCTTTGTTTTACACGGTGCGAATTTGCAAATGGATTGACGGATTGATACCATTTTTCAGTATAGATATGTGGAATATTATTATCTCGCTGTTAATTTCGTGTTATTTTTTAGTGATTTAGGTATTGATTTGTTTATTCTATCAATTGATTACGAAAGTAGTTGAGATTCTTGAATTATAAAAAATTTCGATAATCAATTCAGTAATATATTTGCAGCTTAGTCTAACCGAGCCAAGATGAGCATGCGCTCCACTATGCTCGAGCTAGGTTCATTTAGAGCTTGTTTTTTAAAGCTCGAGCTCAGTTCGTTAGTAACGGTATTTGTTTATCGAAAACCAAAACCAAATTGTCAGACATTTAAAACCTAATAATAATGAACCATTACTAAAAGTGTTATGTAACTGCTAGGAATATTTGGATTAAAATCAATATTTAATTTTAAGAATAAGGGATTATCTTTTTAGATTTGAATATTATGTAAATTAGGCCAGTTGTTAGTTTTAAATATTATTAAAATTATGACATTTGATATCTTTGTTATCCTATCTAAAAGTGATATATTCATATATTAGGTGTTTTTTCATGATAGATTGTAACAAGTGTGTGAAGAACAAGGAGAAAAAAACTGACTCAAATGAATTAAGACCATCTAAGAAGAAAATGGTTGGTTTTTCAGTTAGCCTATTTGAGATTTTGGGCTACAAAATGAGTTTCTAGGTGTATGTTTCACAATTTAATAAAACATGGTAATTGTGTTTCACTATGATTTGCATATTCTTTATGCAAGCTCCTTGTTTTCAACGGTGCTAATTTGCATATGGATTGACGGATTGATGTCATTTTTCAGTATAGATATGCGGAATATTATTATCTCGCTGTTAATTTCGTGTTATTTCTAAGTGATTTAGGTTTTGATTTATTTAGTCAATCAATTGATTACGAAAGTAGTTGAGATTCTTAAATTATAAAAAAATTTTATAATCAATTGAGTAATATACATGCAGCTTAGTGTAAACGAGCCAAGATGAGCATGGGTTCAACTATGCTCGAGCTATGTTCATTTAGAGCTTGTTTTTTAATGCTCGAGCTCAGTTCGTTAGTAACGGTATTTGTTTATCATAAACCAAAACCAAATTGTTAAACATTTAAAACCTAATAATAACGAACCATTACTAAAAGTGTTAGGTAACTGCTAGGAATATTTGGATGAAAATCATTATTTAATTTTAAAAATAAGGGATTGTTTTGCAGATTTGAATATTATGTAAATTAGGCCAATTGTGACTTTTAAATATTATTACAATTATGACATTTGGCATCTTTGTTATCCTATCTCAATGTGATATATTCATATATTAGGTGTTTTGTCATTGCAGATTGTAACAAGTGTGTGAAGAAGATGGAGAAAAAACTGACTGAAATGAATTAAGACCATCTAAGAAGTAATCGGTTGGTTTTTTAGTTAGCCTATTAGAGATTTTGGACTACAAAATGAGTTTGTAGGTGTATGTTTCACAACTTAAAAAAACATGGAAATTGTGTTTCACTATGATTTGCATATTATTTATGCAAGCTCTTTGTTTTACACGGTGCGAATTTGAAAATGGATTGACGGATTGATACCATTTTTCGTATAGATATGTGGAATTTTATTATCTCGTTGTTAATTTCGTGTTATTTTTTAGTGATTTAGGTATTGATTTGTTTATTCTATCAATTGATTACGAATGTAGTTGAGATTCTTGAATTATAAAAAATTTCGATAATCAATTGAGTAATATATTTGCAGCTTTGTCTAAACGAGCCAAGATGAGCATGCGCTCCACTATGCTCGAGTTAGTTTCATTTAGAGCTTGTATTTTAAAGCTCGAGCTCAGTTCGTTAGTAACGGTGTTTGTTTATCGAAAACCAAAACCAATTTGTTAGATATTTAAAACCTAATAATAACTAACCATTACTAACAGTGTTATGTAACCGCTAGGAATATTTGGATGAAAATTATTATTTAATTTAAGAATAAGGGATTATTTTTCAGATTGGAATATTACGTAAATTAGGCCAATTGTTAGTTCTAAATATTATTACAATTATGAAATTTGACATCTTTGTAATCCTATCTCGATGATGTGTATTCATATATTAGGTTTTTTGTCATTTCAAATTGTAACAAGTGTGTGAAGAAGTTGGAGAAAAAACTGATTGAAATGATTTAAGACCATCTAAGAAGTAAACGGTTGGTTTTTTAGTAAGCCTATTTGATATTTTAAGCTACAAAATGAGATTCTTGGTGTATGTTTCACAATTTAATTAAACATGGAAATTGTGTTTCACTATAATTTGCATCTTCTTTATGCAAGATCTTTGTTTTCAACGGTGCTAATTTGCATATGGATTGACTGATTGATGCCATTTTTCAGTACAGGTATGTGGAATATTATTATCTCGTAGTTATTTTCGTGTTATTTGTAACAATCGTCAATTTCAGGTTAACTCCGTTAACTCAACTCCGTCAATTCAAACTTAAGATCATTGAATCTATAACACACACTTCATTACATTTAAACTAGGGTTTAAATGACGCTTAACACTTACTACATGTGTAGTCTTTCGGGATTTGCACCGAAACGCAAACGAGTTGACGCAAACGATTGATGAATAAACGAAAAACGTCAAAACAATAATTATGTGATAATTATGTGTTAGACTTATGTGTTATGTGATAACATAGTATAAAACGTTAACTCAAGTCATAAACAAGTTAGTTAAGTTAGAAAAACAACACTTGAAAGTAGAGGGACTTGAGTGTAACTTGTATGTCTATAAATATATCATTAACTTAAACCTAACTATTATTATTATTATTAACCCTAACCCGATCGGAACCCCACCCCCCCCCCCCTCTCCTTGGCTGCCGTCCATCTTATACACACATACAACCCTCAAATCAAGTGTTTGATTGAAGAACTAGGTGCTAGGAAGGTATAATTGATCATCCTTTACATTCTTGTTGATTGATTTTGATGTTTGTTGGGTTAATAACAAACCCTAGGCTGCCGATTTTGAGTATGTACATAGCTAACATGATTGTTGTTATTTTGATGATGATTTGATAACTAGATTGAATCTTGTTGTATGGTGATTGTTGTGTTTTTGATTTGAGTTCAAACACAAACCCTAATCTTGTATGTAATGTGAAATTGATGTGCATGGATGGTGTTTATGGGTCTAGAGGGTTATATGGATGCATGATAGTTCATAGATTGTTATTATGTTGAGTTTGGATGCAAACAGATTCTGGACAGAATGTGTATACGATGTTTAAGTGACTGTAACGAAGTGTAAACGTGAAAGTTGGTTGAGATTGTGGGTACTGCAGTAAACTAGGTTGAGTCTAGTTTCTATAAAGTATAAGTTTGTAATTTTTGTACAAGTAGAAGTTAACTTTTATGATGTTATAAAAACGTTGTGCAAAGCTGAGCTGTTAGACCTGCTGTTAGGTTATGTTGTAAATGTTATATCTCATGAACTACGAGACCAATTGGGTTGGTTCCACTTCTGGAAGTTGACTCATTGAGTTAGGAACCAATCCCAAGTGGTCTTGCATTTATTGGATTTTTCGTTTAACGGGAATTGCAAATAACATTCTGTTGTGCATGAATCTGACTGTTATGAGTTTGCTGTAATGATTTGATGATTGTGAGAAAACTATGAGAAATAAAAATGTAATAAAATATGTTCTGGAAACCTAAGATATATGTGCTTCTGTGATGATTTTTGGTAAATTAATTTAGATGCTATGATCGGTGAAGTAGTACAATCTTTCTAGTAGGATTTCTGTCTCGGTGAAACTAGCTGCTGAGTTTTGTGAAAATGCATGAAATATGAAACTTGCTAATTTATTATCGTGTTTTGACCAAATTGCCCTTGAGGGGAATGATTGCAAGATAATTGTCGTGTTTTGACTAAAATGCCCTTGCGGGGAATAACTGCTAATTGATTGTCATAATTTGACCAAAATGCCCTTATGGGGAATAATGGCTAGTTAATTGTTATTTGTTGACCAAAATGCCCTTACGGGAAAAATTGCTAGTAATGTACGTTATGAATACATGACACGTATATGATTGCTTACACATGTGATGTGTCACAAAAACACTTGTTAAAGTCACACACGATTCACGAACGAAACACGAAACATGTTATGTGCATAGGTATTATGTGCCGGGTCTAGAGACTCGATAATATTCCGACACTTAGAAAAATCTCTTTGTTGTTTTAGAACGTTAGAGAGAGTTTTTCGGTGACGCGCATCTTGGTGATTTATTTTGGGAAATTCTTCGCAAACAGTGAGTTTCACTTTCCCCTCTTTAAACTGTTTTCAAACGCTTTTCACTTGGGGGAGATAACATACTCCACAACGCATTTAAGATTTTGTTATAAATTATATATCACTTGTAAAGGCTAAGTGGCAAACGAAATATTTGAAGTCCTACACATCGAACCGGTTAATATTTAGAATAGCGAGTCACTGTTGAGTAGTACTACTGGGTTTGACAAACCCCACCCAACGCTAAACTCGACTGGAGGTCGAGCGGGTGTAATTTTGGCTAACACGTACCATGGTCTGGAGGACCTGGTGACAAGGCACTTACTAAACCAGTCAGCTTTGGTGTCGAACACTTAGTAATACTTGTTGTATAGACTAGCTACCTATCGATATATAATTCGACATAACACTATCTGGTAACGCAAAACGCTTAACGCAAAACGCCGTAACGTGGTTACGCAAAACGCTTAACGCAAAACGCCGTAACGTGGTTACGCAAAACGCTTAACGTAAAACGCTGAACGCAAACGCTAAACGATTTATTTTATATAACTTGTGAACTCACCAACCTTGTGTTGACACTTTTAGTATGTTATTCTCAGGTAGCCGAGGCGGGCGCGCGGTTTAGGAACATGCATTGCTTGAAAACGCTTTTGTTATGCAAACTTATTTTTAACAGTTATCATTGGTTTTAAGTCGTCCTGCGTGACGCAACTTTTGGTTAAAGGTTTTTACGCTTCCGCATTTAATTAATCGTAAACGTTTTCATGGTTTTGAAACTTTATTTTATGGTTTGATTATAACTGATGATTCCGATCCTGCCAGTTCACACCCTCTGACGGTAAAACTCCGTTAGTGGATTTTGAGGGTGTGACAGATTGGTATCAGAGCCATTGGTTATAGCGAACTAGAAGCTGCATGCATACTAGACTATAACCGCGAAGACCCATTAGTTATAATGATACGCACTGCATAGGTATGTGTAGTCTTGAAATCTTATCTCTTTACCTCTTTCACTCATACGCGCGCGCATACACGGCTTACCTGTAAGAATGTCGACGCCGCCATCATCATCATCATCCGATCCGATGACTCATGCTCACGGGAAGGAACCGCAGTTACCTACCGCATCGCCACCCCGTGTAGTCCCGGAACACGAAACTCCCGCACCGAAGAGGTACCGCCTATCCGGAGGCATATACGAAAACGACGTTAGCTGGGATTGGTACCCTAACATGATCAGACGTATGGTCTATCGCGAACAAGATCCCCCGTTACCTCACCCGAACCACCCTGCTTATCCCAACACCCTACCACCCATAACCGAACCTGTAGAGAGAGTTCTCGCACCTGTTGTTTCATGCTTGGAACGTGACGTGGGTTACATGCGCTATACTAGGGCCAACGTTTCCAGACTGTTGAAGGACGGAACCGGGACTAAGGAGGAGATTGCCCGCATGGCAGCGGCAATGAAGGAAATGCAAGAGGCTAGTGATCAACAAATGAAGATTATGGGGAAGATGCAAGCCGAGATGATAGACTTGCAAGAGCAACTCCAGGTAGCAAGGACCTGAACCGAGATAGCTCTAGAGCGTTGCGATGTCTTACAAATGCAACTTGCTCAGAACGCAGCCGAGGCTGAGGCCGAGCCTGAGCAGAGCCTGAAGTGGAACCTGAAGAAGACCCCGAAGAGGAGCCTGAGGAGGATCCCGAGGAAGATCCCGAGGAGGAACCCGAAGAAGAACCGGCTGAGGAAGAGGCACACTCAGAGGTGTCCTCAGACGATGACATCTAGTGATGATGACACTTAGATGGAGGGGTTGTCTCCATCCGAACTATTATTTTTCTATGATTTTAAGGATTGATTGGAAATACTTTGTAGCGAATACAATGGTTTTAATCATGAATTTTTATTTAGATTAATATGTGGTTGTGATGTGATGTTGTTTCTTATTTCTTTCTTACCTATCTTTTTATTACATGTATGGTGTGTTGTATATGAAAGAAAAATTCATGTTTAACACTTTATACTGTGATTCTAGGAAATGGCTGGAAGAAACGCTGGACGTGGACGTGGTAACATCAGCTTGACTGCAGCTGAACTCCAAACTCTGCTGAACGACCATGCAGCGGCCGCTTTAGCCGCACACGTTCAGAATCAAGCTGGAGGTCCAAGTGGAACGTGTACCCTCAAGAACTACCTTGACTGCAAGCCCAGTACGTTTAAGGGCACTGAGGGAGCTATAGGCTTCCTGCGTTGGGCTGAGAAGGCCGAGTCGGCATTTGAGATGTGTAATTGTCCCCCTGCCAGTAGGGTCAAATTTGCTGCTGGAACACTTGAGGATTCTGCCCTCACTTGGTGGAATTCGAACGTGCAGATCCTAGGATTGGAACTGGCTAATGCTATGAACTGGGAGGAGTTCAAAAACATGATGCGAGAGGAGTACTGTCCGAGAGAAGAGATTTCGAAGTTAGAAATCAGAGTTCTGGTCACTGAAGATGGTGGGCTCGAAATTGAAGCCTACACTACCCGTTCACACGAGTTGGCTGTGATGTGTCCGCGGATGGTGGATCCACCGAGCAAGAAGATCGAAATGTACATTGATGGGTTAGCACCGCAGATTCAGGGCATGGTGACGTCTTCCAGACCAGCCACGATTCAACAAGCGATCCGTTTAGCTCACAAACTGACGGATCAGGCTGTGACCCAAGGTGCGTTACCACCTAGGGGTTCGACCACTAAGGCCCGTGACAACCCGAGTAACGACAACAACAGCAACAGTAACCCGAGCAGCGGAAAGAGAAAGTTTGACAACGCCAGATCTTCATCCTCGAACCTCCCACCGCAACAGCACTACCGTAAGCCCGAATTCGCTCGGAGCTTTAACACTCAGAGTCACAACAACAATAACAACGGTAGCGGGCAGGATTTAAGAGGATATGCTGGGAAATATCCGAAGTGCAATAGGTGCAACTATCATCATGTTGGCCCGTGTAACCGTGTCAAGTGTCAGAGATGCGGAAAGATGGGTCACCAAGCGAAAGAATGTAGAGGAGACCTTGCGGCAAAGGGTGCTCCTAAACCACCTATGACGACGAAGGGATGTTACGAATGTGGGCAGGAAGGTCACTTCAGGAAGGATTTCCCAAGCTGAAACAGAACGACAACAATGGGGGTAATGGAAGTGGCAGTAATGGTGGAAGCAATGGCAAGGGAAGAGCGTTTGTAATTGGGTCGGGTCAAGCCCGCAATGATCCGCACATGGTGACTGGTAAGTTCCCTGTAAACGATTGTTTTGCTTCTGTATTGTTTGACACTGGAGCTGATAGGAGTTTTGTGTCGAAAGCCTTCAGTCAACTCTTAGACGTAACTCTAATTCCGTTAGATGCTAAGTTTCCTGTTGAATTAGCTGACGGTAAGACTATAGTAACGACTCATGTACTTGCGGGATGTAAGTTAAAACTGTCAGGTCATGTCTTTGATATCGACCTTATTCCTTTTACGCTTAGTAGTTTCGATGTCGTTGTCGGCATGGACTGGTTATCCGAGAACCGAGCGGAGATTATATGCCACGATAAGATAGTCCATATTACCACCCCTTCCGGCGAGATCATTTCGGTCCGAGGCAAGAGAAGCGGCATGACCACCAGCGTCATTACCCTTATGAAGGCGCAGAAGTATCTACGAAAGGGTCATCCGGCAATTTTGGCGCAGATTGTTGAGAAACCCGCGGAGGAGAAACGAATTGAAGATATACCTGTTGTGCGAGACTTCCCGGAAGTTTTCCCGGAGGATTTTCCCGGACTCCCTCCTATTCGTCAAGTCGAATTTCAAATCAAGTTGACACCCGGTGCAGCACCCATAGCACGAGCCTCGTATCGGCTCGCTCCGGCGGAACTTCAGGAGTTGTCCACTCAGTTGCAAGATTTGTTGGATATGGGTTTTATCCAACCTAGCTCATCGCCGTGGGGAGCCCCTGTCTTGTTTGTCCGAAAGAAAGACGGGACTTTCCGAATGTGCATCGACTACCGGGAGTTGAACAAGGTGACGGTCAAGAACCGTTATCCTTTACCCCAAATTGATGATTTGTTTGACCAGCTTCAAGGATCGAGTTACTACTCAAAGATCGATCTGCGATCTGGTTACCACCAGCTGAGAGTGCGAGAGGAAGATATCTCAAAGACGGCTTTCAGAACACGGTATGGTCATTACGAGTTTTCGGTTATGCCTTTTGGCCTAACCAACGCACCAGCCGTATTTATGGATCTCATGAATCGAGTATGCAAGGCGTACCTCGACAAGTTTGTGATTGTTTACATCGATGATATTCTCGTCTACTCCAAGAACGAGACTGACCACGAAGAGCACTTAAGGGTAATTCTGGAACTATTGAAGAAGGAACAACTGTATGCTAAACTCTCGAAATGCGAATTTTGGCTTCGCGAGGTTCACTTTTTAGGACATGTGATCAACGAGAATGGTATCCATGTCGATCCCGGTAGGGTAGAGGCCATCAAAAACTGGGAAGCACCTAAGACTCCGACTGAGGTGCGGCAATTCCTAGGACTGGCCGGCTACTACCGGCGTTTCATCGAGGGATTTTCAAAGATTGCTCAACCCCTCACCGCTTTGACTCACAAAGGCACTAAGTACAATTGTGACGCGCAAGAACCGCTTTTCAACTGTTGAAAAACCAAACTTTGTAGCGCCCCTATTCTAGCCTCCCCAAGGGAACGGAAAATTTTGATGTACACTGTGACGCATCTATACAAGGTCTCGGTTGTGTGCTGATGCAACTCGAGAAGGTAACTGCCTACGCCTCTCGACAACTACGGGTTCATGAGAAAAACTACACGACCAACGATTTGGAACTCGGAGCTGTGGTGTTTGCTCTTAAGATATGGAGGCATTACTTGTACGGTACCAAGTTTATCATTTACACCGACCACAAGAGTCTCCAACATATCTACGATCAGAAGGAGCTGAACATGCGACAGCGTCGTTAGGTCGAGCTGCTCAAGGATTATGATTGTGCCATCAAGTACCACCCTGGCAAGGCCAATGTGGTGGCCGACGCCCTCAGCAGAAAAGAAACAGATAAACCCAGACGAGTGCGAGCATTGCAACTCACGATTCATGCCAACTTGCCCGATCAGATTCGCGATGCGCAACTTGAAGCTTTGAAAGATGACAATCTTCCATCGGAACTCATGCGGGGCATGAACAAACAACTTGAAACCAGATCGGACGGGGTTCGATATTCTGAGAACCGGATTTGGGTTCCACGATACGGAGAGTTGAGAACTCTAGTGATGGACGAAGCACACAAGTCCCGATATTCTATCCACCCTGGCTCAGATAAAATGTATCATGATTTAAAGGCACTTTACTGGTGGCCGAACATGAAAGCCGACATTGCCACCTAGGTGAGCAAATGCTTGACTTGTGCCAGAGTCAAGATAGAATACCAGAAACCATCTGGTCTACTGCAACAACCGGAACTCCCAATGTGGAAATGGGAACACATCTCAATGGATTTTATCACGGGTTTACCAAAGACACCGACGGGATGCGATACCATCTGGGTGATCGTTGACCGGTTGACTAAGTCTGCACACTTCTTAGCGATTAAGGAATCGGACAAAATGGAAAGACTAACTCGTGTTTACATGAAAGAAGTGGTGTCTAGACACGGAGTGCCTGTCTCAATCATTTCTGATTGAGATTCTCGTTTAACTTCGCACTTTTGGAAGTCGCTGCAAAACGCACTAGGCACTCGTCTTGATATGAGCACAGCGTACCATCCTCCGACGGATGGGCAAAGTGAATGAACTATTCAGACCCTGGAGGATATGTTGCGTGCCTGCGTATTGGATTTCGGAAATAGTTGGGAACCTCACTTACCTTTGGTAGAGTTTTCGTATAATAACAGCTACCACGCAAGTATTAAAGCAGCGCCGTTTGAAGCGCTGTACGGACGGAAGTGTTGATCACCACTCTGCTGGGCAGAGGTGGGTGACAGCCAAATCACTGGTCCAGAACTGGTACTCGAAACTTCGGAAAAGATTGTACAAATCCGAAATCGCATGGCAGCAGCACGAGATCGCCAAAAGAGTTACGCCGACAAGCGGCGAAAACCTCTCGAATTTCAAGTGAACGATCGAGTGTTACTCAAAGTCTCACCTTGGAAAGGTGTGGTTCGCTTTGGGAAGCGACATAAACTCAACCCACGGTATGTTGGTCCGTACCGGATAACTGAGCGCATTGGTCCGGTGGCGTACCGACTGGACCTACCAACAGAACTCAGTGGCGTACACAATGTATTCCACGTGTCAAATTTGAAGAAATGCCTGTATGATGAAACCCAAGTAGTCCCTTTGGAGGAACTACAAGTTGATGAACAGTTACGTTTCATTGAGGAACCAGTCGAGGTTTTGGATTGGGAAACCAAAACGCTCAAGCACATCAAAATTCCAATCGTTAAGGTTCGTTGGAACTCGAGACGTGGACCGGAGTTCACGTGGGAACGCGAGGATCAAATGATTAAAAAGTATCCTCACCTTTTTGAGGGGCTAACCAAACACAGAAAACCGCGAAACTCGGCAAACCGTCAGACATCACCGGAGGTATGAATTAAATTTCGGGACGAAATTTCTTTCTACTAGGGGATGATATGACAGACTGAAATTTTTTTTTTACTCTTTCAGACTCTCATCACGACTTGACTCAAATTTTCGGGACGAAAATTCTTTAACATGGGAATGATGTGACAATCGTCAATTTCAGGTTAACTCCGTTAACTCAACTCCGTCAATTCAAACTTAAGATCATTGAATCTATAACACACACTTCATTACATTTAAACTAGGGTTTAAATGACGCTTAACACTTACTACATGTGTAGTCTTTCGGGATTTGCACCGAAACGCAAACGAGTTGACGCAAACGATTGATGAATAAACGAAAAACGTCAAAACAATAATTATGTGATAATTATGTGTTAGACTTATGTGTTATGTGATAACATAGTATAAAACGTTAACTCAAGACATAAACAAGTTAGTTAAGTTAGAAAAACAACACTTGAAAGTAGAGGGACTTGAGTGTAACTTGTATGTCTATAAATATATCATTAACTTAAACCTAACTATTATTATTATTATTAACCCTAACCCGATCGGAACCCCACCCCCCCCTCCTTGGCTGCCGTCCATCTTATACACACATACAACCCTCAAATCAAGTGTTTGATTGAAGAACTAGGTGCTAGGAAGGTATAATTGATCATCCTTTACATTCTTGTTGATTGATTTTGATGTTTGCTGGGTTAATAACAAACCCTAGGCTGCCGATTTTGAGTGTGTACATAGCTAACATGATTGTTGTTATTTGGATGATGATTTGATAACTAGATTGAATCTTGTTGTATGGTGATTGTTGTGTCTTTGATTTGAGTTCAAACACAAACCCTAATCTTGTATGTAATGTGAAATTGATGTGCATGGATGGTGTTTATGGGTCTAGAGGGTTATATGGATGCATGATAGTTCATAGATTGTTATTATGTTGAGTTTGGATGCAAACAGATTCTGGACAGAATGTGTATACGATGTTTAAGTGACTGTAACGAAGTGTAAACGTGAAAGTTGGTTGAGATTGTGGGTACTGCAGTAAACTAGGTTGAGTCTAGTTTCTATAAAGTATAAGTTTGTAATTTTTGGACAAGTAGAAGCTAACTTTTATGATTTTATAAAAACGTTGTGCAAAGCTGAGCTGTTAGACCTGCTGTTAGGTTATGTTGTAAATGTTATATCTCATGAACTACGAGACCAATTGGGTTGGTTCCACTTCTGGAAGTTGACTCATTGAGTTAGGAACCCAAGTGGTCTTGCATTTATTGGATTTTTCGTTTAACGGGAATTGCAAATAACATTCTGTTGTGCATGAATCTGACTGTTATGAGTTTGCTGTAATGATTTGATGATTGTGAGAAAACTATGAGGAATAAAAATGTAATAAAATATGTTCTGGAAACCTAAGATATATGTGCTTCTGTGATGATTTTTGGTAAATTAATTTAGATGCTATGATCGGTGAAGTAGTACAATCTTTCTAGTAGGATTTCTGTCTCGGTGAAACTAGCTGCTGAGTTTTGTGAAAATGCATGAAATATGAAACTTGCTAATTTATTATCGTGTTTTGACCAAATTGCCCTTGAGGGGAATGATTGCAAGATAATTGTCGTGTTTTGACTAAAATGCCCTTGCGGGGAATAACTGCTAATTGATTGTCATAATTTGACCAAAATGCCCTTATGGGGAATAATGGCTAGTTAATTGTTATTTGTTGACCAAAATGCCCTTACGGGAAAAATTGCTAGTAATGTACGTTATGAATACTTGACACGTATATGATTGCTTACACATGTGATGTGTCACAAAAACACTTGTTAAAGTCACACACGATTCACGAACGAAACATGAAACATGTTATGTGCATAGGTATTATGTGCCGGGTCTAGAGACTCGATAATATTCCGACACTTAGAAAAATCTCTTTGTTGTTTTAGAACGTTAGAGAGAGTTTTTCGGTGACGCGCATCTTGGTGATTTATTTTGGGAAATTCTTCGCAAACAGTGAGTTTCACTTTCCCCTCTTTAAACTGTTTTCAAACGCTTTTCACTTGGGGGAGATAACATACTCCACAACGCATTTAAGATTTTGTTATAAATTATATATCACTTGTAAAGGCTAAGTGGCAAACGAAATATTTGAAGTCCTACACATCGAACCGGTTAATATTTAGAATAGCGAGTCACTGTTGAGTAGTACTACTGGGTTTGACAAACCCCACCCAACGCTAAACTCGACTGGAGGTCGAGCGGGTGTAATTTTGGCTAACACGTACCATGGTCTGGAGGACCTGGTGACAAGGCACTTACTAAACCAGTCAGCTTCGGTGTCGAACACTTAGTAATACTTGTTGTATAGACTAGCTACCTATCGATATATAATTTGACATAACACTATCTGGTAACGCAAAACGCTTAACACAAAACGCCGTAACGTGGTTACGCAAAACGCTTAACGCAAAACGCCGTAACGTGGTTACGCAAAACGCTTAACGCAAAACGCCGTAACGTGGTTACGCAAAACGCTTAACGTAAAACGCTGAACGCAAACGCTAAACGATTTATTTTATATAACTTGTGAACTCACCAACCTTGTGTTGACACTTTTAGTATGTTATTCTCAGGTAGCCGAGGCGGGCGCGCGGTTTAGGAACATGCATTGCTTGAAAACGCTTTTGTTATGCAAACTTATTTTTAACAGTTATCATTGGTTTTAAGTCGTCCTGCATGACGCAACTTTTGGTTAAAGGTTTTTACGCTTCCGCATTTAATTACTCGTAAATGTTTTCATGGTTTTGAAACTTTATTTTATGGTTTGATTATAACTGATGATTCCGATCCTACCAGTTCACACCCTCTGACGGTAAAACTCCGTTAGTGGATTTTGAGGGTGTGACATTATTTTTGAGTGATTTAGGTTCTGATATGTTTATTCTATCAATTGATTACGAAAGTAGTTAAGATTCTTGAATTATAAAAATTTTCGATAATCAATTGAGTAATATACTTGCAGCTTAGTGTAAATGAGCCAAGATGAGCATGGGATAAACTAAGCTCGAGATAGGTTCATTTCGAGCTTGTTTAATAAAGCTGAAGCTCAGTTTGTTAGTAACGGTGTTTGTCTATCGAAAACCAAAACAGACATATTAGACATTTAAAACCTAATAATTACGAACCATTACTAACAATGTGGTTCCATCATATCCCAGATTCACTTCATTTACAATTCTGCCTGTTTGCAGGCTTTCTTGTATGTCTTAGAGAGGATTGCCGGTAAATTCTATGTAACTGCTAGGAATACTTGGATGAAAATCATTGTTTAATTTTAAGAATAAGGGATTATTTTGCAGATTTGAATGTTATGTAAATTAGGCCAATTGTTAGTTTTAAATATTATTACAATTATGACATTTCACATATTTGTTATCCTATCTCAAAGTGATATATTAATATATTAGGTGTTTTGTCATTGCAGATTGTAACAAGTTTGTGAAGAAGATGGAGAAAAAACTGACTGAAATGAATTAAGTCCATCTAAGAAGTAAACGGTTGGTTTTTTAGTTAGCCTATTTGAGATTTTGGGCTACAACATGAGTTTCTCGGTGTATGTTTCACAATTTAAGAAAATATGAAAATTGTGTTTCACTATGATTTGCATATTCTTTATGCAAGCTCTTTGTTTTCAACGGTGCTAATTTGCATATGGATTGACGGATTGATGCCATTTTTCAAGTATAGATATGTGGAATATTATTATCTCGCCATTAATTTCGTGTTATTTTTGAGTGATTTAGGTTTTGATTTGTTTATTCTATAAATTGATAACGAAAGTAGTTGAGATTCTTGAATTATAAAAAATTTCGATAATCAATTGAGTAATATACTTGCAGCTTGGTGTAAACGAACCAAGATGAGCATGGGTTCAACTATGCTCGAGCTAGGTTCATTTAGAACTTGTTTTTTATAGCTCGAGCTCAGTTCGTTAGTAACGGTATTTGTTTATCGAAAACCGAAACCAAATTGCTAGACATTTAAAACCTAATAATAACGAACAATTACTAATTGTGTTATGTAACTGCTAGGAACATTAGGATGAAAATCATTATTTAATTTTAAGAAAATGGATTATTTTTCACATTGGAATATTATGTAAATTAAGCCAATTGTTAGTTCTAAATATTATTACAATTATGAAATTTGACATCTTTGTAATCCTATCTCAAAGTGATGTATTCATATATTAGGTTTTTTGTCATTTCAGATTGTAACAAGCGTGTGAAGAAGTTGGAGAAAAAACTGATTGAAATGAATTAAGACCATCTAAGAAGTAAACGGTTGGTTTTGTATTTAGCCTATTTGAGATTTTGGGCTACAATATGAGTTTGTAGGTGTATGTTTTCACAATTTAAGAAAACATGGAAATTGTGTTTCACTATGATTAGCATATTCTTTATGCAAGCTCTTTGTTTTCAACGGTGCTAATTTGCATATGGATTGACCGATTGATGTCATTTTTCAGTATAGATATGTGGAATATTATTATCTCGCTGTTAATTTCGTGTTATTTTTGAGTGATTTAGTTTTTGATTTGTTTATTCTATCAATTGATTACGAAAGTAGTTGAGATTCTTGAATTATAAAAAATTTTGATAATCAATTGAAGAATATACTTGCAGCTTAGTGTAAACGAGCCAAGACGAGCATGTGCTCCACTATGCTCGAGCTAGGTTCATTTAGAGCTTGTTTTTTATAGCTCGGGCTTAGTTCGTTAGTAACGGTGTTTGTTTATCGAAAACCAAAACCAATTGTTAGTAGGGGTGTGCACAAAACCGAAAAAACTGAACCAAAACCAATAAAACCAAGAAAACCGAACCGAAAAAACCAAACCAAAATAGAAACCGGTGGTTCGGTTTTGAACTTTAGCAAAAACCGAAATATTGGTTTTGGTTCGGTTTTGTATTTTGTTAAGAACCGAAGAAACGGAACCGAACCAAAATAACCATAACATCTTAACTATAATCATTAAAACAAAATCTACCGATGAATATTTGTTTAATTTTAACATATTGTTAATACAAATATATTTGGTTTGCAAGTATAATTAAAAACCAATAATAGGTACTTTCGGTTTTGATTTTGAATTTTAATTTCAAATGTCTTTTATTATCTTTTAATATTTTAATATTTTACGTACAAATATTCAATTTTCTATTAATCATAAATTTAAAGAAAAAAAATGGTATGCTCGATTTCAATATCTTGGGTCAAGCGTTTTTTGACCAAAAAGTTTTGGCTCGACTAGCAAAACCAAAAAAAAAGCATTCAAAACTGAACCAAACCCAAAAACCGAAAAAACCGAAACCGAATGGTTTTAAAAAATCATAAAACCGAAAGTTTGGTTTTTGGTTCGGTTTTAGTCAAAAACCGCACCGAACCGCACCACGCACACCCCTAATTGTTAGATATTTAAAACCTAATAATAACGAACCATTACTAACAGTGTTATGTAACTGCTAGAATTATTTGGATGAAAATCATTATATAATTTTAAGAATAATGGATTATTTTTCAGATTGGAATATTATGTAAATTAGGCGAATTGTTAGTTCTAAATATTATTACAATTATGAAATTTGACATCTTTGTAATCCTATCTCAAAGTGATGTATTCATATATTAGGTTTTTTGTCATTTCAGATTGTAACAAGTGTGTAAAGAAGATGTAGAAAAAACTGACCGAAATGAATTAAGACCATCTAAGAAGTAAACGGTTGGTTTTTTAGTTAGCCTATTTGATATTTTGAGCTACAAAATGAGTTTCTAGGTGTATATTTCACAATTTAATTAAACATGGAAAATGAGTTTCACTATAATTTGCATCTTCTTTATGCAAGCTCTTTGTTTTCACCGGTGCTAATTTGCATATGGATTGACGGATTGATGCCATTTTTCAGTATAGGTATGTGGAATATTATTATCTCGTTGTTAATTTCGTGTTATTTTTGAGTGATTTAGGTTCTGATTTGTTTATTCTATCAATTGATTACGAAAGTAGTTGAGATTCTTGAATTATAAAAAATTTCGATAATCAATTGAGTAATATACTTGCAGCTTAGTGTAAATGAGCCAAGATGAGCATTGGCTCAACTAAACTCGAGCTAGGTTCATTTCGTGCTTGTTTATTAAATCTCGAGCTCAGTTCGTTAGTAACGGTGTTTGTCTATTGAAAACCAAAACCAACATATTAGACATTTAAAACCTAATAATAAGGAACCATTACTAACAATGTGGTTTGCAATTCTGCCTGTTTGCAGGCTTTCTTGTATGTGTTAGAGAGGATTGCTGGTAAATTCTATGTAACTGCTAGGAGAACTTGGATGAAAATCATTATTTAATTTACGAATAAGGGATTATTTTGTAGATTTGAATGTTATGTAAATTAGGCCAATTGTTAGTTTTAAATATTATTAGAATTATGACATTTCACATATTTGTTATCCTATCTCAAAGTGATATATTCATATATTAGGTGTTCTGTCATTGCAGATTGTAACAAGTATGTGAAGAAGATGGAGTAAAAACTGACTGAAATGAATTATGACCATCAAAGAAGTAAACGGTTGGTTTTTTAGTTAGCCTATTTGAGATTTTGGGCGACAAAATGAGTTTCTCGGTGTATGTTTCACAATTTAAGAAAACATGAAAATTGTGTTTCACTATGATTTGCATATTCTTTATGCAAGCTTTTTGTTTTCAACGGTGCTAATTTGCATATGGATTGATGGATTGATGCCATTTTTCCAGTATAGATATGTGGAATATTATTAGCTCGCCATTAATTTCGTGTTATTTTTGAGTGATTTAGGCTTTGATTTGTTTATTCTATAAATTGATTACGAAAGTAGTTGAGATTCTTGAATAATAAAAAATTTAGTTAATGAATTGAGTAATATACTTGCAGCTTAGTGTAAACGAGCCAAGATGAGCATGGGTTCAACTATACTCGAGCTAGGTTCATTTAGAGCTTGTTTTTTAAAGCTCGAGCTCAGTTCGTTAGTAACGGTATTTGTTTATCGAAAACCGAAACCAAATTGCTAGACATTTAAAACCTAATAATAACGAACCGTTACTAAAAGCGTTATGAAACTTCTTGGAATATTTTGATGAAAACCATTATTTAATTTTAAGAATAAGGGATTATTTTGCAGATTTGAATATTATGTATGTTGGTGCATGATGTAAGTAGTTCAGTGTCTAGTGTCTGTAATCGAGTTTGTAATGTTTTGTATTTGATGTAAGCGAAGTTAGCTAACAAGTTTGCTGATATAGGCGAACTTGTTAGACAAGCGAAGTTAGGGACAACTTCGCCTGAACATGCCAGGCGAAGTTGTCGTGATATATATTGATTAGGTTACGGCTTAATCAAGAGGAGTTTTATTATTCGAGTTTACGAGTCAGAGAGTCCTGTAATCAGTGATTGATATCACGTGTTTAAGGTTGCAATATAACGAGTATTTGTTTATTGTAACGTGTGTTCGATTGTGTTAAATCGTATCGTCTTCTACGCTCGTAACGTCTTACGTAGGGATTCCGCACCTACGTAGAACGAGATATCTCGTGTAGATCCGGCTGGGAACCTACAATGTAAATTAGGCCATTTGGTAGTTTTAAATATTATTATAATTATGAAATTTGACATCTTTGTAATCCTATCTCAAAGTGATGTATTCATATATTAGGTTTTTTGTCATTTCAGATTGTAACAAGTGTGTGAAGAAGTTGGAGAAAAAACTGATTGAAATGAATTAAGACCATCTAAGAAGTAAACGGTTGGTTTTTTAGTTAGCCTATTTGATATTTTGAGCTACAAAATGAGTTTCTAGGTGTATGTTTCACAATTTAATTAAACATGGAAAATGTGTATCACTATAATTTGCATCTTCTTTATGCAAGCTCTTTGTTTTCACCTGTGCTAATTTGCATACGGATTGACGGATTGATGCCATTTTTCAGTATAGGTTTGTGGAATATTATTATCTTATCGTTAATTTCGTGTTATTTTTGAGTGATATAGGTTCTGATTTGTTTATTCTATCAATTGATTACGAAAGTAGTTGAGATTCTTGAATTATAAAAAATTTCGATAATCAATTGAGTAATATACGTGCAGCTTAGTGTAAATGAGCCAAGATGAGCATGGGGAAAACTAAGCTCGAGATAGGTTCATTTCGAGCTTGTTTTTTAAAGCTCATGCTCAGTTTGTTAGTAACGGTGTTTGTCTATCGAAAACCAAAACCAGCATATTAGACATTTAAAACCTAATAATTACGAACCATTACTAATAATGTGGTTCTATCATATCCCAGATTCACTTCATTTACAATTCTGCCTGTTTGCAGGCTTTCTTGTATGTGTTAGAGAGGATTGCCGGTAAATTCTATGTAACTGCTAGGAATACTTGGATGAAAATCATTATTTAATTTTAAGAATAAGGGATTATTTTGCAGATTTGAATGTTATGTAAATTAGGCCAATTGTTAGTTTTAAATATTATTACAATTATGACATTTCAAATATTTGTTATCCTATCTCAAAGTGATATATTAATATATTTGGTGTTTTGTCATTGCAGATTGTAACAAGTGTGTGAAGAAGATGGAGAAAAAACTGACTGAAATGAATTAAGACCATCTAAGAACTAAACGGTTGGTTTTTTAGTTGGCCTATTTGAGATTTTGGGCTACAAAACGAGTTTCTCGGTGTATGTTTCACAATTTAAGAAAATATGAAAATTGTGTTTCACTATGATTTGCATATTCTTTATGCAAGCTCTTTGTTTTCAACGGTGCTAATTTGCATATGGATTGACGGATTGATGCCATTTTTCAAGTATAGATATGTTGAATATTATTATCTCGCCTTTAATTTCTTGTTATTTTTGAGTGATTTAGGTTTTGATTTGTTTATTCTATAAATTGATAACGAAAGTAGTTGAGATTCTTGATATATAAAAAATTTCGATAATCAATTGAGTAATATACTTGCAGCTTAGTGTAAACGAACCAAGATGAGCATGGGTTCAACTATGCTCGAGCTAGGTTCATTTAGAGCTTGTTTTTTAAAGCTCGATCTCAGTTCGTTAGTAACGGGATTTGTTTATCGAAAACCGAAATCAAATTGCTAGACATTTAAAACCTAATAATAACGAACCATTACTAAAAGTGTTATGAAACTTCTAGGAATATTTGGATGAAAATCATTATTTAATTTTAAGAAAAAGGGATTATTTTGCAGATTTGAATATTATGTAAATTAGGCAATTTGTTAGTTTTAAATATTATTACAATTATGACATTTGACTTCTTTGTTATGCTATCTCAAAGTGATATATTCATATATTAGGTGTTTTGTCATTGTAGTTTGTAACAAGTGTGTAAAGAAGATGGAGAAAAACTGACTTAAATGAATTAAGACCATCTAAGAAGTAAATGGTTGGTTTTTTATTTAGCCTATTTGAGATTTTGGGCTACAATATGAGTTTCTAGGAGTATGTTTCACAATTTAAGAAAACATGGAAATTGTGTTTCACTATGACTTGCATATTCTTTACGCAAGCTCTTTGTTTTCAACGGTGCTAATTTGCATTTGGATTGACGGATTGATGTCATTTTTCAGTATAGATATGTGGAATATTATTATCTCGCTGTTAATTTCGTGTTATTTTTGAGTGATTTAGGTTTTGATTTGTTTATTCTATCAATTGGTTACGAAAGTAGTTGAGATTCTTGAATTATAAAAAATTTCGAAAATAAATTGAGTAATATACCTGCAGCTTAGTGTAAACGAGCCAAGATGAGCATGCGCTCCACTATGCTCGAGCTAGGTTCATTTAGAGCTTGTTTTTTAAAGCTCGAGCTCAGTTCGTTAGTAACGTTGTTTGTTTATAGAAAACCAAATCCAAATTGTTAGATATTTAAAACCTAATAATAACGAGCCATTACCAATAGTGTTATGTAACTGCTAGGAATATTAGGATGAAAATCATTATTTAACTTTAAGAATAATGGATTATTTTTCACATTGGAATATTATGTAAATTAGGCCAATTGTTAGTTCTAAATATTATTACAATTATGAAATTTGACATCTTTGTAATCCTATCTCAAAGTGATGTATTCATATATTAGGTTTTTTGTCATTTCAGATTGTAACAAGCGTGTGAAGAAGTTGGAGAAAAAACTGATTGAAATGAATTAAGACCATCTAAGAAGTAAACGGTTGGTTTTTTAGTTAGCCTATTTGATATTTTGAGCTACAAAATGAGTTTCTAGGCGTATATTTCACAATTTAATTAAACATGGAAATTGTGTTTCACTATAATTTGCATCTTCTTTAAGAAAGCTCTTTGTTTTTACCGGTGCTAATTTGCATATGGATTGACGGATTGCTGCCATTTTTCAGTATAGGTATATGGAATATTATTATCTCGTCGTTAATTTCGTGTTATTTTTTAGTGATTTAGGTTCCAATTTGTTTATTCTATAAATTGATTATGAAAGTAGTTGAGATTTTTGAATTATAAAAATTTTCGATAATCAATTGAGTAATATACTTGCAGCTTAGTGTAAATGAGCCTAGATGAGCTTGGGCAAAACTAAGCTCGAGCTAGGTTTATTTCGAGCTTGTTTTTTAAAGCTCAAGCTCAGTTCATTAGTAACGGTGTTTGTCTATCGAAAACCAAAACAAACATATTAGACATTTAAAACCTAATAATAACGAACCATTACTAACAATGTGGTTCCATCATATCCCAGATTCACTTCATTTACAATTCAGCCTGTTTGCAGGCGTTATTGTATGTGTTAGAGAGGATTGCCGATAAATTCTATGTAACTGCTAGGAATACTTGGATGAAAATCATTATTTAGTTTTAAAAATAAGGGATTATTTTGCAGATTTGAATGTTATGTAAATTAAGCCAATTTTTAGTTTTAAATATTACAGTTATGAAATTTCACATATTTGTTATCTTATCTCAAAGTGATATATTCATATATTAGGTGTTTTGTCATTGCAGATTGTAACAAGTGTGTAAAGAAGATGGAGAAAAAACGGATTGACATGAATTAAGACCATCTAAGAAGTAAACGGTTGGTTTTTTAGTTAGCCTATTTGAGATTTTGTGCTACAAAATGAGTTTCTCGGTGTATGTTTCACAATTTAAGAAAACATGAAAATTGTGTTTCACTATGATTTGCATATTCTTTATGCATGCCCTTTGTTTTCAACGATGCTAATTTGCATATGGATTAACGGATTGATGCCATTTTTCCAGTATAGATATGTGGAATATTATTATCACGCCATTAATTTCGGGTTATTTTTTGGTGATTTAGGTTTTGATTTATTTATTCTATAAATTTATTACGAAAGTAGTTGAGATTCTTGAATTATAAAAATTTTCGATAATCAATTGAGTAATATACTTGCAGCTTAGTGTAAATGAGCCAAGACGATCTTGGGCAAAACTAAGCTCGAGCTAGGTTCAATTCGAGCTTGTTTTTTAAAGCTCAAGCTCAGTTCGTTAGTAACGGTGTTTGTCTATCGAAAACCAAAACCAACATATTGGACATTTAAAACCTAATAATAACGAACCATTACTAACAATGTGGTTCCATCATATCCCAGATTCACTTCATTTACAATTCTGCCTGTTTGCAGGCGTTCTTGTATGTGTTAGAAAGGATTGCCAATAAATTCTATGTAACTGCTAGGAATACTTGGATGAAAATCATTATTTAATTTTAAAAATAAGGGATTATTTTACAGATTTGAATGTTATGTAAATTAGGCAAATTGTTAGTTTTAATTATTATTACAATTATGACATTTCACATATTTGTTATCCTATCTCAAAGTGATATATTCATATATTAGGTGTTTTGTCATTGCAGATTGTAACAAGTGTGTAAAGAAGATGGAGAAAAAACTGATTGAAATGAATTAAGACCTACTAAGAAGTAAACGGTTTGTTTTTAAGTTAGCATATTTGAGATTTTGGGCTACAAAATGAGTTTCTCGGTGTATGTTTCACAATTTAAGAAAACATGAAAATTGTGTTTCACTATGATTTGCATATTCTTTATGCAAGCTCTTTGTTTTCAACGATGCTAATTTGCATATTGATTAACGGATTGATGCCATTTTTCCAGTATAGATATGTGGAATATTATTATCACGCCGTTAATTTCGTGTTATTTTTGAGTGATTTAGGTTTTGATTTGTTTATTCTATAAATTTATTACGAAAGTAGTTGAGATTCTTGAATTATAAAAATTTTCGATAATTAATTGAGTAATATACTTGCAGCTTAGTGTAAATGAGCCAAGATGATCTTGGGCAAATCTAAGTTCGAGCTAGGTTCATTTCGAGCTAGTTTTTTAAAGCTCAAGCTCAGTTCGTTAGTAACGGTGTTTGTCTATCGAAAACCAAAACCAACATATTGGACAATTAAAACCTAATAATAACGAACCATTACTAACAATGTGGTTCCATCATATCCCAGATTCACTTCATTTACAATTCTCCATGTTTGCAGGCGTTCTTGTATGTGTTAGAGAGGATTGCCGATAAACTCTATGTAACTGCTAGGAATACTTGGATGAAAATCATTATTTAATTTTAAAAATAGGGGATTATTTTGCAGATTTGAATGTTATGTAAATTAGGCCAATTTTTAGTTTTAAATATTATAGTTATGAAATTTCACATATTTGTTATCCTATCACAAAGTGATATATTCATATATTATGTGTTTTGTCATTGCAGATTGTAACAAGTGTGTAAAGAAGATGGAGAAAAAAGCGATTGACATGAATTAAGACCATCTTACAAGTAAACGGTTGGTTTTTTAGTTAGCGTATTTGATATTTTGAGCTACAAAATGAGTTTCTAGGTGTATTTTTCACAATTTAATTAAACATGGAAAATGTGTTTCACTATAATTTGCATATTCTTTATGCAAGCTCTTTGTTTTCAACGATGCTAATTTGCATATGGATTAACGGATTGATGCCATTTTTCCAGTATAGATATGTGGAATATTATTGTCACGCCGTTAATTTCGTGTTATTTTTGAGTGATTTAGGTTTTGATTTGTTTATTCTATAAATTTATTACGAAAGTAGTTGAGATTCTTGAATTATAAAAATTTTCGATAATCAATTGAGTAATATACTTGCAGCTTAGTGTAAATGAGCCAAAATGATCTTGGGCAAAACTAAGCTCGAGCTAGGTTCATTTCGAGCTTGTTTTTTAAAGCTCAAGCTCAGTTTTTTAGTAACGGTGTTTGTCTATCGAAAACCAAAACCAACATATTAGACATTTAAAACCTAAGACTTACGAACCATTACTAACAATGTGGTTCCATCATATCCCAGATTCACTTCATTTACAATTCTTCCTGTTTGCAGGCTTTCTTGTATGTGCATGAGAAGATTGCCGGTAAATTCTATGTAACTGCTAGGAATACTTGGATGAAAATCATAATTTAAATTTAAGAATAAGGGATTATTTTGCAGATTTGAATGTTATGTAAATTAGGCCAATTGTTAGTTTTAAATATTATTACAATTATGACATTTCACATATTTGTTATCTTATCTCAAAGTGATATATTCATATATTAGGTGTTTTTTCATTGCAGATTGTAACAAGTGTTTTTTCATTTGTTTTTTCATGTTATTTTTTAGTGATTTAGGTTCTGAATTGTTTATTCTATAAATTGATTACGAAAGTAGTTGAGATTCTTGAATTATAAAAATTTTCGATAATCAATTGAGTAATATACCTGCAGCTTAGTTTAAATGAGCCAAGATGAGCTTGGGCAAAACTAAGCTCGAGCTAGGTTCATTTCGAGCTTGTTTCTTAAAGCTTAAGCTCAGTTCGTTAGTAACGGTGTTTGTCTATCGAAAACCAAAACCGACATATTAGACATTTAAAACCGAATAATAACGAACCATTACTAACAATTTGGTTCCATCATATCCCAGATTCAGTTCATTTACAATTCAGCCTGTTTGCAGGCGTTCTTGTATGTGTTAGAGAGGATTGCCGATAAATTCTATGTAACGGCTCGGAATACTTGGATGAAAATAATTATTTAATTTTAAAAATAAGGGATTATTTTGCAGATTTGAATGTTATGTAAATTAGACCAATTGTTAGTTTTATATATTATTACAATTATGTCATTTCACATATTTGTTATCCTATCTCAAAGTGATATATTCATATATTAGGTGTTTTATCATTGCAGATTGTAACAAGTGTGCAAAGAAGATGGATAAAAAACTGACTGAAATGAAATAAGACCGTCTAAGAAGTAAAAGGTTGGTTTTTTAGTTAGCCTATTTGAGATTTTGGGCGACAAAATGAGTTTCTCGGTGTATGTTTCACAATTTAAGAAAAGATGAAAATTGTGTTTCATTATGATTTGCATATTGTTTATGCAAGCTCTTTGTTTTCAACGATGCTAATTTGCATATGGATTGACGGTTTGATGCCATTTTTCCAGTACAGATAAGTGGAATATTATTATCTCGCCATTAATTTCGTGTTATTTTTGAGTTATTTAGGTTTTGATTTTTTTATTATATAAATTGATTACGAAAGTAGTTGATATTCTTGAATTTTAAAAAATTTCGATTATCAATTAAGTAATATACTTGAACCTTAGTGTAAACAAGCCAAGATGAGCATGGGTTCAACTATGCTCGAAAACCAAAACCAACATATTAGACATTTAAAACCTAATAATAAGGAACCATTACTAACAATGTGGTTCCATCATATCCCAGATTCAATTCATTTACAATTCTGCCTGTTTGCAGGCTTTCTTGTATGCGTTAGAGAGGATTGCCGGTAAATTTTATGTAACTGCTTGGAATACTTGGATGAAAATCATTATTTAATTTTAAGAATAAGGAATTATTTTGCAGATTTGAATGTTATGTAAATTAGACCAATTGTTAGTTTTATATATTATTACAATTATGACATTTCACATATTTGTTATCCTATCTCAAAGTGATATATTCATATATTAGGTGTTTTGTCATTGCAGATTGTAACAAGTGTGTAAAGAAGATGGAGAAAAAACTGATTGAAATGAATTAAGACCTACTAAGAAGTAAACGGTTTGTTTTTTAGTTAGCATATTTGAGATTTTGGGCTACAAAATGAGTTTCTCGGTGTATGTTTCACAATTTAAGAAAACATGAAAATTGTGTTTCACTATGATTTGCATATTCTTTATGCAAGCTCTTTGTTTTCAATGATGCTAATTTGCATATGGATTAACGGATTGATGCCATTTTTCCAGTATAGATATGTGGAATATTATTATCACGCCGTTAATTTCGTGTTATTTTTGAGTGATTTAGGTTTTGATTTGTTTATTCTATAAATTTATTACGAAAGTAGTTGAGATTCTTGAATTATAAAAATTTTCGATAATTAATTGAGTAATATACTTGCAGCTTAGTGTAAATGAACCAAGATGATGTTGGGCAAAACTAAGCTCGAGCTAGGTTCATTTCGAGCTAGTTTTTTAAAGCTCAAGCTCAGTTCGTTAGTAACGGTGTTTGTCTATCGAAAACCAAAACCAACATATTGGACATTTAAAACCTAATAATAACGAACCATTACTAACAATGTGGTTCCATCATATCCCAGATTCACTTCATTTACAATTCTGCATGTTTGCAGGCGTTCTTGTATGTGTTAGAGAGGATTGCCGATAAATTCTATGTAACTGCTAGGAATACTTGGATGAAAATCATTATTTAATTTTAAAAATAAGGGATTATTTTGCAGATTTGAATGTTATGTAAATTAGGCCAATTTTTAGTTTTAAATATTACAGTTATGAAATTTCACATATTTGTTATCCTATCACAAAGTGATATATTCATATATTAGGTGTTTTGTCATTGCAGATTGTAACAAGTGTGTAAAGAAGATGGAGAAAAAACTGATTGAAATGAATTAAGACCTACTAAGAAGTAAACGGTTTGTTTTTTAGTTAGCATATTTGAGATTTTGGGCTACAAAATGAGTTTCTCGGTGTATGTTTCACAATTTAAGAAAACATGAAAATTGTGTTTCACTATGATTTGCATATTCTTTATGCAAGCTCTTTGTTTTCAATGATGCTAATTTGCATATGGATTAACGGATTGATGCCATTTTTCCAGTATAGATATGTGGAATATTATTATCACGCCGTTAATTTCGTGTTATTTTTGAGTGATTTAGGTTTTGATTTGTTTATTCTATAAATTTATTACGAAAGTAGTTGAGATTCTTGAATTATAAAAATTTTCGATAATTAATTGAGTAATATACTTGCAGCTTAGTGTAAATGAACCAAGATGATGTTGGGCAAAACTAAGCTCGAGCTAGGTTCATTTCGAGCTAGTTTTTTAAAGCTCAAGCTCAGTTCGTTAGTAACGGTGTTTGTCTATCGAAAACCAAAACCAACATATTGGACATTTAAAACCTAATAATAACGAACCATTACTAACAATGTGGTTCCATCATATCCCAGATTCACTTCATTTACAATTCTGCATGTTTGCAGGCGTTCTTGTATGTGTTAGAGAGGATTGCCGATAAATTCTATGTAACTGCTAGGAATACTTGGATGAAAATCATTATTTAATTTTAAAAATAAGGGATTATTTTGCAGATTTGAATGTTATGTAAATTAGGCCAATTTTTAGTTTTAAATATTACAGTTATGAAATTTCACATATTTGTTATCCTATCACAAAGTGATATATTCATATATTAGGTGTTTTGTCATTGCAGATTGTAACAAGTGTGTAAAGAAGATGGAGAAAAAAGCGATTGACATGAATTAAGACCATCTTAGAAGTAAACGGTTGGTTTTTTAGTTAGCCTATTTGATATTTTGAGCTACAAAATGAGTTTCTAGGTGTATTTTTCACAATTTAATTAAACATGGAAAATGTGTTTCACTATAATTTGCATATTCTTTATGCAAGCTCTTTGTTTTCAACGATGCTAATTTGCATATGGATTAACGGAATGATGCCATTTTTCCAGTATAGATATGTGGAATATTATTGTCACGCCGTTAATTTCGTGTTATTTTTGAGTGATTTAGGTTTTGATTTGTTTATTCTATAAATTTATTACGAAAGTAGTTGAGATTCTTGAATTATAAAAATTTTCGATAATCAATTGAGTAATATACTTGCAGCTTAGTGTAAATAAGCCAAGATGATCTTGGGCAAAACTAATCTCGAGCTAGGTTCATTTCGAACTTGTTTTTTAAAGCTCAAGCTCAGTTTTTTAGTAACGGTGTTTGTCTATCGAAAACCAAAACCAACATATTAGACATTTAAAACCTAATAATTACGAACCATTACAAACAATGTGGTTCCATCATTTCCAGATTCACTTCATTTACAATTCTTTCTGTTTGCAGGCTTTCTTGTATGTGTTTGAGAAGATTGCCGGTAAATTCTATGTAACTGCTAGGAATACTTGGATGAAAATCATTATTTAAATTTAAGAATAAGGGATTATTTTGCAGATTTGAATGTTATGTAAATTAGGCCAATTGTTAGTTTTAAATATTATTACAATTATGACATTTCACATATTTGTTATCCTATCTCAAAGTGATATATTCATATATAAGGTGTTTTTTCATTGCAGATTGTAACAAGTGTTTTTTCATTTGTTTTTTCATGTTATTTTTTAGTGATTTAGGTTCTAAATTGTTTATTCTATAAATTGATTACGAAAGTAGTTGAGATTTTTGAATTATAAAAATTTTCGATAATCAATTGAGTAATATACTTGCAGCTTAGTTTAAATGAGCCAAGATGAGCTTGGGCAAAACTAAGCTCGAGCTAGGTTCATTTCGAGCTTGTTTTTTAAAGCTTATGCTCAGTTCGTTAGTAACGGTGTTTGTCTATTGAAAACCAAAACCGACATATTAGACATTTAAAACCGAATAATAACGAACCATTACTAACAATTTGGTTCCATCATATCCCAGATTCACTTCATTTACAATTCAGCCTGTTTGCAGGCTTTCTTGTATGTGTTAGAGAGGATTGCCGACAAATTCTATGTAACGGCTCGGAATACTTGGATGAAAATCATTATTTAATTTTAAAAATAAGGGATTATTTTGCAGATTTGAATGTTATGTAAATTAGACCAATTGTTAGTTTTATATATTATTACAATTATGACATTTCGCATATTTGTTATCCTATCTCAAAGTGATATATTCATATATTAGGTGTTTTATCATTGCAGATTGTAACAAGTGTGTAAAGAAGATGGATAAAAAACTGACTGAAATGAAATAAGACCGTCTAAGAAGTAAAAGGTTGGTTTTTTTGTTAGCCTATTTGAGATTTTGGGCGACAAAATGAGTTTCTCGGTGTATGTTTCACAATTTAAGAAAAGATGAAAATTGTGTTTCATTATGATTTGCATATTGTTTATGCAAGCTCTTTGTTTTCAACGATGCTAATTTGCATATGGATTGACGGTTTGATGCCATTTTTCCAGTACAGATACGTGGAATATTATTATCTCGCCATTAATTTCGTGTTATTTTTGAGTTATTTAGGTTTTGATTTTTTTATTATATAAATTGATTACGAAAGTAGTTGATATTCTTGAATTTTAAAAAATTTCGATTATCAATTGAGTAATATACTTGCAACTTAGTGTAAACAAGCCAAGTTGAGCATGGGTTCAACTATGCTCGAAAACCCAAACCAACATATTAGACATTTAAAACCTAATAATAAGGAACCATTACTAACAATGTGGTTCCATCATATCCCAGATTCAATTCATTTACAATTCTGCCTGTTTGCAGGCTTTCTTGTATGCGTTAGAGAGGATTGCCGGTAAATTTTATGTAACTGCTAAGAATACTTGGATGAAAATCATTATTTAATTTTAAGAATAAGGAATTATTTTGCAGATTTGAATGTTATGTAAATTAGACCAATTGTTAGTTTTATATATTATTACAATTATGACATTTCATATATCTGTTATCCTATCTCAAAGTGATATATTCATATATTAGGTGTTTTGTCATTGCAGATTGTAACAAGTGTGTAAAGAAGATGGAGAAAAAACGGATTGACATGAATTAAGACCATCTAAGAAGTAAACGGTTGGTTTTTTAGTTAGCCTATTTGAGATTTTGTGCTACAAAATGAGTTTCTCGGTGTATGTTTCACAATTTAAGAAAACATGAAAATTGTGTTTCACTATGATTTGCATATTCTTTATGCATGCTCTTTTTTTTCAACGATGCAAATTTGCATATGGATTAACGGATTGATGCCATTTTTCCAGTATAGATATGTGGAATATTATTATCACGCCATTAATTTCGTGTTATATTTTGGTGATTTAGGTTTTGATTTATTTATTCTATAAATTTATTACGAAAGTAGTTGAGATTCTTGAATTATAAAAATTTTCGATAATCAATTGAGTAATATACTTGCAGCTTAGTGTAAATGAGCCAAGACGATCTTGGGCAAAACTAAGCTCGAGCTAGGTTCAATTCGAGCTTGTTTTTTAAAGCTCAAGCTCAGTTCGTTAGTAACGGTGTTTGTCTATCGAAAACCAAAACCAACATATTGGACATTTAAAACCTAATAATAACGAACCATTACTAACAATGTGGTTCCATCATATCCCAGATTCACTTCATTTACAATTCTGCCTGTTTGCAGGCGTTCTTGTATGTGTTAGAAAGGATTGCCAATAAATTCTATGTAACTGCTAGGAATACTTGGATGAAAATCATTATTTAATTTTAAAAATAAGGGATTATTTTGCAGATTTGAATGTTTTGTAAATTAGGCAAATTGTTAGTTTTAAATATTATTACAATTATGACATTTCACATATTTGTTATCCTATCTCAAAGTGATATATTCATATATTAGGTGTTTTGTCATTGCAGATTGTAACAAGTGTGTAAAGAAGATGGAGAAAAAACTGATTGAAATGAATTAAGACCTACTAAGAAGTAAACGGTTTGTTTTTAAGTTAGCATATTTGAGATTTTGGGCTACAAAATGAGTTTCTCGGTGTATGTTTCACAATTTAAGAAAACATGAAAATTGTGTTTCACTATGATTTGCATATTCTTTATGCAAGCTCTTTGTTTTCAACGATGCTAATTTGCATATGGATTAACGGATTGATGCCATTTTTCCAGTATAGATATGTGGAATATTATTATCACGCCGTTAATTTCGTGTTATTCTTGAGTGATTTTGGTTTTGATTTGTTTATTCTATAAATTTATTACGAAAGTAGTTGAGATTCTTGAATTATAAAAATTTTAGATAATTAATTGAGTAATATACTTGCAGCTTAGTGTAAATGAGCCAAGATGATCTTGGGCAAAACTAAGCTCGAGCTAGGTTCATTTCGAGCTAGTTTTTTAAAGCTCAAGCTCAGTTCGTTAGTAACGGTGTTTGTCTATCGAAAACCAAAACCAACATATTGGACATTTAAAACCTAATAATAACGAACCATTACTAACAATGTGGTTCCATCATATCCCAGATTCACTTCATTTACAATTCTGCATGTTTGCAGGCGTTCTTGTATGTGTTAGAGAGGATTGCCGATAAATTCTATGTAACTGCTAGGAATACTTGGATGAAAATCTTTATTTAATTTTAAAAATAAGGGATTATTTTGCAGATTTGAATGTTATGTAAATTAGGCCAATTTTTAGTTTTAAATATTACAGTTATGAAATTTCACATATTTGTTATCCTATCTCAAAGTGATATATTCATATATTAGGTGTTTTGTCATTGCAGATTGTAACAAGTGAGTAAAGAAGATGGAGAAAAAAGCGATTGACATGAATTAAGACCATCTTAGAAGTAAACGGTTGGTTTTTTAGTTAGCCTATTTGATATTTTGAGCTACAAAATGAGTTTCTAGGTGTATTTTTCACAATTTAATTAAACATGGAAAATGTGTTTCACTATAATTTGCATATTCTTTATGCAAGCTCTTTGTTTTCAACGATGCTAATTTGCATATCGATTAACGGAATGATGCCATTTTTCCAGTATAGATATGTGGAATATTATTGTCACGCCGTTAATTTCGTGTTATTTTTGAGTGATTTAGGTTTTGATTTGTTTATTCTATAAATTTATTACGAAAGTAGTTGAGATTCTTGAATTATAAAAATTTTCGATAATCAATTGAGTAATATACTTGCAGCTTAGTGTAAATGAGCCAAGATGATCTTGGGCAAAACTAAGCTCGAGCTAGGTTCATTTCGAGCTTGTTTTTGATAGCTCAAGATCAGTTTTTTAGTAACGGTGTTTGTCTATCGAAAACCAAAACCAACATATTAGACATTTAAAACCTAATAATTACGAAGCATTACTAACAATGTGGTTCCATCATATCCCAGATTCACATCATTTACAATTCTTCCTGTTTGCAGGCTTTCTTGTATGTGTTTGAGAAGATTGCCGGTAAATTCTATGTAACTGCTAGGAATACTTGGATGAAAATCATTAATTAAATTTAAGAATAAGGGATTATTTTGCAGATTTGAATGTTATGTAAATTAGGCCAATTGTTAGTTTTAAATATTATTACAATTATGACACTTCACATATTTGTTATCCTATCTCAAAGTGATATATTCATATATTAGGTGTTTTTTCATTGCAGATTGTAACAAGTGTTTTTTCATTTGTTTTTTCGTGTTATTTTTTAGTGATTTAGGTTCTGAATTGTTTATTCTATAAATTGATTACGAAAGTAGTTGAGATTCTTGAATTATAAAAATTTTCGATAATCAATTGAGTAATATACTTGCAGCTTAGTGTAAATGAGCCAAGATGATCTTGGGCAAAACTAAGCTCGAGCTAGGTTCATTTCGAGCTAGTTTTTTAAAGCTCAAGCTCAGTTCGTTAGTAACGGTGTTTGTCTATCGAAAACCAAAACCAACATATTGGACATTTAAAACCTAATAATAACGAACCATTACTAACAATGTGGTTCCATCATATCCCAGATTCACTTCATTTACAATTCTGCATGTTTGCAGGCGTTCTTGTATGTGTTAGAGAGGATTGCCGATAAATTCTATGTAACTGCTAGGAATACTTGGATGAAAATCATTATTTAATTTTAAAAATAAGGGATTATTTTGCAGATTTGAATGTTATGTAAATTAGGCCAATTGTTAGTTTTAAATATTATTACAATTATGACATTTCACATATTTGTTATCCTATCTCAAAGTGATATATTCATATATTAGGTGTTTTTTCATTGCAGATTGTAACAAGTGTGTAAAGAAGATGGATAAAAAACTGACTGAAATGAATTAAGACCGTCTAAGAAGTAAAAGGTTGGTTTTTTAGTTAGCCTATTTGAGATTTTGGGCGACAAAATGAGTTTCTCGGTGTATGTTTCACAATTTAAGAAAAGATGAAAATTGTGTTTCATTATGATTTGCATATTGTTTATGCAAGCTCTTTGTTTTCAACGATGCTAATTTGCATATGGATTGACCGTTTGATGCCATTTTTCCAGTACAGATACGTGAAATATTATTATCTCGCCATTAATTTCGTGTTATTTTTGAGTTATTTAGGTTTTGATTTTTTTATTCTATAAATTGATTACGAAAGTAGTTGATATTCTTGAATTTTAAAAAATTTCGATTATCAATTGAGTAATATACTTGCAACTTAGTGTAAACAAGCCAAGATGAGCATGGGTTCAACTATGCTCGAAAACCAAAACCAACATATTAGACATTTAAAACCTAATAATAAGGAACCATTACTAACAATGTGGTTCCATCATATCCCAGATTCAATTCATTTACAATTCTGCCTGTTTGCAGGCTTTCTTGTATGCGTTAGAGAGGATTGCCGGTAAATTCTATGTAACTGCTAGAAATACTTGGATGAAAATCATTATTTAATTTTAAGAATAAGGAATTATTTTGCAGATTTGAATGTTATGTAAATTAGGCCAATTGTTAGTTTTAAATATTATTAGAATTATGACATTTCACATATTTGTGATCCTATCTCAAAGTGATATACTCATATATTAGGTGTTTTGTCATTGCAGATTGTAACAAGTATGTGAAGAAGATGGAGAAAAAACTGACTGAAATGAATTAAGACCATCTAAGAAGTAAACGTTTGGTTTTTTAGTTAGCCTATTTGAGATTTTGGGCGACAAAATGAGTTTCTCAGCGTATGTTTCACAATTTAAGAAAACATGAAAATTGTGTTTCACTATGATTTGCATATTCTTTATGCAAGCTCTTTGTTTTCAACGTTGCTAATTTGCATATGGATTGACGGATTGATGCCATTTTTCCAGTATAGATATGTGGAATATTATTATCTCGCTGTTAATTTCGTATTATTTTTGAGTGATTTAGGTTTTGATTTGTTTATTCTATCAATTGATTACGAAAGTAGTTGAGATTCTTGAATAATAAAAAATTTAAATAATCAATTGAGTAATATACTTGCAGCTTAGTGTAAACGAGCCAAGATGAGCATGGGTGCAACTATGCTCGAGCTAGGTTCATTTAGAGCTTGTTTTTTAATGCTCGAACTCAGTTCGTTAGTAACGGTATTTGTTTATCGAAAACCGAAACCAAATTGCTAGACATTTAAAACATAATAATAACGAACCGTTACTAAAAGTGTTATGAAACTTCTTGGAATATTTGGATGAAAATCATTATTTAATTTTAAGAATAAGGGATTATTTTGCAGATTTGAATATTATGTAAATTAGGCCATTTGTTAGTTTTAGATATTATTATAATTATGAAATTTGACATCTTTGTAATCCTATCTCAAAGTGATGTATTCATATATTTGGTTTTTTGTCATTTCAGATTGTAACAAGTGTGTGAAGAAGTTGGACAAAAAACTGATTGAAATGAATTAAGACCATCTAAGAAGTAAACGGTTGGTTTTTTAGTTAGCCTATTTGATATTTTGAGCTACAAAATGAGTTTCTAGGTGTATGTTTCACAACTTAATTAAACATGGAAAATGTGTTTCACTATAATTTGCATCTTCTTTTTGCAAGCTCTTTGTTTTCACCGGTGCTAATTTGCATATGGATTAACGGATTGATGCCATTTTTCAGCATAGGTATGTGGAATATTATTATCTCGTCGTTAATTTCGTGTTATTTTTGAGTGATTTAGGTTCTGATTTGTTTATTCTATCAATTGACTACGAAAGTAGTTGAGATTCTTGAATTATATAAAATTTCGATAATCAATTGAGTAATATACTTCCAGCTTAGTGTAAATGAGCCAAGATGAGCAGTGGCTCAACTAAACTCGAGCTAGGTTCATTTCGAGCTTGTTTTCTAAAGCTCGAGCTCAGTTCGTTAGTAATGGTGTTTGTCTATCGAAAACCAAAACCAACATGTTAGACATTTAAAACCTAATAATAAGGAACCATTACTAACAATGTGGTTCCATCATATCCCAGATTCACTTCATTTACAATTCTGCCTGTTTGCAGACGTTCTTGTATGTGTTAGAGAGGATTGCCGATAAATTCTATGTAACTGCTCAGAATACTTGGATGAAAATCATTATTTAATTTTAAGAATAAGGGATTATTTTGCAAATTAGACCAATTGTTAGTTTTATATATTATTACAATTATGACATTTCACATATTTGTTATCCTATCTCAAAGTGATATATTCATATATTAGGTGTTTTGTCATTGCAGATTGTAACAAGTGTGTAAAGAAGATGGAGAAAAAACTGATTGAAATGAATTAAGACCTACTAAGAAGTAAACGGTTTGTTTTTTAGTTAGCATATTTGAGATTTTGGGCTACAAAATGAGTTTCTCGGTGTATGTTTCACAATTTAAGAAAACATGAAAATTGTGTTTCACTATGATTTGCATATTCTTTATGCAAGCTCTTTGTTTTCAACGATGCTAATTTGCATATGGATTAACGGATTGATGCCTTTTTTCCAGTATAGATATGTGGAATATTATTATCACGCCGTTAATTTTGTGTTATTTTTGAGTGATTTAGGTTTTGATTTGTTTATTCTATAAATTTATTACGAAAGTAGTTGAGATTCTTGAATTATAAAAATTTTCGATAATTAATTGAGTAATATACTTGCAGCTTAGTGTAAATGAGCCAAGATGATCTTGGGCAAAACTAAGCTCGAGCTAGGTTCATTTCGAGCTAGTTTTTTAAAGCTCAAGCTCAGTTCGTTAGTAACGGTGTTTGTCTATCGAAAACCAAAACCAACATATTGGACATTTAAAACCTAATAATAATGAACCATTACTAACAATGTGGTTCCATCATATCCCAGATTCACTTCATTTACAATTCTGCATGTTTGCAGGCGTTCTTGTATGTGTTAGAGAGGATTGCCGATAAATTCTATGTAACTGCTAGGAATACTTGGATGAAAATCATTATTTAATTTTAAAAATAAGGGATTATTTTGCAGATTTGAATGTTATGTAAATTAGGCCAATTTTTAGTTTTAAATATTACAGTTATGAAATTTCACATATTTGTTATCCTATCACAAAGTGATATATTCATATATTAGGTGTTTTGTCATTGCAGATTGTAACAAGTGTGTAAAGAAGATGGAGAAAAAAGCGATTGACATGAATTAAGACCATCTTAGAAGTAAACGGTTGGTTTTTTAGTTAGCCAATTTGATATTTTGAGCTACAAAATGAGTTTCTAGGTGTATTTTTCACAATTTAATTAAACATGGAAAATGTGTTTCACTATAATTTGCATATTCTTTATGCAAGCTCTTTGTTTTCAACGATGCTAATTTGCATATGGATTAACGGAATGATGCCATTTTTCCAGTATAGATATGTGGAATATTATTGTCACGCCGTTAATTTAGTGTTATTTTTGAGTGATTTAGGTTTTGATTTGTTTATTCTATAAATTTGTTACGAAAGTAGTTGAGATTCTTGAATTATAAAAATTTTCGATAATCAATTGAGTAATGTATTTGCAGCTTAGTGTAAATGAGCCAAGATGATCTTGGGCAAAACTAAGCTCGAGCTAGGTTCATTTCGAGCTTGTTTTTTAAAGCTCAAGCTCAGTTTTTTAGTAACGGTGTTTGTCTATCGAAAACCAAAACCAACATATTAGACATTTAAAACCAAATAATTACGAACCATTACTAACAATGTGGTTCCATCATATCCCAGATTCACTTCATTTACAATTCTTCCTGTTTGCAGGCTTTCTTGTATGTGTTTGAGAAGATTGCCGGTAAAATCTATGTAACTGCTAGGAATACTTGGATGAAAATCATTATTTAAATTTAAGAATAAGGGATTATTTTGCAGATTTGAATGTTATGTAAATTAGGCCAATTGTTAGTTTTAAATATTATTACAATTATGACATTTCACATATTTGTTATCCTATCTCAAAGTGATATATTCATATATTAGGTGTTTTTTCATTGCAGATTGTAACAAGTGTTTTTTCATTTGTTTTTTCGTGTTATTTTTTAGTGATTAGGTTCTGAATTGTTTATTCTATATATTGATTACGAAAGTAGTTGAGATTCTTGAATTATAAAAATTTTCGATAATCAATTGAGTAATATACTTGCAGCTTAGTTTAAATGAGCCAAGATGAGCTTGGGCAAAACTAAGCTCGAGCTAGGTTCATTTCGAGCTTGTTTTTTAAAGCTTAAGCTCAGTTCGTTAGTAACGGTGTTTGTCTATCGAAAACCAAAACCGACATATTAGACATTTAAAACCGAATAATAACGAACCATTACTAACAATTTGGTTCCATCATATCCCAGATTCACTTCATTTACAATTCAGCCTGTTTGCAGGCGTTCTTGTATGTGTTAGAGAGGATTGCCGATAAATTCTATGTAACGGCTCGGAATACTTGGATGAAAATCATTATTTAATTTTAAAAATAAGGGATTATTTTTCAGATTTGAATGTTATGTAAATTAGACCAATTGTTAGTTTTATATATTATTACAATTAGGACATTTCACATATTTGTTATCCTATCTCAAAGTGATATATTCATATATTAGGTGTTTTATCATTGCAGATTGTAACAAGTGTGTAAAGAAGATGGATAAAAAACTGACTGAAATGAATTAAGACCGTCTAAGAAGTAAAAGGTTGGTTTTTTAGTTAGCCTATTTGAGATTTTGGGCGACAAAATGAGTTTCTCGGTGTATGTTTCACAATTTAAGAAAAGATGAAAATTGTGTTTCATTATGATTTGCATATTGTTTATGCAAGCTCTTTGTTTTCAACGATGCTAATTTGCATATGGATTGACGGTTTGATGCCATTTTTCCAGTACAGATACGTGGAATATTATTATCTCGCCATTAATTTCGTGTTATTTTTGAGTTATTTAGGTTTTGATTTTTTTATTCTATAAATTGATTACGAAAGTAGTTGATATTCTTGAATTTTAAAAAATTTCGATTATTAATTGAGTAATATACTTGCAACTTAGTGTAAACAAGCCAAGATGAGCCTGGGTTCAACTATGCTCGAAAACCAAAACCAACATATTAGACATTTAAAACCTAATAATAAGGAACCATTACTAACAATGTGGTTCCATCATATCCCAGATTCAATTCATTTAAAATTCTGCCTGTTTGCAGGCTTTCTTGTATGCGTTAGAGAGGATTGCCGGTAAATTTTATGTAACTACTAGGAATACTTGGATGAAAATCATTATTTAATTTTAAGAATAAGGAATTATTTTGCAGATTTGAATGTTATGTAAATTAGACCAATTGTTAGTTTTATATATTATTACAATTATGACATTTCACATATTTGTTATCCTATCTCAAAGTGATATATTCATATATTAGGTGTTTTATCATTGCTGATTGTAACAAGTGTGTAAAGAAGATGGATAAAAAACTGACTGAAATGAATTAAGACCGTCTAAGAAGTAAAAGGTTGGTTTTTTAGTTAGCCTATTTGAGATTTTGGGCGACAAAATGAGTTTCTCGGTGTATGTTTCACAATTTAAGAAAAGATTAAAATTGTGTTTCATTATGATTTGCATATTGTTTATGCAAGCTCTTTGTTTTCAACGATGCTAATTTGCATATGGATTGACGGTTTGATGCCATTTTTCCAGTACAGATACGTGGAATATTATTATCTCGCCATTAATTTCGTGTTATTTTTGAGTTATTTAGGTTTTGATGTTTTTATTCTATAAATTGATTACGAAAGTAGTTGATATTCTTGAATTTTAAAAAATTTCGATTATCAATTGAGTAATATACTTGCAACTTAGTGTAAACAAGCCAAGATGAGCATGGGTTCAACTATGCTCGAAAACCAAAACCAACATATTAGACATTTAAAACCTAATAATAACGAACCATTACTAACAATGTGGTTCCATCATATCCCAGATTCAATTCATTTACAATTCTGCCTGTTTGCAGGCTTTCTTGTATGCGTTAGAGAGGATTGCCGGTAAATTCTATGTAACTGCTAGGAATACTTGGATGAAAATCATTATTTAATTTTAAGAATAAGGAATTATTTTGCAGATTTGAATGTTATGTAAATTAGGCCAATTGTTAGTTTTAAATATTATTAGAATTATGACATTTCACATATTTGTGATCCTATCTCAAAGTGATATACTCATATATTAGGTGTTTTGTCATTGCAGATTGTAACAAGTATGTGAAAAAGATGGAGAAAAAACTGACTGAAATGAATTAAGACCATCTAAGAAGTAAACGTTTGGTTTTTTAGTTAGCCTATTTGAGATTTTGGGCGACAAAATGAGTTTCTCGGTGTATGTTTCACAATTTAAGAAAACATGAAAATTGTGTTTCACTATGATTTGCATATTCTTTATGCAAGCTCTTTGTTTTCAACGGTGCTAATTTGCATATGGATTGACGGATTGATGCCATTTTTCCAGTATAGATATGTGGAATATTATTATCTCGCTGTTAATTTCGTATTATTTTTGAGTGATTTAGGTTTTGATTTGTTTATTCTATCAATTGATTACGAAAGTAGTTGAGATTCTTGAATAATAAAAAATTTAAATAATCAATTGAGTAATATACTTGCAGCTTAGTGTAAACGAGCCAAGATGAGCATGGGTGCAACTATGCTCGAGCTAGGTTCATTTAGAGCTTGTTTTTTAATGCTCGAACTCAGTTCGTTAGTAACGGTATTTGTTTATCGAAAACCGAAACCAAATTGCTAGACATTTAAAACCTAATAATAACGAACCGTTACTAAAAGTGTTATGAAACTTCTTGGAATATTTGGATGAAAATCATTATTTAATTTTAAGAATAAGGGATTATTTTGCAGATTTGAATATTATGTAAATTAGGCCATTTGTTAGTTTTAGATATTATTATAATTATGAAATTTGACATCTTTGTAATCCTATCTCAAAGTGATGTATTCATATATTTGGTTTTTTGTCATTTCAGATTGTAACAAGTGTGTGAAGAAGTTGGACAAAAAACTGATTGAAATGAATTAAGACCATCTAAGAAGTAAACGGTTGGTTTTTTAGTTAGCCTATTTGATATTTTGAGCTACAAAATGAGTTTCTAGGTGTATGTTTCACAACTTAATTAAACATGGAAAATGTGTTTCACTATAATTTGCATCTTCTTTTTGCAAGCTCTTTGTTTTCACCGGTGCTAATTTGCATATGGATTAACGGATTGATGCCATTTTTCAGCATAGGTATGTGGAATATTATTATCTCGTCATTAATTTCGTGTTATTTTTGAGTGATTTAGGTTCTGATTTGTTTATTCTATCAATTGACTACGAAAGTAGTTGAGATTCTTGAATTATATAAAATTTCGATAATCAATTGAGTAATATACTTCCAGCTTAGTGTAAATGAGCCAAGATGAGCAGTGGCTCAACTAAACTCGAGCTAGGTTCATTTCGAGCTTGTTTTTTAAAGCTCGAGCTCAGTTCGTTAGTAATGGTGTTTGTCTATCGAAAACCAAAACCAACATGTTAGACATTTAAAACCTAATAATAAGGAACCATTACTAACAATGTGGTTCCATCATATCCCAGATTCACTTCATTTACAATTCTGCCTATTTGCAGGCGTTCTTGTATGTGTTAGAGAGGATTGCCGATAAATTCTATGTAACTGCTCGGAATACTTGGATGAAAATCATTATTTAATTTTAAGAATAAGGGATTATTTTGCAGATTTTAATGTTATGTAAATTAGGCCAATTGTTAGTTTTAAATATTATTACAATTATGACATTTCACATATTTTTTAATCCTATCTTAAAGTGATATATTCATATATTATGTGTTTTATCATTGCAGATTGTAACAAGTGTGTAAAGAAGATGGATAAAAAACTGATTGAAATTAATTAAGACCATCTAAGAAGTAAACAGTTGGTTTTTTAGTTAGCCTATTTGAGATTTTGGGCTACAAAATGAGTTTCTCGGTGTATGTTTCACAATTTAAGAAAACATGAAAATTGTGTTTCACTATGATTTGCATATTTTTTATGCAAGCTCTTTGTTTTCAACGATGCTTATTTGCATATGGATTAACGGATTGATGCCATTTTTCCAGTATAGATATGTGGAATATTATTATCACGCCGTTAATTTCGTGTTATTTTTGAGTGATTTAGGTTTTGATTTGTTTATTCTATAAATTTATTACGAAAGTAGTTAAGATTCTTGAATTATAAAAAATTTCGATAATCAATTGAATAATATACTTGCAGCTTAGTGTAAATGTGCCAAGATGAGCTAGGTTCATTTAGAGCTTGTTTTATAAAGCTCGAGCTCAGTTTGTTAGTAACGGTATTTGTTTATCAAAACCGAAACCAAATTGCTAGACATTTAAAACCTAATAATAACGAACCATTACTAAAAGTGTTATGAAACTGCTAGGAATATTTGGATGAAAATCATTATTTAATTTTAAGAATAAGGGATTATTTTGCATATTTGAATATTATGTAAATTATGCCATTTGTTAGTTTTAAATATTATTACAATTATGACATTTGACATCTTTGTTATCCTTTCTCAAAGTGATATATTCATATATTAGGTGTTTTGTCATTGCAGATTGTAACAAGTGTGTAAAGAAGATGGAGAAAAAACTGACTGAAATGAATTAAGACCATCTAAGAAGTAAACGGTTGGTTTTTTATTTAGCCTATTTGAGATTTTAGGCTACAATATGAGTTTGTAGGTGTATGTTTCACAATTTAAGAAAACATGGTGTAGGTTCCCTGCCGGATATACACAGGAGTATCTCGTAACACGAGGGTGCAGAATCCCCACGTACTACGATACGAGCGTAAGATATATAATACGTTGAGACGGTACACGAACACACGTTACAATACTAATAAACACGTTGTATTGCAACAATTCAACACGTGATCCCGATTATCACCTACACGTTCTTCAAAAACCCCTTTTTTCTTTTCTAAATCAAGCCGAAGTTGAGGTTTATATAACCTCGACAACTTCGCCTAACAGACTAGGCGAAGTTGTCACAACTTCGCTTGTCTACAAGTTCGCCTACATCCTAGGCGAACTTGTGTGACACAATATCTAAAACCAAAACAAACAATCTAACACGATTACAGACACATACAAAACACTAGATACCGAACTACTTGCATTATGCACCAACAGACTCCCCCTTGGCAGTAGCTTCATATCTCTATCTTCATTCTCGCGTCGTAATCTCAAATATCTCGTGTCACTCGCCTTCAAGCATGAACGCCCTGTCTGACACAAACAGAGACCTCCCTCTGGTACTTCTTGGCTTCATCTTTCCATGCAGGAATATAGAATATCTTCTTATCGTTGAGCACCTGCAAGTCAGCCTGAGACAAATTTACCAAGTGCATGGAATCATACACTCTCAGAACTTCTTGTTCATCTTCATCTTCCATAACCGCTTCAGCTGTTTGGCTATCAACATACCACCACTTTAGATTCTTTAAGACATCCTTGGGCATTATCTTCATCGGCACTTCTTTTAAACACCTAATCGGATTATATTTCATCACCATCCAAGGTTTTCCATCAGCTCGCATTCCTCTTTCCTTATCTTCAACTAGCTTCCCTTTCTGCGGCTTTAAAAATTCAAACTTCTTTTCTTTCACACTTTCTTTCCACACAATCTTCCCAATTATTCTGGCCATATTATCATCACTTCTATTAATCAACCCCAATTTTGCCAAATCCTTCACCTCACACTCAGGCAAGGTATTGAGAGATCTCAACATCCTCTTAAAATACTGAATCCCATCAAAGCGTTTAATCACAAATAACCTCAACTGCTCATCATACAGCCAGCTAATAATACCCTTCTTCGACTCAGCATACCCTTTGATATTGTAACTCTTTTTGAACATTGTTGGAACTGCTAGCTTCTTTGTCTTTACAAACCACTGAGCGTAGCCTTCTTTCCATCTCGGCTGCTCTTCCCACTCAGACTCATCTAACTCATCCATATCATGACTCACATTTACCTTATCAACGTCTGGAATATCATGTTCAACACTGTCATCCACAATCTCACCTTCTTCTATCTCACTATCAACCATATCTGTTCTCCTATCTTTTCTATCTCCTCAACAGGTAACACATCATCATCACCCAACATTTCCTCATCATCCACAACCACAACACCTTCTCCACCTGATCCACCTGCCGTACCAGTTGACTCCCCCTGAGATGTGGAAGTCCCAAGAGTTTGTTCAGTTCTTGGCAACTCACCACCTGCACCTTTCGATGCATTGGGATCATCGTCTCTATCATGACTCTTCTTTGTTCTCAACTCGTCGCCCTTGCAACTCGTCTCCCCCAGAGATGCTAAGAACTGTTTTAAGGCATCAAATACTTTACCGTGCTCAACAAGGAGGGACAATTGGATCTGATTTTCTGCAATAAGGCGCTGGATAGCTTGAGTCTGAATTAGATTGATTCTTGATTGTTCAGCAACTACCCGTTCAAGAGCCGCTATCCTTTCAGAATCAGACAAGGTAGCATCAAAATCAAAACGCATGTGAGAAGCGTCTTGAGCATAAGGTGGAGGTATTCCCAAACTGGCTGGAGTATCAGAAGCAGACTTAAAAGTAACCGCGGGTGGTATTCTGACAGATAACCCCGCAGTAGCAACCAACGTGGACTCAACAAATCTTGCAACAACCTCCGATGGAGTAAGAGTAGAAGGTGGCAAGGAAACTATCTCTGGAGCCGAAAACTGAAACGTGGTTGGTGGAATGCCAAATGATGATGATGTAGTTACCACGGGAATACTTGGGGTGATCGGTCCTGTCACAGTCATCGAAGCAGGAACCATAGTCATACCAGATAACGCGGGTGGAGTGAAACGAACCACCCTTGAGCTTTCACCAGCTCCGGAACCCTCACCAGTTCTGACCCTCTTCAATCGTCGTATCAACTGGTCTAACTCCTCCTCGAAGTCAGATTCACAGTCATCCGAGTCTTTCTTTCTCTTACCATGTATTCTTTCTTGTGTGACCAGAATCTGTCGTGCTTCAGCGATATCGTCAGCGGAGGAGTCAGAGTCGCTTCTCTCAGAATCAGCTACAGACGTAGCTACCATCGAAACATTTACACCAAAAGCCTCAGCTACTGGGGCTTGAACCTCAGCAGCTGGATCAATTTGCTCCATATCAAAGAACCCTTGGCCACCAAAAGCAGCTTCAAGATCTACCTGTTCCTCTGGAGCTGCAACAGGATCAGCAGGCAATGCTTGCTGTACCACAGGTGGTGGTTGAGGAACATCAGCCTGTTGCGGTGCAGGGTCCCGAAATTCATCTCCAAGAGGAGCAATATAAGCAGGATTCACTAAATAACCAAACAATGGAGTGTGCCGCGGACGAAGCTTTGGTTTGCTACGAGCGCTTGACGACCTACATTGTGCAAAGATCCTTTTACTTACACTCTCAACATAACGGATGGGACGTCGTTGAGGTAGCGTAGGTGCTACATGATTCAAAATCATCTGTAAGAATCTGGGGTACATTAAAAATCTTTCACGAGCGACCGCGCGTCTCTGACGATTGATTTCATAAAACACCTTCTGACTGAAGCTGTAGGGCTTGTTGTAAGTCAGAGCTGTCATAGCAGATTGCATCGTTGCCCCCATTCCGTCGGTACCAGCTTTACGACCCGACATGCACACAATCATCACGTGCATCAGAAAACGCCACTGATCCAGTAAGAATCCCTTTCGCCTTTGAGTGTCACCCAAAGGACCCGAATAGCCCATACGTAAAAATGCACCATCTCTGAATGGAGCTGGAAAATCGGTAGGATCAACTGTAGTCTCAGCCCCGAACTGCAAGGCGACTTTGATCTGATCTGCTGAGAACTGCACCACCTGATTGTTCACTGTGGCGCGCATAACCGGAGGCTCAACTCTACAGTCATATTCTACTATTCTCCAGAAATCTTCAATAATCGGTAGAGAAATGGGGAGAGTTGTAGTAATAGCGTGAAAAATACGTGAGCGAACTAGGAAGGAGATGATCTCGCAAAAATCGTCGATGCCACTAGCATCCGGATCCAAAGTAATGTACATGTTGTGACCCGGGAAGAACTGTCGGTTGTTGTCACCACCTTCGTCACCACCAGCACCACCAGCTCCTGCTACAGCAGCCATATCTGCACAACAAACGGTCTAAGTTAGAACATCGACAAAGCAGATCATAACTTCTCCTGTTACCATGAGCGAAGTTATGATAACTTCTTATGTGTAGGCGAAGTTGACCATATGGCGAAGTTGAGTACAACTTCGCCTTAAACCTAACTTCGCCTGATAACAAATTAGAACTTTTAAATTAAATAAGATAAGCAGCAGGCGAAGTTATGCATAAGGCGAAGTTGAGTATACCTTCGCCCAACCCTAACTTCGCCTAAAAACAACCAGACTAATTAATTAATTAAATATGAGCAGGTGAAGTTATGCATAAGGCGAAGTTGAGAACAACTTCGCCTAAACCTAACTTCGCCTGAATCTGAAACGGCGAATACAGAGGTCCGATCCTGGTTTGTTTGGTGAATTTATGATTGAGAACAAGAAAAGATGTTACTATGGAGATCAACTGTGTGTTTGGTGAATCAACTGAGTTACGAACACATTATAAACAGATTGGTTTATCAACTGTTTAAAAGTTAGCATAAACAATGTCACACATCGAATCACCACGGCCCTTGATTATCACCATTAGTATGAATTACATGTTATACCAAGCCTACACACCTTTAACAAGAATTGGAAACAGATAATAACAAGGTTCGATTCGAGATTTAAGTTCGCCAAGGGTTAGAAGATTATAAGTTCGCCGGAGTGTTTGAAAAGTTGTAAAGTGTTTGACCAAAAAGACACCTTATTTAGGATTAAAGATACTCAGGCGAAGTTAAGGTTAACTTCGCTTACCTTTAACTTCGCCCCTGAACAACTTCGCTTGTTAACTTTACCAGTAAGTTCGTCTAACTTGATTTACAAAACAGGACCATATAATTAGATCAAAATGTAACAGTCTTTTGAAATTTCCCGTTAAAGAATTAAACTTTACGATCAAAGAACCAAGTAACCAAGTTTTAAACCATAAACCAGAATATCCTGAGAGAATTTTAGTAATAAAATAAACGGGATCAAATTTCAGTCTAGATGGGGACCAACATGTTTTAGAAAAGATCCGAACAGGAATCATACTAATTAAGTGGCTGTCACATAGATCCTTGTTCGGCGGTATTATGACATAAAGAAACAGGTTGTAAGCAGGTATACAACTTAGTATGGTTTTCATCGCTTCTGTGATACGGATTAGGTTCTATTAAGCTCAAAATTTAGATGGATATCACATGAGAGATTGTGATGCCTCCTATCTATTCTCAAAGCGTATTTGGCTTTCCCCAAGTCACTCCGAGTTGACTTCGACCCGTAGTGTCCGATTAAACAGTAAGTATATATCGATCTTTAGAGTCTTCTTCCCGATCTCTTTCTTGCCTCTTGATTGATATTTGTAACAACATAAGTTTCAGAAGGCTTAACAACTTTTTTTTTTAATACTGAAGATATTAATACAGCCTCAAATAATAGACGACTGCAAGTCCCGAATCTGGATCACTGCAGGTACTTGACACACCATCTTCTCGGGAATCAGAACACTCACGGGCTCGTGTATGACTGGGTAATCACTTTTCTGCCTATCATTCGGAAAGATGTATATGGAGACATGCACAACTCAGAATGATTCTCCACATTAAATCGAGGCGATTTAGTTTGTATCACATCTACTTTTACGCACCAAATAAAGCTACCATAACTTACAATGGCTGTTCTAGAGTCTTTTAGGCCTAATAACTTCACCAGTTAGGCACACAGAATTAGTTTTTCTATCACTTTCCAAGGTTGGATCAATTTTCTTTCAAACATTGTATTGAAACTTCTTACGAAGTTATAGACTTGAAAAATTATATCATCTCCATAAAAAAAATTTTAAATTCTATCGCCCCGATCAAGTCACAGTCTTCAGGTAAACGGCTATCCTGAAGACCCAATGGATCAGCTGGACCGACCACATACGAGTATGTGTCCTTCTAACTAAGTATGAACGACTATTTTTCAGCGAAAGAATAAAAACCCATCATAAACCGCCCCGATCACTTTCAGTCAGCTGGTTAATGTCTATCCTCATAATCTACTAGTAGAAGTAAGGACCAAACATATCCGAAGATGTGTCCTTCAAACCGATGTAACCGACATAATTCTAAGCGATAGTGATTTTTTTAAAAAAAAAAAAAAAACAAAACGAAAAACAAGGTTACTCGGGATTGATCATCCCATTAAGTTCAACAAGGTTTTGAAAACGGGATCGGTCAAACGCTTTAGTAAAAAGATCGGCGAAATTATCCAAAGAATCAACTTTTTCAAGCACAATTAATTTCTTCTCAGCACAATCCCGTATAAAATGATGACGAATGTCAATATGTTTAGTTTTGCTGTGTTTGACGGGATTGTTAGTTACTGAGATTGCAGAAGTATTATCAGTGTAAATAGGAGTTAGAGTGAAATTCAGACCGTAATCGCGCAATTGCTGTTGTATCCAAAGAACCTGGGAACAGCAGTTCGATGCTGCCATATACTCTGCTTCGCATGTGGAAATGGCTACTGAGGTCTACCTTTTGCACTGCCACGACACCAATCTTCCTCCCAGAAACTGACATCCACCGGTTGTTGACTTCCTGTTCTGATTGCAACCTCCATAGTCAGAATCTGTGTAAGCTACCAAATCCAGTTCTCCCCCTTTCGTGTACCACAATCCCAACTTAGGCTTGCCTTTGAGATACCACAATATTCTCTTTACTCCCTTAATGTGTGATTCCTTCGGGCTTGCCTGAAAACGAGCACAAAGACAAACTGCAAACATAATATCAGGTCTAGATGCAGTTAAATACATTAAAGAACCTATGATTGCTTGATATTGGGCGGGATCCATGTCTTCATCACTGTCAGAATCAGCACCCAGTTTGTGGTTGACGCAAACTGGTGTATCAAATGGGTTGCTATCTTCCATCTTGAAGCGCTTGAGCACATCATGGACATATTTTGCTTGATGAATAAACATCCATCTTTCTTCTGATCTACCTGCAATCCCAAAAAGAAAGTTAATTCGCCCATGGCCCTCATTTCAAACTTCTTTTTCATGACCACTTCAAATTCCTGACACATGGCGACTTTTGATGCAGCAAAAAAGAAGTCGTCCACATAGACTTGAACTAGTAGAAAATCTCCCCCTTTTCTCTTGACAAACAGCGTGCTATCGATCTTTCCTCTTTCGAACCCATTCTCAAGCAATTAATCGGACAAGGTTGCGTACCAGGCTCGAGGTGCCTGATGTAGCCCATATAAAGCTTTACTCAGTTTGTACACATGATCAGGAAAATCAGGGTCAGGAAATCCTGGAGGTTGTTCAACATACACCACCTCATCGACTTTACCATTAAGAAAGGCATTTTTCACATCTAACTGGAACACTTTCATCTCTTTGTATGCAGCAAATGCCAAAAATAGTCGAATTGCCTCCAATCTTGCCACAGGAGCAAACACTTCATTGTAGTCGATTCCTTCTTACTGATTAAACCCTTTTAATACCAGCCTTGCCTTGTTCCGTATGATTATCCCCTTCTCATCTCTCTTACACTTAAAAACCCACTTTGTACCAATAGCATTTATATTCTTTGGTTTTTCAACTAATTTCCATACTTTCATCTTCTCGAACTGTGCTAAATCTTCTTGCATGGCTTCGACCCACGAGCTATCCTTTAGAGCCATTTGATAATTCTTTGGTTCAATCTGGCTTATGAAGCAGGTGTACAAGCATTCATTTATGATACCCGAGTCTTTAATGCTTGCGTAAACACATGTGTGCTCATCCAAACTTTTTCTTGTTTGAACACCGTTAAACAGATTACCTATCACGTTCTCCAAAGGGTGATTTTTGTGAATTCCAGTAGTCTGAACCGGACTGACTTCCAGATTGTTTTCTAAATTCGAAGAGAGTTCATTAATGGGTGATTGATGTTGAGAGTGAAATGAATTATAGAATTCTTCCTCAGTAGAGGCAGCAGGAGTATTAACGGCACTTGACGAGGAAGGTTGACTTTCGTCGTATCGCGGTCGTTGCACAATATTCTCTTCCTCGTCATACAGAATCTGTGAAGCAATTTTCTAATTAACATCTGCAAAATCCAAGTAAGGCATATTAAAAGATTTGAATAGTTTATCATAGTCGAAAGCCTCAGCGGGTCCCATGCTAGGCTTTGGTGATTTGTAACTCGTAATGTCAGTGTTACATACCACATCAACCTTGCTGTTCGATAAATTAAAGACTCTTTTGTTGGAAGTCCCAACAACATATCCGACTAAAATACCTTCTTTGGCTTTTTCACCAAATTTTGAGTTTGTCTTTAATATTGTACATGGGGACCCGAAAGGTTCAAGACCATTCAAGTTTGGCTTTCTACCATGCATGAGTTCATAACACGTTTTATTTAATCTTTTAACAGTTAAAACACGATTAAGGATATAGCAGGCTGTGGCAACAGCTTCAGCCCAGAAGAGCACGGGAAGTTTAGCATCTGCCAGCATGGTTCTGGCTCCTTCGATTAGATTTCTATTCTTCCTCTCAGCTACCCCATTTTGTTGCGGAGTATACGGGGCGCTGTACTGATGGTCTATCCCTTTCTGTAAGCAGAACATCTCCATCTGGTAATTCTTGAACTCTGTACCATTATCACTCCTGATGTACTTAACCTTTCGCCCAAAAATATTCTTAACCTTAGTAATCAAGTTAATTACCAACTGAACTGTCTCATCTTTTGCCTTCAGAAAGTATACCCAAGAGTATCGAGAGTAGTCATCGGTTACAACCAAGCAGTATGATGTTCCACCTAGACTCTTTACATTCACGGGAACAAAGAGATCCATGTGAAGTAGGTCTAGGGTACTGACAATTGAGTTAACCTTCTTGGAGTGATGAGGTTTTATGTGTTGCTTTCCCTTCTTGCACGACAAGCATTGATCTTCAAAGTTAAAATTCTTTAAGGGAACACAAATCACCAGCCCATTCTTAACAATGTAATTCATCTTGCGAAGATGTATATGTCCCATTCTTCGATGCCATAACTCTGACTCAGACTCAGTTGCCTTTGAGAGAAGACATGATTCTTCTGTTGTCATCTCAGTTGACCTCATATCCATTACATACGTGTTCTTTTCTCTTGGAGCTCTCATTACCACCCATGCCTCTGGTATCTTGAAACCAGGATAAAGGACGATTGCCTCGTTTCTTGTAAAATGCACCGTGTATTCTTTGTCACAAATCTGAGATACACTCAACAAGTTATGCTTCAATTCTTCCAAAAAATTCACTTTCTCTAACTTCATTCTTCCATTTATCACAGTTCCAATACCAGTGATTCTACCTCCACTATCTCCAGCGAAACTAACCCTTCCTCCTTGAACAGATTTCCAGTCACGTAACAAATTCTTGTTACCAGTCATGTGCCGTGAACAGCCAGTGTCAACAACCCACAGATTGTTTATAGCTCTGTTTGACTGTTCCTGCACAATTAAAGAAAAATATTAAAATTTGGGACCCAAGACCTACTGGGCTTGGGTCGGTTAAATCTATTGACCGGCATCCAGTACTTTGGTTGCCCAAAGTCAGTTTGAGGATGATTATGAAGCCATCTCGAGGATTGACTATGAAGCCATCCAAACCTTAGTGAATTAACTGAATTATAATTGTTGGTTTGGTAGTTAACTGGGGAAAAATGAGACCGATTTCTTTGAAATCTTGGATTAGTCCAATGTCTGAAATTTGTTGTGTTCACATTCTTACCAATATTATAATTAATATTCGTTTTATTCTCAGTTTTCGGAGGCCTCATACCTCTAACATTTCTCTGGTTTAGAAGACAATCAGCAATAAGGTGTCCTACTTGATTACATCTGAAACAACTTCTGTGTTCAACTTTCGTCTCAACAGTTGTTGCAGAGGTCGAGGTTGCATTACTACCCGTTTGTCTTACATATGGTGGGACGAACGGGTTTAGGGAAGAATTCTTTTCATCAGGCTTATATTCCTCCCCACGTTTTAGTAACACTACCTCTTCTTTTATCTCACCCGATTCGGATGAGTTGTCCGAATTAGATGAGACAGAGCTAGGAACAGAAATCTCAACCTTAGAAATTGACTTACTTGTTTCGCTCTTATTAGCTTCAGGTTCGTTAGTCGAAATTTTGACTGGAACAGTCTGACTAATCTCAACATCAGCAGATTTCTGATTACTAGGATTATAAGTATAGTTATTGTTATACGGTGGTGGAACTTCAGAAAATCCAATTCCCCCTTTGTTAACTGGGGAACGTTGAACACTTATGATATGATCAAGCATTGCTGAAGAATTTCTAAATTGTTCAATTTTTCTGTTTAGTTCCACCACTTTTACCTGGTAATCAGCTATCTGTTTATCTTTTTCAGCAATTAGTTTGGTTTTTTCTTCTAACACTTCATAACTAAGATCAATTACTTGTATTTTATCAGCTAGACTGGCTTTAAGACTTCTGATATCCTTTTCACTAGCTTTTATTTTTACTGAGTAACTGTTTTCTCTAGTTTTAGTGTAGTGATTATCTTCTTTTAACGTTTTAAATTATGCGTCCAAACTAACAAACTGATCAATTACTGTTTTCAATTGTTCAGACAAATTTTCACATTGTATACAATGAAGTTCAGAACTTACCTCAGAGAGCTGATCGTTCACTTCTACCATATATGCTTCATTTTCTCTTGTCTCCCTCTCACTTTCTCCAGTTTCGATGTTTACCAAATTAGCCTGTTCGAACACTTCCTCAACTTGTATATTCCAGTTGTATCCACCATTCTGTCTAGATACCATAGCTCTATTCTCACTACCTTCCTCATTCTGTTGTGCCATGCCTGTTCTGACTTCGTTCGACTCTCTCATTTGTACATTCCTTAGCAAAGTGACCATTCTGTTGACAGTTGTAACATCGAACCTTTGATTTATCAAACCCTGGTCTTTCTCCAACAAACTTTCTACCTGTTTTCTTCATGAATCTCTTTACCCTTCTTACTATCATAGTCATCTGCCACTGCAGGTCTATCTCTTCCAAATCATCAGCATCGATCTGATCATAGTCCTCATCCAAAGTTGCAGGGTCGACTATTTTACCTTTGATGTAGTTCTCATAAGATGCAATAAAGGATGCATAGAGAGCAAACTGTTGTTCAGCTGATTTAACATTGTGAGTAGTTGTAGCTCGGAACATTTGACGAGAAATTTCCAGTTGTGGCTTGAGGATTTGAAGTATTACTACCTCCAGCTACGAAACATACATCGCCATCCATATTGAGAATCACATGACCATCCCGAGTTGAGTTTGAGTTTGATTCTCCCTTTGAGTAGTAGGCAGAGGATTCTAATTTTGAACTTGAACTTGGAGTGACTTTCGCACCATACATTCCCGGATCCTGAACCTGATCAGTTGGTGTCTCCTTCCAAACCATGTTAAGTTTAAAATTTCGTAACTTATTGACTGCAGTTTCCAAATCAATATTGACAAAGTCTTTATCCTCTCTCGTCAAAACCGTGTACATTTCCCATTTCGGTGGAAGAGCATCAAGGAGTTTCTCTACTATCTCATCTTCCTTGTATTCAATGGAGTAATTACCAAGTTCGGTCATCAAGTGATAATATCTTGTGATGATATCGTCAAGTGATTCATTTTTCAAATACTTGAATACAGAGAATTGGGTTTTTAGTAGCTTTGTCTTAGAAGCTCGTATCCCCACATTACCTTCATATCTATTTTCTAGTGCTTCCCATAGCTCTCTTGCAGTTTTGTACTTCTTGAAGGTATGAAGAATCTCTTGTGGAAGAGCCATGGTTATTGCAGCATGAGCTTTACTCTCTGCCTCATACATTTTCTTTTCCTCCTCTTCCATCTTACTGTACTTCTTAATTTGATCACGACCTTCAACTAAGGATGTTGGTGGAATGTATCCGTCTTGAATGCAAACCCACATCTTAGCATCTTGATATTTCACATACTGTTCAAACCGATCTTTCCATGCAACAAAATCGGTATCCTTAAGCATTTTTTGGAGCTTTAGTTGCTGAACCGGCTTCAACCTCCATTTTTACCAGTTCTGTAATGTTTATTGAAGTCATAGTTGAAAAAAACACGACCCGAAATACAAAGAAAGAAATTTTTTTTTTTATTTTTTTAATTTTTGTAAACAGTTCTCAGGTAGCGAAGTTATTATAACTTCGGTTAAGGATAAGTTCGCCTGACAACTTAACTTCGCTCAAACCTTATAAGTTCGCTTAAACCCTACGAACAGTGACGGCAACTTCGCCTAATGAACACAAGGTTTTTTCAGGTTTCAATTGAACGTATTGCGAGGTATGCGAAGGTGTAATGGGTTATATTTGATGGTGGGAGATGGGTAAGACACAAAAACTAGGTATTTCAACGTAAACTCGTTCCGCGATTAGTCGAACGGAACGATCTTAACACCCGTGTGATAATCCCGAACCACACAATCACGAGAAAAACGCTTTGATACCAATTGTAGGTTCCCAGCCGGATCTACACATAAGTATCTCGTAACACGAGGGTGCGGAATCCCCACGTACTACGATACGAGCGTAAGATATATAATACGTTGAGACGGTACACGAACACACGTTACAATTCTAATAAACACGTTGTATTTCAACACTTCAACACGTGATCCCAATTATAACCTACACGTTCTTCAAAAACCCCTTTTTTTCTTTTTAAAAACAAGCCGAAGTTGAGGTTTATATAACCTCGACAACTTCGCCTAACAGACTAGGCGAAGTTGTCACAACTTCGCTTGTCTACAAGTTCGCCTACATCCTAGGCGAACTTGTGTGACACAATATCTAAAACCAAAACAAACAATCTAACACGATTACAGACACATACAAAACACTAGATACTGAACTACTGACATTATGCACCAACACATGGAAATTGTGTTTCACTATGATTAGCATATTCTTTATGCAAGCTCTTTGTTTTCAACGGTGCTAATTTGCATATGGATTGACGGATTGATGCCATTTTTCAGTATAGATATGTGGAATATTATTATCTTGCTGTTAATTTCGTGTTATTTTTGAGTGATTTAGATTTTGATTTGTTTATTCTATCAATTGATTACGAAAGTAGTTGAGATTCTTGAATTATAAAAAATTTTGATAATCAATTGAGTAATATACTTGCAGCTTAGTGTAAACGAGCCAAGATGAGCATGCGCTCCACTATGCTCGAGCTAGGTTCATTTAGAGCTTGTTTTTTATAGCTCGAGCTTAGTTCGTTAGTAACGGTATTTGTTTATCGAAAACCAAAACCATATTGCTAGACATTTAAAACATAATAATAACGAACCATTACTAAAAGTGTAATGAAACTTCTTGGAATATTTTGATGAAAATCATTATTTAATTTTAAGAATAAGGGATTATTTTCCAGATTTGAATATTATGTAAATTAGGCCATTTGTTAGTTTTAAATATTATTACAATTATGACATTTGACATCATTGTTATCCCATCTCAAAGTGATATATTCATATATTAGGTGTTTTGTCATTGCAGCTTGTAACAAGTGTTTTGTGAAGATGGAGAAAAAACTAACTGAAATGAATTAAGACCATCTAAGAAGTAAATGGTTGGTTTTTTATTTAGCCTATTTGAGATTTTGGGCTACAATATGAGTTTCTAGAAGTATGTTTCACAATTTGAGAAAACATCGAAATTGTGTTTCGCTATGACTTGCATATTCTTTACGCAAGCTCTTTGTTTTCAACGGTGCTAATTTGCATTTGGATTGACGGATTGAAGCCATTTTTCAGTATAGATATGTGGAATTTTATTATCTCACTATTAATTTCATGTTATTTTTGAGTGATTTAGGTTTTGATTTGTTTATTCGATCAATTGATTACGAAAGTAGTTGAGATTCTTGAATTATAAAAAATTTCGATAATCAATTGAGTAATATACCTGCAGCTTAGTGTAAACGAGCCAAGATGAGCATGCGCTCCACTATGCTCGAGCTAGGTTCATTTAGAGCTTGTTTTTTAAAGCTCGAGCTCAGTTCGTTAGTAACGGTGTTTGTTTATAGAAAACCAAACCCAAATTGTTATATATTTAAAACCTAATAATAACGAGCCATTACTAATAATGTTATTTAACTGCTAGGAATATTAGGATGAAAATAATTATTTAATTTTAAGAATAATGGATTATTTTTCACATTGGAATATTATGTAAATTAGGCCAATTGTTAGTTCTAAATATTATTACAATTATGAAATTTGACATCTTTGTAATTCTATCTCAAAGCGATGTATTCATATATTAGGTTTTTTGTCATTTCAGATTGTAACAAGCGTGTGAAGAAGTTGGAGAAAAACTGATTGAAATGAATTAGGACCATCTAAGAAGTAAACGGTTGGTTTTTTAGTTAGCCTATTTGATATTTTGAGCTACAAAATGAGTTTCTAGGTGTATATTTCACAATTTAAATAAACATGGAAATTGTGTTTCACTATAATTTGCATCTTCTTTAAGCAAGCTCTTTGTTTTCACCAGTGCTAATTTGCATATGGATTGACGGATTGCTGCCATTTTTCAGTATAGGTATGTGGAATATTATTATCTCGTCGTTAATTTCGGGTTATTTTTGAGTGATTTAGGTTCTGATTTGTTTATTCTATAAATTGATTACAAAAGTAGTTGAGATTCTTGAATTATAAAAATTTTCGATAATCGATTGAACAATATATTTGCAGCTTAGTTTAAATGAGCCAAGATGAGCTTGGGCAAAACTAAGCTCTAGCTAGGTTCATTTCGAGCTTGTTTTTTAAAGCTCAAGCTCAGTTCGTTAGTAACGGTGTTTGTCTATCGAAAACCAAAACCGACATATTAGACATTTAAAACCGAATAATAACGAACCATTACTAACAATGTGGTTCCATCATATCCCAGATTCACTTCATTTACAATTCTGCTTGTTTGCAGGCGTTCTTGTATGTGTTAGAGAGGATTGCCGATAAATTCAATGTAACTGCTCGGAATACTTGGATGAAAATCATTATTTAATTTTAAAAACAACGGATTATTTTGCATATTTGAATGTTATGTAAATTAGACCAATTGTTAGTTTTAAATATTATTACAATTATGACTTTTCACATATTTGTTATCCTATCTCAAAGTGATATATTCATATATTAGGTGTTTTATCATTGCAGATTGTAACAAGTGTGTAAAGAAGATGGATAAAAAACTGATTGAAATGAATTAAGACCATCTAAGAAGTAAACGGTTGGTTTTTTAGTTAGCCTATTTGAGATTTTGGGCTACAAATTGAGTTTCTTGGTGTATGTTTCACAATTCAAGAAAACATGAAAATTGTGTTTCACTATGATTTGCATATTCTTTATGCAAGCTCTTTGTTTTCAACGATGCTAATTTGCATATGGATTGACGGTTTGATGCCATTTTTCCAGTATAGATACGTGGAATATTATTATCTCGCCATTAATTTCGTGTTATTTTTGAGTTATTTAGGTTTTGATTTTTTTATTCTACAAATTGATTACGAAAGTAGTTGATATTCTTGAATTTTAAAAAATTTCGATTTTCAATTGAGTATTATACTTGCAACTTAGTGTAAACAAGCCAAGATGAGCATGGGTTCAACTATGCTCGAAAACCAAAACCAACATATTAAACATTTAAAACCTAATAATAAGGAACCATTACTAACAATGTGGTTCCATCATATCCCAGATTCACTTCATTTACAATTCTGCCTGTTTGCAGGCTTTCTTGTATGTGGTAGAGAGGATTGCCGGTAAATTCTATGTAACTGCTAGGAATACATGGATGAAAATCATTATTTAATTTTAAGAATAAAGGATTATTTTGCAGATTTGAATGTTATGTAAATTAGGCCAATTGTTAGTTTTAAATATTATTAGATTATGAAATTTCACATATTTGTGATCCTATCTCAAAGTGATATATTCATATATTAGGTGTTTTGTCATTGCAGATTGTAACAAGTATGTGAAGAAGATGGAGAAAAAACTGACTGAAATGAATTAAGACCATCTAAGAAGTAAACGTTTGGTTTTTTAGTTAGCCTATTTGAGATTTTTGGCGACAAAATGAGTTTCTCGGTGTATGTTTCACAATTTAAGAAAACATGAAAAATGTGTTTCACTATGATTTGCATATTCTTTATGCAAGCTCTTTGTTTTCAACGGTGCTAATTTGCATATGGATTGACGGATTGATGCCATTTTTCCAGTATAGATATGTGGAATATTATTATCTCGCAGTTAATTTCGTGTTATTTTTGAGTGATTTAGGTTTTGATTTGTTTATTCTATCAATTGATTACGAAAGTAGTTGAGATTCTTGAATAATAAAAAATTTAGATAATCAATTGAGTAATATACTTGCAGCTTAGTGTAAACGAGCCAAGATGAGCATGGGTTCAACTATGCTCGAGCTAGGTTCATTTAGAGCTTGTTTTTTAATGCTCGAGCTCAGTTCGTTAGTAACGGTATTTGTTTATCGAAAACCGAAACCAAATAGCTAGACATTTAAAACCTAATAATAACGAACCGTTAATAAAAGTGTTATGAAACTTCTTGGAATATTTGGATGATTATTTAATTTTAAGAATAAGGGATATTTTGCAGATTTGAATATTATGTAAATTAGGCCATTTGTTAGTCTTAAATATTATTATAATTATGAAATTTGACATCTTTGTAATCCTATCTCAAAGTGATGTATTCATATATTAGGTTTTTTGTCATTTCAGAATGTAACAAGTGTGTGAAGAGGTTGGAGAAAAAACTGATTGAAATGAATTAAGACCATCTAAGAAGTAAACGGTTGGTTTTTCAGTTAGCCTATTTGATATTTGAGCTACAAAATGAGTTTCTAGGTGTATGTTTCACAATTTAATTAAACATGGAAATGTGTTTCACTATAATTTGCATCTTCTTTATGCAAGCTCTTTGTTTTCACCGGTGCTAATTTGCATATGGATTGACGGATTGATGCCATTTTTCAGTATAGGTATGTGGAATATTATTATCTCGTCGTTAATTTCGTGTTATTTTTGAGTGATTTAGGTTCTGGTTTGTTTAGTCTATCAATTGACTACGAAAGTAGTTGAGATTCTTGAATTACAAAAAATTTCGATAATCAATTGAGTAATATACTTCCAGGTTAGGGTAAATGAGCCAAAATGAGCATTGGATCAACTAAACTCGAGCTATGTTCATTTCGAGCTTATTTTTTAAAACTCGAGCTCAGTTCGTTAGTAACGGTGTTTGTCTATCGAAAACCAAAACCAACATGTTAGACAATTAAAACCTAATAATAAGGAACCATTACTAACAATGTGGTTCCATCATATCCCAGAATCACTTCATTTACAATTCTGCCTGTTTGCAGGCGTTCTTGTATGTGTTAGAGAGGATTGCCGATAAATTCTATTTAACAGCTCGGAATACTTGGATGAAAATCATTATTTAATTTTAAAAATAAGGGATTATTTTGCAGATTTGAATGTAATGTAAATTAGACCAATTGTTAGTTTTAAATATTATTACAATTATGACATTTCACATATTTGTTATCCTATCTCAAAGTGATATGTTCATATATTAGGTGATTTATCATTGCAGATTGTAACAAGTGTGTAAAGAAGATGGATAAAAAACTGATTGAAATGAATTAAGACCATCTAAGAAGTAAACGTTTGGTTTTTTAGTTAGCCTATTTGAGATTTTGGGCGACAAAATGAGTTTCTCGTGTATGTTTCACAATTTAAGAAAACATGAAAATTGTGTTTCACTATGATTTGCATATTCTTTATGCAAGCTCTTTGTTTTCAACGGTGCTAATTTGCATATGGATTGACGGATTGATGCCATTTTTCCAGTATAGATATGTGGAATATTATTATCTCGCAGTTAATTTCGTGTTATTTTTGAGTGATTTAGGTTTTGATTTGTTTATTCTATCAATTGATTACGAAAGTAGTTGAGATTCTTGAATAATAAAAAATTTAGATAATCAATTGAGTAATATACTTGCAGCTTAGTGTAAACGAGCCAAGATGAGCATGGGTTCAACTATGCTCGAGCTAGGTTCATTTAGAGCTTGTTTTTTAATGCTCGAGCTCATTTCGTTAGTAACGGTATTTGTTTATCGAAAACTGAAACCAAATTGCTAGACATTTAAAACCTAATAATAACGAACCGTTACTAAAAGTGTTATGAAACTTCTTGGAATATTTGAATGATTATTTAATTTTAAGAATAAGGGATTATTTTGCAGATTTGAATATTATGTAAATTAGGCCATTTGTTAGTCTTAAATATTATTATAATTATGAAATTTGACATCTTTGTAATCCTATCTCAAAGTGATGTATTCATATATTAGGTTTTTTGTCATTTCAGAATGTAACAAGTGTGTGAAGAGGTTGGAGAAAAAACTGATTGAAATGAATTAAGACCATCTAAGAAGTAAATGGTTGGTTTTTCAGTTAGCCTATTTGATATTTTGAGCTACAAAATGAGTTTCTAGGTGTATGTTTCACAATTTAATTAAACATGGAAATGTGTTTCACTATAATTTGCATCTTCTTTATGCAAGCTCTTTGTTTTCACCGGTGCTAATTTGCATATGGATTGACGGATTGATGCCATTTTTCAGTATAGGTTTGTGGAATATTATTATCTCGTCGTTAATTTCGTGTTATTTTTGAGTGATTTAGGTTCTGGTTTGTTTAGTCTATCAATTGACTACGAAAGTAGTTGAGATTCTTGAATTATAAAAAATTTCGATAATCAATTGAGTAATATACTTCCAGCTTAGGGTAAATGAGCCAAAATGAGCATTGGATCAACTAAACTCGAGCTAGGTTCATTTCGAGCTTGTTTTTTAAAACTCGAGCTCAGTTCGTTAGTAACGGTGTTTGTCTGTCGAAAACCAAAACCAACATGTTAGACATTTAAAACCTAATAATAAGGAACCATTACTAACAATGTGGTTCCATCATATCCCAGATTCACTTCATTTACAATTCTGCTTGTTTGCAGGCGTTCTTGATGTGTTAGAGAGGATTGCCGAAAAATTCTATGTAACAGCTCGGAATACTTGGATGAAAATCATTATTTAATTTTAAAAATAAGGGATTTTTTGCAGATTTGAATGTAATGTAAATTAGACCAATTGTTAGTTTTAAATATTATTACAATTATGACATTTCACATATTTGTTATCCTATCTCAAAGTGATATGTTCATATATTAGGTGATTTATCATTGCAGATTGTAACAAGTGTGTAAAGAAGATGGATAAAAAACTGATTGAAATGAATTAAGACCATCTAAGAAGTAAACGATTGGTTTTTTAGTTAGCCTATTTGAGATTTTGGGCTACAAAATGAGTTTCTTGGTGTATGTTTCACAATTTAAGAAAACATGAAAATTATGTTTCACTATGATTTGCATATTCTTTATGCAAGCTCTTTATTTTCAACGATGCTAATTTGCATATGGATCAACGGATGGATGCCAATTTTCCAGTATAGATATGTGGAATATTATTATCACACCGTTAATTTCGTGTTATTTTTGAGTGATTTAGGCTTTGATTTGTTTATTCTATAAATTTATTACGAAAGTAGTTGAGATTCTTGAATTATAAAAAATTTCGATAATCAATTGAATAATATACTTGCAGCTTAGTGTAAATGAGCCAAGGTGAGCATGGGTTCGACTATGCTCGAGCTAGGTTCATTTAGAGCTTGTTTTTTAAAGCTCGAGCTCAGTTTGTTAGTAACGGTATTTGTTTATCAAAACCAAAACCAAATTGCTAGACATTTAAAACCTAATAATAACGAACCATTACTAAAAGTGTTATGAAACTGCTAGGAATATTTGGATGAAAATCATTATTAAATTTTAAGAATAAGGGATTATTTTGCATATTTGAATATTATGTAAATTAGGCCATTTGTTAGTTTTAAATATTATTACAATTATGACATTTGACATCTTTGTTATCCTTTCTCAAAGTGATATATTGATATATTAGGTGTTTTGTCATTGCAGATTGTAACAAATGTGTAAAGAAGATGGAGAAAAAACTGACTGAAATGAATAAAGACCACCTAAGAAGTAAACAGTTGGTTTTTTATTTAGCCTATTTGAGATTTTGAGCTACAATATGAGTTTGTAGGTGTATGTTTCACAATTTAAGAAAACATGGAAATTGTGTTTCACTATGATTAGCATATTCTTTATGCAAGCTCTTTGTTTTCAACGGTGCTAATTTGCATATGGATTGACGGATTGATGCCATTTTTCAGTATAGATATGTGGAATATTATTATCTCGCTGTTAATTTCGTGTTATTTTTGAGTGATTTAGGTTTTGATTTGTTTATTCTTTCAAATGATTATGAAAGTAGTTGAGATTCTTGAATTATAAAAAATTTTGATAATCAATTGAGTAATATACTTGCAGCTTAGTGTAAACGAGCCAAGATGAGCATGCGCTCCACTATGCTCGAGCTAGGTTCATTTAGAGCTTGTTTTTTATAGCTCTAGCTCAGTTTGTTGGTAACGGTGTTTGTTTATCAAAACCGAGACCAAATTGTTAGACATTTAAAACCTAATAATAACGAACCATTACTAAAAGTGTTATGAAACTGCTAGGAATATTTGGATGAAAATCATTATTTAATTTTAATAATAAGGGATTATTTTGCATATTTGAATATTAAGTAAATTAGGGCATTTGTTAGTTTTAAATATTATTACAATTATGACATTTGACATCTTTGTTATCATTTCTCAAAGTGATATATTCATATATTAGGTGTTTTGTCATTGCAGCTTGTAACAAGTGTGTTAAGAAGAGGAAGAAAAAACTGACTGAAATGAATTTAGACCATCTAAGAAGTAAATGGTTGGTTTTTTATTTAGCCTATTTGAGATTTTGGGCTACAATATGAGTTTCTAGGAGTATGTTTCACAATTTAAGAAAACATGGAAATTGTGTTTCACTATGACTTGCATATTCTTTACGCAAGCTCTTTGTTTTCAACGGTGCTAATTTGCATTTGGATTAACGGATTGATGCCATTTTTCAGTATAGATATGTGGAATATTATTATCTCACTGTTAATTTCATGTTATTTTTGAGTGATTTAGGTTTTGATTTGTTTATTCTATCAATTGATTACGAAAGTAGTTGAGATTCTTGAATTATAAAAAATTTCGATAATCAATTGAGTAATATACCTGCAGCTTAGTGTAAACGAGCCAAGATGAGCATGCGCTCCACTATGCTCGAGCTAGGTTCATTTAGACCTTGTTTTTTAAAGCTCGAGCTCAGTTCGTTAGTAACGGTGTTTGTTTATAGAAAACCAAAACCAAATTGTTAGATATTTAAAACCTAATAATAACGAACCTTTACTAAAAGTGTTATGAAACTGCTAGGAATATTTGGATGAAAATCATTATTTAATTTTAAGAATAAGGGATTATTTTGCATATTTCAATATTATGTAAATTAGGGCATTTGTTAGTTTTAAATATTATTACAATTATGACATTTGACATCTTTGTTATCATTTCTCAAAGTGAGATATTCATATATTAGGTGTTTTGTCATTGCAGCTTGTAACAAGTGTGTTAAGAAGATGGAGAAAAAACTGACTGAAATGAATTAAGACCATCTAAGAAGTAAATGGTTGGTTTTTTATTTAGCCTATTTGAGATTTTGGGCTACAATATGAGTTTCTAAGAGTATGTTTCACAATTAAAGAAAACATGGAAATTGTGTTTCACTATGACTTGCATATTCTTTACGCAAGCTCTTTGTTTTCAACGGTGCTAATTTGCATTTGGATTGACGGATTGATGCCATTTTTTAGTATAGATATGTGGAATATTATTATCTCACTGTTAATTTCATGTTATTTTTGAGTGATTTAGGTTTTGATTTGTTTATTCTATCAATTGATTACGAAAGTAGTTGAGATTATTGAATTATAAAAATTTTCGATAATCAATTGAGTAATATACTTACAGCTTAGTTTAAATGAGCCAAGATAAGCTTGGGAAAAACAAAGCTTGAGCTAGGTTCATTTCGAGCTTGTTTTTTAAAGCTGAAGCTCAGTTCGTTAGTGACGGTGTTTGTCTATCGAAAGCCAAAATCAACATATTAGACATTTAAAGCCTAATAATAACGAACCATTACTAACAATGTGGTTCCATCATATCCCAGATTCACTTCATTTACAATTCTGCCTGTTTGCAGGCGTTCTTGTATGTGTTAGAGAGGATTGCCAATAAATTCTATGCAACTGCTCGGAATACTTGGATGAAAATCATTATTTAATTTTAAAAATAAGGGATTATTTTCCAGATTTGAATGTTATGTAAATTAGACCAATTGTTAGTTTTAAATATTATTACAATTTTGACATTTCACATATTTGTTATCCTATCTCAAAGTGATATGTTCATATATTAGGTGATTTATCATTGCAGATTGTAACAAGTGTGTAAAGAAGATGGATAAAAAACTGACTGAAATGAATTAAGACCATTTAAGAAGTAAAAGGTTGGTTTTTTAGTTAGCCTATTTGAGATTTTGGGCGACAAAATGAGTTTCTCGGTGTATGTTTCACAATTTAAGAAAACATGAAAATTGTGTTTCACTATGATTTGCATATTGTTTATGCAAGCTCTTTGTTTTCAACGATGCTAATTTGCATATGGATTGACGGTTTGATGCCATTTTTCAAGTATAGATACGTGGAATATTATTATCTCGCCATTAATTTCGTGTTATTATTGAGTTATTTAGGGTTTGATTTTTTTATTCTATAAATTGATTACGAAAGTAGTTGATATTCTTGAATTTTAAAAAATTTCGATAATCAATTGAGTAATATACTTGCAACTCAGTGTAAACAAGCCAAGATGAGCATGGGTTCAACTATGCTCGAAAACCAAAACCAACATATTAGACATTTAAAACCTAATAATAAGGAACCATTACTAACAATGTGGTTCCATCATATCCCAGATTCACTTCATTTACAATTCTGCCTGTTTGCAGGCTTTCTTGTATGTGTTAGAGAGGATTGCCGGTAAATTCTATGTAACTGCTAGGAATACTTGGTTGAAAATCATTATTTAATTTTAAGAATAAGGGATTATTTTGCAGATTTGAATGTTATGTAAATTAGGCCAATTGTTAGTTTTAAATATTATTAAAATTATGACATTTCACATATTTGTGATCCTATCTCAAAGTGATATATTCATATATTAGGTGTTTTGTCATTGCAGATTGAAACAAGTACGTGAAGAAGATGGAGAAAAAACTGACTGAAATGAATTAAGACCATCTAAGAAGTAAACGTTTGGTTTTTTAGTTAGCCTATTTGAGATTTTGGGCGACAAAATGAGTTTCTCGGTGTATGTTTCACAATTTAAGAAAACATGAAAATTGTGTTTCACTATGATTTGCATATTCTTTATGCAAGCTCTTTGTTTTCAACGGTGCTAATTTGCATATGGATTGACGGATTGATGCCATTTTTCAGTATAGATATGTGGAATATTATTATCTCGCTGTTAATTTCGTGTTATTTTTGAGTGATTTAGGTTTTGATTTGTTTATTCTATCAAATGATTATGAAAGTAGTTGAGATTCTTGAATTATAAAAAATTTTGATAATCAATTGAGTAATATACTTGCAGCTTAGTGTAAACGAGCCAAGATGAGCATGCGCTCCACTATGCTCGAGCTAGGTTCATTTAGAGCTTGTTTTTTATAGCTCTAGCTCAGTTTGTTAGTAACGGTGTTTGTTTATCAAAACCGAAACCAAATTGTTAGACATTTAAAACCTAATAATAACGAACCATTACTAAAAGTGTTATGAAACTGCTAGGAATATTTGGATGAAAATCATTATTTAATTTTAATAATAAGGGATTATTTTGCAGATTTGAATATTATGTAAATTAGGCCATTTGTTAGTTTTAAATATTATTACAATTATGACATTTCACATATTTGTTATCCTATCTCAAAGTGATATGTTCATATATTAGGTGATTTATCATTGCAGATTGTAACAAGTGTGTAAAGAAGATGGATAAAAAACTGATTGAAATGAATTAAGACCATCTAAGAAGTAAACGTTTGGTTTTTTAGTTAGCCTATTTGAGATTTTGGGCGACAAAATGAGTTTCTCGTGTATGTTTCACAATTTAAGAAAACATGAAAATTGTGTTTCACTATGATTTGCATATTCTTTATGCAAGCTCTTTGTTTTCAACGGTGCTAATTTGCATATGGATTGACGGATTGATGCCATTTTACCAGTATAGATATGTGGAATATTATTATCTCGCTGTTAATTTCGTGTTATTTTTGAGTGATTTAGGTTTTGATTTGTTTATTCTATCAATTGATTACGAAAGTAGTTGAGATTCTTGAATAACAAAAAAATTAGATAATCAATTGAGTAATATACTTGCAGCTTAGTGTAAACGAGCCAAGATGAGCATGGGTTCAACTATGCTCGAGCTAGGTTCATTTAGAGCTTGTTTTTTAATGCTCGAGCTCAGTTCGTTAGTAACGGTATTTGTTTATCGAAAACCAAAACCAAATTGCTAGACATTTAAAACCTAATAATAACGAACCGTTACTAAAAGTGTTATGAAAATTCTTGGAATATTTAGATGAAAATCATTATTTAATTTTAAGAATAATGGATTATTTTGCAGATTTGAATATTATGTAAATTAGGCCATTTGTTAGTCTTAAATATTATTATAATTATGAAATTTGACATCTTTGTAATCCTATCTCAAAGTGATGTATTCATATATTAGGTTTTTTGTCATTTCAGATTGTAACAAGTGTGTGAAGAAGTTGGAGAAAAAACTGATTGAAATGAATTAAGACCATCTAAGAAGTAAACGCTTGGTTTTTTAGTTAGCCTATTTGATATTTTGAGCTACAAAATGAGTTTCTAGGTGTATGTTTGACAATTTAATTAAACATGGAAAATGTGTTTCACTATTATTTGAATCTTAATTTGCATCTTCTTTATGCAAGCTCTTTTTGTTTTCACCGGTGCTAATTTGCATATGGATTGATGCCATTTTTCAGTATAGGTATGTGGAATATTATTATCTCATCGTTAATTTCGTGTTATTTTTGAGTGATTTGGGTTCTGATTTGTTTATTCTATCAATTGATTACGAAAGTAGTTGAGATTCTTGAATTATAAAAAATTTCGATAATCAATTGGGTAATATACTTCCAGCTTAGTGTAAATGAGCCAAGAGAGCATTGGCCCAACTAAACTCGAGCTAGGTTCATTTCAAGCTTGTTTTTTAAAGCTCGAGCTCAGTTCATTAGTAACGGTGTTTGTCTATCAAAAACCAAAACCAACATGTTAGACATTTAAAACCTAATAATAACGAACCATTACTAACAATGTGGTTCCATCATATCCGAGATTCACTTCATTTACAATTCTGCCTGTTTGCAGGCTTTCTTGTATGTGTTAGAGAGGATTGCCGGTAAATTCTACGTAACTGCTAGGAATATTAGGATGAAAATCATTATTTAATTTTAAGAATAAGGGATTATTTTGCAGATTTGAATATTATGTAAATTAGGCCAATTGTTAGTTTTAAATATTATTACAATTATGACATTTCACATCTTTGTTATCCTATCTCAAAGTGATATATTCATATATTAGGTTTTTTTGTCACTGAAGATTGTTACAAGTGTGTGAAGAAGTTGGAGAAAAAACTGACTGAAATGAATTAAAACCATCTAAGAAGTAAACAGTTGGTTTTTTAGTTAGCCTATTTGAGATTTTTAGCTACAAAATGAGTTTCTAGGTGTATGTTTCACAATTTAATTAAACATGGAAATTGTGTTTTACTATACTTTACATCTTCTTTATGCAAGCTCTTTGTTTTCAACGGTGCCAATTTGCATATGGATTGACGGATTGATGCCATTTTTCAGTATAGGTATTTGGAATATTATTATATCTCCGTTAATTTCGTGTTATTTTTGAGTGATTTAAGTTCTAATTTGTTTATTCTATCAGTTGATTATGAAAGTAATTGAGATTCTTGAATTATAAAAAAATTCTATAATCAATTGAGTAATATACTTGCAGCTTAGTGTAAACAAGCCAAGATGAGCATGGGCTCAATTAAGCTCGAGCTAGATTAGTTTCGAGCTTGTTTTTTAAAGCTCGAACTCAGTTCGTTAATAACGGTGTTTGTTTATCGAAAACCAAAACCAAATTGTTAGACATTTAAAACCTAATAATAACGAACCATTACTAACAGTGTGGTTCCATTATATCCTAGATTCACTTCATTTATAGTCATGGTTGTAAAAATCACGCCTAGGCACAGAGTACTCAACGATGGTCATCTTGTTTAGTGTTTTTTACATTTTATTTTGCCCCAAAACAGCTATTGCAACCACCTTGAATACAACAGATTTAGACGCTGTCGGCTATGGGATCACAGAAGACATTGCGGTCGGTGAATCATGTCTATAATCATATTGAATATTTAATAGACCAATTTTCTTTTTTCTAAGCATCTTCGCAATATATAGGCTTTTGTTCGGTCATGGGAGAATTTGTGTGCAGATATTTCAGTCGGTGATGGGATCACAGACGACGCTGCGGTACGTGAATCATGTCTATAATCATATTGAATATTTAATAGACCAAATTTCTTTTTTCTAAGAATATTCGCAATATACAGGCTTTTGTTCGGGCATGGGAGAATTTGTGTGTAGATATTTCAATACAATGGAGTCCACAACTGATTATACCAAGAGACAAGACGCTTTTAATACATTGTAAGCAATTCAAGGGTCCGTGCAGCTCTCCTACCATTCTTATTACGGTACACTTACTCAAATCAACAATTATTATTTGTGATTTTGTGTTTTCGAGTGTTTAATTATGTGGAATAAAGTCATTTAAGTTTGTTAAGATTTACGATAATTTAATTATGTTTTTGGTGGGTAGCTTTTGGGCGACAATATTGCACCAACGAGTCTGGATGGATAGAATGGCTGTGAAATAGAAGGCCATTTGATTAGTTTTGTATCAGTTAAAGAACTCATCATCGATGAACCTGGCCATATAGATGGCCAGGGTGTGATCTGGTGGGGAGGAGGAGACATTAAGGTAATTAAAATTAACCATCAAATAATTTTTTTCTTTTCTTCCATCAATATTTTGGTTATTAATTAATATATTTGTTTTGATTACTTCCGCAGCCCGCAGGTCCAACCTCAGAGTTCCCATCCATATGATCATATTTTTGTTTAAACCACATGTTAGCTAAAAAACAAATAAAGACTCTCTCATTTAATCGTTTCATTTAATGGATTAAATTGGTTTTCCAGTTGGTACTCTTTCAAAGTTCGAGATATATCGCTCTTATACTATTCGAATTACATCTAAGTTCGAGTATACCCATTGTTGATATACTTAGTGAAATTTTAATGTCGCTTTCATTTATTTAGAATAGCAGTATTGATGTTTACTTCAGTAAACATGCCCGAGTTAAATTACTTAAAATTTAAAACTAAAATAGATTAAATACTTCAATTTAAAACTAAAATATAGTAGGCTCATTCAGGCTCTCTAGCCTACTTGAGTTCGATAAGTGAAGCTCGAGCTACGATCGGTTATTACATGGGCTTACTTTTTGGCTTGGGTTCAAGCTTGTTTAACCTTGGCTTGATTCAACCTTTGAGTGATCCAATTTTAAGTACTTACAATTAGGGGTCAAGCAGTGGCGGACCCAGGATTGTTTGTCGATGGGGTCCCAATTTTTCGGTTTACAAAATTTTTCGGGTCGGTCGTTATTCGGGTCGGGTCGAGGCGAGGAACATAATAAAACACGGAACTATGGTGTCATTGGAAACGAGTAAGTAGAAAGAATCTAAATTAGAAACTAGATGAAACATACACTTTTAATTCATACCCGAAAAACATGAACGTAATCTGATGGAAGGTCTTCCAAATCAATTTTCTTAGATGTATTACTTGAAGAAGACGAGGGCTCAAACTTTCTTTTCAATGATTCTTGCATAATTAACCCTAAAGTTCAAGTTTTTAAGAAAACTAAGTCACAATCTAACAACAATATACAACATACAATAACCAACATGAGTATAAATGTATAATTATATATAAAATCAATCAACTAATTAGTCCTAAAATTACCTTTAGTTTGAGACAAAATCAGAGGAAACAAAGACTTATAAGACCAAAGAGGGGTGAACGGTGGCTGGAGTGAGGCGGAGGCTGGCGGATATGGGCGGAGATGGGCGGAGGCTGGCCGGAAAAACTGAGAGAGGCGTGAGTTAGGGATAAGCAGTGGGGTTGAGATGTGTGTGGAGGGTGTTACGTCTGATGAGTTGGGTTGGGATATGTTAAAACCCATGGGCCAAAAGTCAAAACTAAAACTAATATAAAGTAAATTTTTAAAAAACGAAATACATAAAAAAACGGGAAAGAGCAAGGCTCGAACTCGGGTCATTCGTGTGGTATTGGAAGGGGGTTTCCACCAGACTAGAATGGTAATATTGATATGGGGTCCAAGTGTTAATTTATATGGGGTCCTTCAAAAATTTTCTATATCGCTTCTAAATAAATTTTAAAAAACAATGGTGTCCCGGGACCCCGACGGCTACTATGTAGGTCCGCCCCTGGGGTCAAGTGTCATTATTGTTTTCTTGATGGTACCATATTTGTATAGTTCACTAATTTTGTCTGAAACAGTAAACAGGTCTTATGGGTAGTTTCTTTAATTTTGTCAGAAACGGGTGAAAGTGGGGGGTTAAATATATAAGATGCTAATTGATATATGTTTGCAAATTTAAATGGGTGAAAGTTTCAAATGGGTAAATTCCTTAATTTTGACTGAAACAGTCAACGGGTCAAATGGGTAACTTCTTTAATTTTGTAGGAAACTGGTCAAAGTGGGGGGTTAAATATAAGATTCTAATTTGATATACATTTGCCTATCTAAATGGGTCAAAGTGTCAAATGGGTAAATTCCTTAATTTTGAATGAACACTCAACGGGTCAAATGGGTAATTTCTTTAACTTTGTCGGAAACTGCTCAAAGTGGGGGTTAAATATTATATGCTAATTTGATATATGATAATCCGTTTCTTGATAATAATGACGAAAATAATAGCTGAGTTCAATCATTGTTCAAGGGTTGTGAACAAACCAAACCAACTGAGACCTTGTTTATGTTTGTTCGTTAAGCATTTACCAGTCAAACAAACACTTCACGAACATGTATTTGAATGGATTTTCTTGTTCGTGTTTTTTTTATTAAGAAAATGAATTTGTTTGTGTTCGTTTGCTTATGTTTGTTAATTTCATAAACGAACACATTATCGAACGTTCATGTAAATATTGGTATCATGTTAAATGAATGTTTCTTCGGTGTTTCATGTGAATGATTTTAAAAAAGTCAAGTTGTTAAATCATGTGAAATTAGCAAGGTTGTTGGAGATTGACAAGTATTCGCAAAATGCATCTTTAGGTTCTTGATGTAAGTACTGACTTTTGCAATTGTGAATATCAGAATATGTTAAAATTATGTGATTTTTGTTTTATATATATCATACTCATTCATTTAATTAAATTATCAAAATATTAAGTTACAAAAATGAACACCCATTTGCAGTTGTATATAACATATTGTAGAAGAATTAAACTAAGAAAAAGGTAACCATTTTACTAAAATTACCACACATACAACATACAAGTTGGTGAATTCTTGGAAAACCCTCAATTGTCTCGGTCTATGTTTGATTCCGGCATAACTCACCTTTTATCTCAATTACAAAATCTTGCAGGTGCGCTAAAGGCAAGTCATCATCAGAACAATCGGCAGAAGCATTTTGCACATAAAAACCATTGTATACCGACAAGATGCGAAGGGCTTAAATGTTACCGGTGACAGCGATTGAATGCCCTATTTAATGTGATTGGATGTGTTACATTTAATGTGATTCCTATAACATTTATGTCTTTAGTTCATCGTTACATTTACACATAGACTTGTCAAAATGGCTACCTCCTATTGGAATACTTAAAAAAAAATATTTCTTTACTGACTTGAAACAAGATCAACAAAAAAAACAAACGTATCTAGCATACTTTCTTCGACAGTCTGTTTGTTGTGTAATCCCGTTTTTTATATCATTGTGTGTGTTTGTTATTATTATTATTTTTTTGTTTACACATGGAATCTTTTCTCGCTTTTAGCAAAGTTTTTGGGCTAAGTTTTAGTTTTGCTATAGCAAATGGCGGTACCGAAGTCATACATTATTAGTTTTTGGGTCAAGTTTTTAATTATTTGCAAAGTTTTTGACTCGTTGCAACGCTTAGGCTCTCACTCTATTATACAAAGTAAAACATGTCTTTATGGAAAGATGTAATTATTAGTCATATACATTTTCCTTAATAACGTATTACTAAAATTACATATTTGGCCATTTCAAGAATTTGGATTTGTTTTCCTATACACAATTAGTTTACATATATAATGAAACCATCAACTTCATACCGACAACATCATGTCTATAACGATTGGAATTAACGTACTAGATATATACTCATACGCTACACACTACTATGGCTATTTCTGGAAGGTATAAAATGTTTACTTCCTTATAACTTTTCATTAAGTTAATAAGTTACAAAAGTGTAACTTATGAAACTTTTTCTCTCATAACATAAGCAATCCCAAACATCTTATTACTTCTCAAAAAGTTTATAAGTTATAAGTTGGTTAAAAAAACAATCCCAAACACCCCATAACTTCAGTTTAGGCACCCGCCGCAACGCGCGGGCTCTCTGCTAGTTAATAATAAATACATGATAAACGTTATTTTATTAAACCAACGTCATTAAGTTACGTCTTTTGTCAAAAGCTTGTAAAAATCTTTCGTTTACGTATAAATACACACACACACACACATATATATATATATATATTAAAATTATATTTAAATAATAATAAATCATCCTTGTTTTATTAAAACCCAACACCATTATTGGTGTTTTCTCGTCATTGAACGTCTTTATAAATTTTGCTTATATTATTTTGTAACATCCGGAAATTATAATAAATAATAATGAAAGTTAATAAAAATAAAAATTAAAGAAAGGTATGGTAAGGTTGTACGCAAGAAAGGGACTGAGCCCTAATAATACTTAAAGAATAAGGGACCGGACCCTTATAATATCCGAGGTAGAAAGGGACCGAGCCCTAATAATACTCTAGAAAAAAGGGACCAGACCCTAATAATATCCGAGGAAGAAAGGGGACCGAGCCTCAATAATACTCGAGGAAGTAGGGCCTAATGCTCTTTAAAACGTATAAGTATGTAAAGTAAGATTAAATATAAAAGAATGAATGAAATTAACTAGAACTCACTCAGCGTAGCTGACTTTTAGTATGCACGCATGTAAATAGATTGAGACAGTGGCTTGAGAGAGAGAGAGACACATGACATGATTTGAAGGGGCTGACATCCAAGAAGATTTGTCATGATGTTTTAATAAGCTACTTTAAGTTATGTTTAAAGACAAGTATTGAATGTTTGTAATGAATGGTTGATTTTTATTATTTCCGCAAAAGTTTAAATTAACTCTGATATTTAGAACTGTGTTTATGAGTAAATCCAACGCCAATGTAGGGTGCCGGGAACGGGGCCCTACAATTTGGTATCAGAGCATAAGTTCGAGAGAACTTAGTATCTACATGCTTAGACTCGAACAGAGAATGGGGCTTAATAAGAAAAGAAAGAAGATGTCAGTTCAAGAAAGCCATGTGTCACTCAAGCAAGCTAAGAAAAGCTAAAGTGTATGTTTAATTTCATATGTAATGTAAGAATGTTTAAGGAAGTTAACTTAATTGCTAGGGATAGGAGTGTATGAGTATATGAACTGTTTAATTGCCTAACTGTATAGAGTAGAACCGGCACAAATAGACTCACAAAACTAAGTGTATAGGACACGGAAAGTAACGTGATCAGTTTATCACAGCTGGCCACTGTTATTACTTATTAGCCTTACTATCCTTGTACTAAATAGTTCCTTGAGTGATGACATTTGTGTTTCCTTATAGAGTACGAACGGCTGGATCAAGAAAGGTTGTTGGTCAAGGAGGTCGTACTACGCATCGTGGCAGGCCACGTATTGTCCGAGAACCTTCTGTAGAACCAGTTATGTAAGGCCCTGTTCCCGGTGCCTCACTTTGGACGTTGGATTTACTCATAAACACAGTTCTAAATATCAGAGTTAATTGAAACTTTTCGCGGAATAATAAACTTCAAACATATATTACAAAATCATTCATATCTTGTCTTAAGATCCTTCAAATTTGTCTTTCAAAATAAAACATAGTTAAATAAACCTAATAACATTGCCCTTGAGATACCAGTATCTTCGTTCCAATGCCTTGTATCCATATCAAGCGAGTTGCCTCAACTTATTCACCTGCGCGTATACTAAAAGTCAGCTACGCCGAGTGAGTTCTAATTAATCAGGAAACATACATTACTCTCACATCCTTACATAAATACGTATCCGAAGATACATACCTTCATCTTTCCTTACATACATATGTACTTTCATTCTATCTTTCATACTTACTTACATACATACTTTCATTGATACATATACGTTTTAAAGATCATTCCGCCCTATAACCTTCGCATATATTATTAAGGTCTGTTCCCTATATTCACATATATTATTAGGGTCTGTTCCCTACATTCGCATATATTATCAAGGTATGTTCCCTACATTCTCAGATATTATTAGGGTCTCTTCCCTACATTCGCAGATACTATTAGGGTCTATTCTCTATATTCGCAGATATTATTAGGATATGTTCCCTTTTTAACCATACCTTCCATCCGTCCTATAACCATACATACCTTTCTTTAAATAATCAAACTTTCATACATACTCATTTCATTACGTACATTCATACATACATATTTCATACTACGCATACTACACATTACTTTCCTTGTTGATACGTGCAATATCCGAAGATCGTTCACGCACCGACAAGCATTCATTCATAACATTCATACATACTATCATATCAATCATTATAGCATACGCTTACCATTTAAGGTAAGTGTATTAACGTTCACATTGAGTATGCACATATCCCCGAAAACATAACAAGGAAATGGGGCTAGAGACTCACCTTGGTCCTGCTTCTTACGGGATTGATTGTAACACATTTCTTCAGTTGGGCATGGCTAATTGTGTAATAATTATAAGTATCAATTAACTACCTCTAACTATATCATCTAATTAAATCATCATTCTTATCGAGTCACAATTCTAATCGAATGACAATCTTAATCCAATGACTATCCTAATCAATGATCATTCTAATCTAATGACAGGTTTAATCGAATGACCATTCTAATCGAATGACAGATCTAATCGAATGACAGTTCTAATCGAATGACAGTTCTAGTCGAATGACATTATAATCGAATGACAGTTCTAGTCGAATGGCATTATAATCGAATGATAGATTCTAATCGAATGGACATTCTATTCGATTACTTTGTTCATTCGATTCGAATACTTTTCTATTCTATTCGAATACTCTTCTATTCGAATACTTTCCTATTCGATTCGAATGCTTTTCTATTCGATTTCTTTTCTATTTGATTCGAATACTTTTCTATTCGATTTGAATACTTTTCTATTGAATCAAGTTTCTTAAGGGTTTGATTCATATATGGTTTCAATTCTTATCACTTTCCAACCTTTCCTTTCGACTCGTATTGCCCGTTTAGAAGATAAAACGGGTTATGAGCCATAACTAGTTCTTTTTCATCCTTTAGCTTGGCCCAAACGTCATCCATATTGCCCGTTTCATTCCAACATCTCGTTTGCGTTCAAGTTTATATTTTTCTTGTATAATTAGGCCCGATTTACTATCCTACTAAGTTACATGCAAAACCGACTTCGTTTACCCGTCCTTTTCACGACCCGAACACTACTCGTTTTACTAGAAACAAACCAAATAACCCGTTTGCTATCAATTTCATACTCTATCAATAATCATGACCTGATCTATCATCCTACCAATTTTTATGCAAATCCATACACGAAAAGTAAACCTTTTTAACAAAAACGTACCTTTGAGGTTTGTGTCTGAAATCACTCGAATAGACCAAAATCATATCAAATAAACTTGGAATTGAGTGATTCAGCGGCCACAGAACCGTCTCACCCCGATCTACAAACCCATCTGCTCTTTGTCGCCGGAAAAACGCTGCTACAGTGGCTGGAGGAGCTGAACAGTCGCTGCAATCTTCATTTTTGAGCTGCTAAGGTTTTGCTGATAAAACCGGACTTCCCTACCTCTGATCGAAGATCTGGTCAGTGGGAATCTTCATCTATATGCGATGAACACTCAGTTGAATTTAATTCGACGGTTAGATCTCCAGGAATCATCTTGTCTTTGTGGGCTATTTTCTCAAAAACGGGAATTGGGGAAGTGTGTGTATTTGAAGGTGTAGGCTATGGTTTAGAGATTGATGAAAATGGAAAGGATTAGGGTTTAAGGGATATTTATACTCCCTTAAGCCGATGGAACTTATGCCCATCTTTCCTTTTTAGTCCATATTTAATTTCATCTTTAAAGCCTACTTAACCTTCCATCTTTATTATTTTATTATTTCGTTTACTAACTCAAGTAAACTTTCCCATCATAATTAAATAATATATTAAATATCATTTTTAGAATCCGGTATTTTACAAGTCTACCCTCCTTAAAAGAGGTTTTGTTTAAAAAACCTGCTTAGTCATTGTAAAAAGAATACTTCTTGTAGTCACATCTTTTCTTTAGCTTCCTAGCTTACCAGTTTATCCTTTGTCTTACAATCATCGAGTGATGTTAATTTGTTTTAGCCGTCCACAGTAGCTTGTCCATGAATTTCTCGATGTTACGCTTCCTTATCTAGAGTTAGCAAGTCCCCATCATTTCCTTAAGCATACTTTTATTTCTTGTCTTTCAAACAGAAATATTGCACTTACCGTCACCACACTAAGCATTTAATGACTCTTCTATCTAATTACAACTTTTAGCAATTAAACTGCTTTGCAATACGTTTAAAACATATTAATTAATAAAAGGAAACCTTTCCAGTTTCCTCTTAAGGATTACTTCTTGAAATTCCTTTGTATATTCCTTAAGATAGAACACTTCTTGCAACTCTTGAGCACATCCATTGCATAACTTGTCGGTGAACTCCTTAAGACACCATTTAAACCTTCTTTCATTCTCAGCTCTGCATCAACATGTAGGGTTCATAAGTTATAGTTGTCTAAGGTAGCTTGATCATGAAGTCCATGATGATACATCTTCCTTTTCTTGACTAATCAAGTCTCAAATTGTCCAATGAATCCATTTTCGTTTGCTGATGCATATCAGGATGCCTGATATATCATAACTACTAGGTTATGTACCCATTTCTTAAACGGGTTAGACAACTTAAATTTTGTAAGTGGTACATTTTGATAAATAAAGTTGAGTAATACAAAGTTAAATTATAACTATTATTCACAAACTTAAAAATAAATCATAAATCTCTAAATACTTCTTTCGATACAACATTAGACAATACACTAAAAATATGGTAGCGACTAAAGTAAAATAGTATTATGAGAACATAAACGGTACAATCGAAACAATAAGAACCAACCATCAGTAGAAGAAAACTTTCGATTAGTTGAAGAATGTACAGTAAAGGAGAGTCGATAAGGTTTTGATAGACAAAATATGGATAGAAAGAAAGATATTATGGTTACAGGTGAAAACAAGGCGGGTCAAGTTCAATTAAAGATCCACGTGTTTTTAACAATGACCCGTTGAATAATGAAAATGTTCGGTTTATAAAAATGTTTTATAAATAAACCTAACGTTTTTTGAAAATATAAAATACGTTTTGTAAAAGCAATTAGAGAAATCATTAAACAAAAAATATGTAAAAGAACTTTAAAAAGTATGTATAATTAATGTATAATTAATAGGAGTGAGAGGCGGGAAAAAAGATAAGAATGCATACGAAAGTGACATGTGGCATAAAATTTTTTTTATTTATTATATAGTATAGATTTATATTAACCGACTTACTTTCTGGCATGTTTTGACATTTGATATGGACATTTATAATATCATTTTGTCTTTATCTTTCTAGATGACTTCCCTCTCATGATCACATGATTATCTGTCACAACACTAATCATTCGTGTTAAAACTTGATTCAAATAAATGTAAGTCTAAACCATATATTTTCTCTCTTTGCATGCCTTTCCATCTTTTGTCCCTGGTTTTTAGCATCCTCTTGTGTTGTGACATTCAGCTCCACATTCGTAACACTTGTGGTTGTTCTTATCCATAGGAAAAGTATCATATCCTCCCATACTTGTCACATACCATGAACTCATCTTCACTTGACTTCTGCTTAAGGTTTTCATTTCACTTTCATCATTATTTGCCTTAATTGTAACCAACATCTTTTCTTTCAAAGCCTTGATGTAAACCGAGTATCTAGACTTACGAGCTTCATCTATGATTTAGCCTCGAAGATCTCCATGACGTGGAATCCTCAGGCGACCAAATCTTATTTTCACATCATAAGTATTATCTTCCAAATCTAGGTGTAACTAGAAAATTCATTTCTTTTTCATCTTGATCTCATCCAATATAACTTCTATTGTGCCTCGTAGATATCGCTCATGAAATCCGAAGTGCTAACTAATTTATACTACTTAATTGTCGTGATAACCTCTTCACTGTTACTACTTAGTGTGTCATCGACCACATTAGTCTCACATGGATAATACTTGTTTCAACAATCATAATCCTTTATCAACCTTAACCATCATCTTTGCCTCATATTCCATTCTTTCTGCTTGAAGAGATATCCAAATTCCAATGACATGTATCAATGGTACGCCTTGAAAACCTAGCATACAGCTGACCTTTCTTCAGCGTCTCCAACACTTCTCTCAAGTGTTCAGCATGGTCAGACCTATTCCTTGATTATTTCAGTATTATCATCAAAAAAAGTAATGTCAGATTTTTCCAACATAGGATGACATACCCTATTCATCATAACCATATATGTTGCTGGAGCATTCTTCAATCCAAATGATATCACGAGAAACTCTTAGTGTCCATATCGTGTCTGAAACGTTGTCTTAGGGATGTCTGCCTCTTTTACTTTCAACTGATGATATCCTGCTCTGAAGTCTATTTGCGAGAACCAACTAGCAACTTGTAATTGATCGTACATTTCATCAATCTGTAGCAACGGATATCTATTCCTCACAATAAGCTTTTTCAACTTGCAGTAATCTATACACATTCTTATACTTCCGTATTTTTTCTTCACGAATATCACCGGCACACCTTGCAAGGAAATGCCTGACATTAAAACACCTTTGTCGAGGAGTTCTTGCAGTTGGGAAATTAACCCTTTCATCTCGGACGACGCCAGAGAGTAATGTTCTTTCGCGACGGGACGTGTCCTAGAATTAACTATTTTTGGAATTCTTCCTCTCGTTCCAGTGGTAGCCCTTGAAGGTCATCTAGGAACACTTCCGGATAGTCACACACTATAGGAACATCTTTCACTTCTTTCGTCTTGGCCGTAGCTTTGACGACTTACGCCAGGTAGGCACCACACCCTCGCCTTAACAAACCCTTTGGCTTTTATCATTGAAATGACATTAACCCCTGAACTTCCTTACATATCATAAACCGTCACTGTACCACTATCCAAATACTTCAACCTTATCAACTTACTCTTACGTGCTATATGAGCCTCGACTCAAACAGCAATTCCATTCCTAAACGACATTGAACTCTTTTAAGGTCAATCAATAAGAGTAACAAGGAACTCACGTCCCTCTAGTTCTACCTTACAATTCTTAATCATTCTCATACTTTAACGAAAGTATTGAAAGTGGTCCCTTCCATGTAGTCTCAGGTACACAACTACCTTCTTCTTAGTGTCTTCCTTTCATATTCTCTACACTATGTAGCCTTTTCCTTTCATTTCTTCTCTTTCTTCCTTCTTTTTTTTTATTTGGATATCTTGGCAGTTGCCAGTGCTTCCGAGTTATCTCTACCTTCATCATTTTCTTCGTTAGTTATGATTCCATCAAGTTCCCTTATGGAATTAGAATTGTAGGCATACTATATTTTCACTCATTCCAACTGACTTATCTCCGTTTCTTTCGTGTTACTTCTACTTGGATTCCCAGTTTGGGATACCCTTAATGCTTCAACGAGCATTGTTGGAATTGAAGTGTGAACAAGTGAGCAACTCCCTTAGTGTATTTTACTACAAGCTCCAAGCGTGATCCTTCCTCATTACTTCCATCAGTTGGAGTCCTACTGCTTTTGAATATCGTCCTGTCCCACATTCTTCAAAAGGATGTCTTGTTGGCACGTGTCCTACCACAGCATCCAGTATGACCTCCTCGTGCTCAACCATTTTCATTAGTTATCCTATCTTATCTCTAAGGAAACACAAACGTTATCACTCTAGGAATTATTTAGCATATGATTCGTAAGGTAAGTAGTTAATGACAGTGGCCAAATGTAATGAAATCTCTACATTACTTCTCTGGTTCTACATACTTACCTTTGTGATTTCACTTGTGCTAGTTTCTACTTATCACACAATCATAACATACATATAACCAACGTTCTAATCCCTAGCAATTAAGCTAGCATACACACATTCTTTCCCTAGCAATTAAGCTAGCATACAAACATTCTTTCTTTAGAAATTAAGCTAACATAAAATATTCTTCCAATTTCATTTAAAATGCATATACATATTTTAATAAATCATTACATGAACTTAATCATGCAACTTACCGATACCGAGCTTGCTTGAGCGACACATGTCTTTCTTGAACTGGCATCTTTTTTCTTTTCTTACTTAAGTCCCATTCTCTGTACGAGTCTAACCATGTAGGAGGCTTATTTCTCTCAAACTTATGCTCTGATACCTACTTGTAAGGCCCCGTTCCCGGTGCCTCACTTTGGACATTGGATTTACTCATAAACACAGTCCTAAATATAGAGTTAATTAAAACTTTTCATAGAATAATAAACTTCAAACATATATTACAAAATCATTCATATCTTTTCATAACATCCTTAAAATTTGTCTTTCAAAATAAAACATTGTTAAATAAACCTCATAACATTGACCTTGAGATGCCAGTATCTTTGTTCCAATGCCAAGTGTCCATATCAAGTGAGTCGCCTCAACTTATACACCTGCGCGCATACTTAAAGTCAGCTACACCGAGTGAGTTTTAGTTAATCAGGCAACATACATTACATTCACATGCTTACATAAATACATATCCGAAGATACATACCTTCATCTTTCCTTACATACTTACATACATACGTACTTTCATTCTTTCTTTCATACTAACATTCATACATACTTTCATTCATACATATATGTTTTAAAGAGCATTCCGCCCTATAACCTTCGCAGATAGTATTAGGGTCTATTCCCTACATTCACAGATATGATTAGGGGCTATTCCCTACATTCGCATATATTATTAGGGTATGTTCCCAACATTCGTAGATACTATAAGGGTCTCTTCCCTACATTCGCAGATATTATTAGGGTATGTTCCCAACATTCGCAGATATTATTAGGGTCTGTTCCCTTTTTAACAATACCTTCCATCCGTCCTTTAACCATACATACATTTCTTTATATTTTCATACTTTCGTACATACTCATTTCAATACGTACTTTCATACATACATATTTCATACTAGGCATGCTACACATAACTTTCTCTGTCGATACGTGCAATATCCGAAAATCGTTCACGCACCAACAAGCATTCATTCATTACACTCATACATACTATCACTTCAATCATTATAGCATACGCTTGCTATTTAAGGTAAGTGTATTAACGTTCACATTGAGTATGCACACAGCCCCAAAAACATAACAAGGAGGTGAGGCTAGAAACTCTCATGGGTCCTGCTTCTTTCGGGATTGATTGTAACACATTTCTTCAGTTGGGCACGGCTAATTGTGTAATAATTATAATTATCAATTAACTACCTCTAACTATATCATCTAATCAAATCATCATTCTAATCGAGTCACAATTCTAATCGAATGACAATCCTAATCTAATGATCATTCTAATCGAATGACAGGTCTAATCGAATGACTGTTCTAATCGAATGACAGTTCTAATCGAATAATAGTTCTAGTATAATGGCATTATAATCGAATGTCATTCTAATTGAATGATAGTTCTAATCGAATGGCATTATAATCGAATGATAGATTCTAATCGAATGGACATTCGATTCGATTACTTTGTTCATTCGATTCGAATACTCTTCTATTCGAATACTTTTCTATTCGATTACTTTTCTATTCTATTCGAATACTTTTCTATTCGATTTTTTTTCTATTTGATTCGAATACTTTTATATTGAATCAAGTTTCTTAAGGGCTCGATTCATATAGGGTTTCAATTCTTATCACTTTCCAACCTTTCCTTTCAACTTGTTTTGCCCGTTTAAATAATAAAACGGGTTATGAGCCATAACCAGTTCTTTTTCATCCTTTAGCTTGGTCCTAACGTCATCCATATAGCCCGTTTCATTCCAACATCTCATTTACGTTCAAGTTTATATTTTTCTTGTATAATAAGACCCGATTTACTATCCTACTAAGTTTCATGCAAAATCGACTTCGTTTACCCGTCCTTTTCACGATCCGAACACTACTCGTTTTACCCGAAACGAACCAACTAACCCGTTTACTATCAAGTTCATTACTTTATCAATATCATGACCCGATCTATCATCCTACCAATTTTCATGCAATCCATACACGAAAAGTAAACATTTTTTTACAAAAACGCACCTTTGAGGTTTGTGTCTGAAATCACTCGAATAGACCAAAACAATATCAAAAGAACTTGGAATTGAGTGATTCAAGCGGCCACGGAACTGTCTCGCCCCGATCTACAAACCCTCTGGTCTCTATAGCCTGAAAAACGCTGCTACATTGGCCGGGGGAGCTGAACAGTCACCAAAATATTCATTATTGAGCTGCTACAGTTTTGTTGATAAAAACCAGACTTCCCGACCTCTCATCGAAGATTTGATCGGTGGGAATCTTTGTTTATATGCCATGAACACTCAGTTAAATTTGAGTCCGATCCGACGGTTAGATCTCCGGGAATCATCGTGTCTTTGTGCGCTATTTTCTCAAAAATGGGAATTGGGGAAGTGTGTGTTTTTGAAGGTGTAGGCTATGGTGTAGAGGTTGATGGAAATGGAAAGGATTAGGGTTTAATCGGTATTTATACTCCCTTAAGCCCATGGACCTTAGGCCCATCTTTCCTTTTTAGTCCATGTACTATCATTTTCTCTTTTTGCTTCAAAACTCAAAATTTTTTAGGAGCATAAAAATAAATTCAATCACCCAGTTACTTTAAGTCTATAGATTAATGTCTATCCTATCAATCCACAAGTAGATAACAGGACCAAAACATGCAAGCATGTTCCACAAACTTAATTAACCGACATAATTTTCAGCAAGAGATATAATTAAAAATGCACAACAATCACCCCAACAACTTCCCATTATCAGGCAAATGGCTATCCCGAACATTTACAAGTAAATATCAGGACCAAACATATACAAATATATGTCCTACAAATATGAGTATGTGGCATAATTTTGAGCGACAGTATGCAAAAATCTTTTTGGTTTTTCTCTTTACAAACTTAAAAACACAATCTTTTTGTCTTTTCAGATTTTTCTATACAAACAAAAAGCACAATCTTTTTGAATTTTGAAATATTAAATGCTTTTGAATTTTTCAAAAAATTTAAACACAAAACACAATATTTTTGTATTTTTCAAAATTTTTAGTGTTTTTAGATTTTCTCTATACAAACAAAAAGCACAATCTTTTTGTATTTTTCTTATTTTCCCCCAAAATCCAGAACATAAAAATAAATGAAAGAAAATAAACAAAAAGGAAAATAAAGTTAAAACGTGTTTTATCAAATGCCTTGGTAAACAGATCGGCTTTTTGAAAATCAGTGTGCACTTTCTCAATATAAATTAATATCTTTTCGAAGAAATCCCTATCAAATGTTATAGAATTTCGATATATTTAGCTTTTGAGTGTTGCACGGGATTCTTGGTGATAGTTATATTAGCAGAGTTATCAATATAGATGGGAGTAGTAAGAAACTTATGACCGTAATCCCGCAAGTGTTGCTGGATCCATAAAACCTGTGAACAGCAACTCGAGACTGCCACATATTCAGCTTCAGCGGTTGAAGTGGAGACTATTGTCTGCTTTTTACACTGCCAGGAAACAAGCCGGCTTCCTAGGAATTGACAACCCACTGTGGTCGATTTAAAGTTTATCTTGTATCCTCCATAATCCGAATCGGAATATGTAGTGAAATCGAAGCTATCGTCCTTGGGATACCATTACCCGGTGTCCGGATTACCCCTCAGATAATGAAGTATACTCATAATTGCCACCAGGTGAGTGAGTCGGTGACTTGCTTGGTACCTTGCACACAAACAAACTACAAACATTATGTCAGGTCGAGAAGAAGTTAAATACATTAATGAACCAATCACCGCTCGGTAAAGGGTAGGATCTACGGTATCCTCCAATACGTCCGGTGACAAATTGTGACCTACGGGAAGAGGCGTTGAAGGGATTTTTCCGACAGTTATCTTGAATCGGCTCAAGACATCGTTCACATACTTCGTCTGATGAATGAAGATTCCTTTGTCAGAATGATGAACCTGCAACCCTAAAAAAAATTCATCTCCCCCATCGAGCTCATTTCGAACTTTGTTTGCATTGACTTCTCGAAATCCTTACATAACTTGTCATTTGTTGAGCCAAATATGATGTCATCGACATATATCTGGACGAGGAGCAGATCATCACCAACATTCTTATTAAATAAAGTGCAGTCCACAATTCCTCGCTTGAAGCCGTTACCAGTAAGATGGTCAGCATGCGTGCCATACCAAGCTCTCGGGGCTTGGTGTAGACCATACAGGGCCTTGTTTAATCGGTAAACTCGGTCCAGATAATCAGGATCTTCAAAGCCAGGAGGCTGCAAAATAAACACTTTATCATGTAGTTCTCCATTGAGAAAAGCACTTTTCACGTCCATCTGATAAACTTTAATATTCTTGTAAGCCGTGTAAGCCAAAAATATTCGTATAGCTTCCAATCGAGCAAGTGGAGTATATACTTCAGTGTAATCTATGCCCTCTTGCTGATGAAAGCCTTGTACCCCTAACCTTGCTTTGTTTCTCACGATCACCCCACGATCGTCCTTTTTATATTTAAATACCCACTTCGTAGGAATCAGTTTCTTAACTCTAATGGGTGTATCTATGAGATCCCATACACCCAGTCGGTTGATGTTGCAACTCTTCTTGCATCGCTTCTACCCAAGGTGGATCTTCAAGTGCCATACGCGTGTTAGTTGGTTCCACTTGAGATAGAAAGCAAGTGTATTTGGCGAGATTCATTATTCCCGAATAATGCAAATCCGCATACGCACACAATATGTTAGACTCATTTTAAGTAGCAACTTGATGACGTGTTTTCACACCTACATCAAGTTCACCAATGATGTTGTCCTATGGGTGACAATATGAACCCGAAGAGTATGATTCTCCTTAGCATCATGAGACGATTCACTGATCTCATCTGTTTCAAGAAATGGAACCGAGGAGGAATCAACAAAATGACTATCATCCGAAGAGATAGAAATCATATCATATGTATTAGGAAGATCATTTTGGGGAGCTTCGTCATGATTAGAAATAGAAGATCTTGGAGGTAAGTACTGGTCTTCTAAATACGCACGCACCAAGTCTTCATCTGGTTGGTCAACTATTTGTGTTATTGAATTAAATAAACTCTCATAGTCAAACATCCAATCAGGACCTTTACCTTGGGAAGGTGTGGTATACTTTTGACAATAAACATGGTACCACTCCTATATACAGCCCGAGGTAAAGTTAAATACACGTTTCTTAGGTGATGGGTAACCTAAGAGGTAACCTTCAATAGCTTTTTCTTCTATGTTACCTGCATCTTTCTTCAACATAGTACAAGAACACCCAGATGGTTCCAAGTACTTTAAATTAGGCTTAAATTTTTACAGAAGTTCATAACTTGTCTTTTGAAGCTTCCTCACAGTCAAAACATGATTGAGCATGTAGCAAGAAGTATTCATAGCCTCGTTCCAAAATTGAACAGGAATCTTAGAATCTACGAGCATTGTTCTTGCTGCTTCAATTAATGTTCTGTTTTTCCTTTCAGCCACCCCATTCTATTGTGGTACGTAGGGAGCACTGTATTAACGTTGAATCCCCTTTTGAACACAAAATAAATCCATTACATTAGTTATAAACTCCGTACCATTATCACTTCGAATACGGCTCACCTTCAATTTATATAGTGATTCGATCTTAGTGATTAAATTTTGAACCAGAATGGGTGTCTGATCTTTTGAACTCATAAATAATACCCATGAATATCTTGAATAATAATCAGTGGCGACTAAACAATACCAATCACCAGCAATACTCGCACGATTCACAGGACCAAACAAATCCATATGAAGTTGTTCAAGTGGAGTATCAATGGTATTGATTAACTTAGATGGGTGTGACTTTTTCTTCTGCTTGCCCTTTTTACAAGCAACACAGTGGTTAGATAACTTAAAATGTTTCAATGAAACACCATCAACCAGGTCATTTGCCATAAAATAATTCGTTTTCCTAACATGAATATGACCCATTCTTCTGTGTCACATGAATAGAATGTGATTTGAACTTGGAATGTTCTGGTTCTTGTGTATCACTTCGGGTTCAAACACATCCTCAATGATAACTTTCTCAACATTCTCAACAAAAATTTATTGCTTTCAACATGATGTTTTTGAGTTGACGATTGGACTTTAACATTATCAGTTTTTGCTGATTTAGATTTTTCTTAAACAATAATTTCATTAACAATAATTTCTTCTTTTCTAGCAAAAGGATTTGTAGTATAATCATTATGAAAAGGTGGTGGTACTTCAACAAAACCTACACCCTTTATAGAATATTTTTGCTTACCAGTAACTTCAATAATCTCATTAAGTAAAAATGATGAGTTTCTTTCCCAACTTATTCTTCAACTCAAGAACTTCATAATCAAGCCCAGTTATCTTAGATCGATGTTTTAAGATTTCTTGAAATTTTTGATCGCTAATTGTCATTTTAACCAACAATTCAGCTTTGAGATCATTGTTACTAATAGACAATGCTTCAATTTTCTCCCTAGATCTCATTTGAGATTCTAAAGATTGTCTATAAGTATCCTTAAGAGAAGCAATCTCTTTCACTAAACGATCATTATAGTCTTTCAACGATTCTAACTTAGGCTTAAAAGATTCACAATCCACACAAGGTACATTTGCAGATAGATTAACAGAGTTAAAAATAGAAGTACTAACCTCGTCGATTTTGGCCATACGAGAAAACGTGGTTGGCTGCATTTGACATTAATCATCAGAATCAGACTCAGTGTCATTGTTAGAAGATAGCTCATTCTCACTTGCATCTTGAAAGCTCTTATTCATCTCGAACATCGCCAAGTTTGCTTGATTATCATTGCACAATAACCTTTGTGTCCAATCAGTTCCATCAACAGCAGACAACAAAGCTTGTGATCCCGAAGCAGACGGTTTACTGCCAAAAGGTTTATCAGGATCATTACTCTTTTTCACAGAACTTCTATCTTGGCTTCGAGGTCCAATGTACTCTTTCTTTGGTTTGTCACACTCTTTGGAATAGTGGCCAAACTCTTGAGAGTTATAACACTTTAATTTTAGCTTATCAAACCCAACTCTCTTGTTCAATGATGGTAAATCTTTCCATATTCTTTGCATGAACTATCATTGCCATGTTCCACTTATGATCCATGAGCTCCAAATCATCAGGGTCGATTTGGTCATAATCTTCATCAGTCAACTCACTCGTGGCAATTTTACTACCAACCAAGTTCTCATACGAAGTCATGAAAGCACACAGAATGGAAAAATTTTGTTCAGCTTCTTTCATGTTCAAATTAGGTGGTGCAGAAAATTGATTTGCTGTAGCAGAAGTTCCAGAACCTCCAGAATTATCAGTGAAACTAGATGCCACAAAGCATACACTTGGATCACTATAAGTTGTTGTTGATCCTATATTTGCATTATGAGTAAGAAAAGAAGTGATCGGAGATGCTGTGGTGCTTAAAGGCATACTTACAACATAGAAAGATGGATCTTGAGTTTCTTTTGATGACTTTTGACATTTCAAATCATATAAACTCAGAAGCAGTCAAATCTTCATTTTGGAAATAATTATTCTCCTTCAACACCATCAGGAATGTTGAGTATGAGCTTGATAAAGCATTCTTAACCGTATCCATCTTGTCAGATTCAGAAGGTTCCATCTTTAACTTATTCATCTCGGCAATTAAATGATCGAAACGAGTAAGCGTTTCCTCAACAGTTTCTCCTTTGAGTAAGTTAAAGTTTCGAAATTAGAACTTTAACATTACTTTCTTACTCTCCTCAGTATTACCAATGCTTCTCATTCTAATGTGCTGAAACAAAGAAGCACAAATCTTGACACTACCAACTTGATGGAATATATTATCTGGTAAAGCCATATTAAGAGTTGAATATGCTTTAGTCTCGATCTCTAAAGTCTTCTTCTCCTCTTGAGAATATTGTGTAAAAGCTTTAGGAGTAAACCCAGTAGTTTCATCACCAATCATTGGTATAGTGTAGACATCATCAAGACATCTAGAACAATCGAGATGCAAAGAACCAAGATGTGCTCGAAATCGTGGTTCCCATTTTGCAAAATCACTGAATTTCATCAGTCGAGGACATTTGGACTGGGATCCAATTTCAGCATCCAAGTGTAACATCTGTTGCATAAGCAGTTCTGAGATGCCAATGCGTAAAAACCAACCATTGTTAATTACAAGTTCAAAATTATTAAAAAGTCAAACTTGAGGGTTATAATTGAAAAATTTGTTAACGAACTAGGAGCAGTAAATGTGACGAACTGAATATGGATAACGAACCAAAGATACGAACTAGTAACTTAATGAAGTAGATGATGTTTGAATAACGAACTATAAACAATATTCTAACGAATTAGATTATAACGAGTTAGTAACGAATCAAAGTCACGTCACTAACGAATCACAGCCGAATCAGGTTATAAAGAATCAGTAACGAATCACTGACGAAGTATTGTAACGAATCAATGACGAATTAGGTTACAACAAACTAGTAACGAATCAAGAGGACGAATCAAAGTCACAAAATGGGAACGAATCTGCTACAGTTGATAACGAATCAACTACAGTGGATAACGAACAAGGTTGTTAGACGGTTATAACAACCTCAGCCACGTGGCACGAATATGTTCAGAGATGGTAACGAATTAGGACACGTGTGTAACGAATCAACAATAATGAATTATCGCCATTGATGAATCTCCAAATATTCAAGTTATTTTTCCAGAAATCTGGAAAGCTTTCTGGAAAAATACTCGTAATCAATTCACAAACACAATCCAACACTTCCCGTGTACACTATAGGATAGGTGGTTAGACGTGACGACCTAGTATAGTTTATGCTTTAGGATCCTTATACGTGTTGCCTATACGTATTTACCATACTCGATTGTTCATTACACTTATTTATTTATATACTTATTTATTTCATCAAATCGTAAATATACACCTACACACACTCTCATAATACTATAAGGTATCCTTACCTTACCGCAAAAACATTCGTTTTTATTGAGTTTTATGGATCACGAGCTTAATTTGGATCCCGTTTTTTCCAATCTCCTTAAAGATTGTCTCATATGAGACGACCACTTTAAGTTGTAGAATGCAAGCTTTCCGGTTGCCTCCCTATATTTTGATGTTAAGACATGAAAGCCACGGTGATACGTGGACTAGTGTTTCTAACATCTCGTTGTATCTAAAGTTTATTGGTTGTTATTATCGGGATTTGAGTTGCAAACATGAAAGACGCGGTGATACATGCATATGTTTGACTCCACATTTTATCTCATTTTTATTTAAGATTTATCGCCGGGAGTACCATGGTGATTCATGCACGACTTTTCCGCCTTTTAAATCTTAAGATATTATTTACAAGTTTCAAGGATTTAAATAAATTTTCCTTCTATTTAATCATATAAATCCTCAATCACAAAATTCACATTTATATAATTTTATTTTTCCGTTATGATTAATTCTCATATGTTTTGATTTCACATAATAAAGTTATTTTTTTCATTTTGATTCCACACCACTATTTTCATTAAAAGATTTCGTCTATTGTGATTTTTCTTCAATTTGAGGTAATATATTACGAATTAATCATAATGACTTTCAATATTCCATCTGTTTATTAAGACATTTTATAAACAAAATTTTTATCATATGAATTTAATCGTGTTAAAGGTTTTATGGTAAATTTTACCTTGATTTTTCAAGTAAATTCCCATTAAATAAATTTAAAATTGTCTTTGAAGTCCTCATAAAAGATTTCATAAAAATTTTATTTTTGTAACAATTCCGTTTATTTTGAACTATCATTTCACAATATTGATTATTTAAATTTCTCACGACATTTTAATTACACTATATTATATAATACACATGGTAGAATTTTCATTACCCAAATTTATTCTCATAACAACTTTCATTATGAAATTTTTTCTTCATTATAACTTTTCACAAATAAAATTTGCATTATACGATTTAACTCGTTTTAAATTTCTTATGATAGTTTTGCCTGGATTTTTCAAGAAATTCACAAATTTATAGCTTGTAATTGTCTTGAAATCCTCATGCAAAACCTCACAGAAATTCTAATTTTAAAGACAAAAATTCGTTTATTTCAATTTCTCGATTCACAATGCCGGGTCATTTTAACCTACCATGATATTTTCTTTAATAGCCCAGCTACCACCGCACCATAATATTGTCCGTTTTGGTCGGGACGTACCACAATCGCCTAACGGATTTGCTTTTGGTTGCCCAGGTTGTCACCCATCCTCATACTTCTCCCACCTGAGCACGCTTAACTGTGAAATTCTCCTCTCATCCACTACCTTAAACATTTCAAGAACGACTTACGTTACGCGAGTTGGTTTATTTTAAATTTTCTCGTAAATTATTTTATAACTTAAGCCGACCCGACTTATCGTAACAACTCTCATTTAGCAGAAAATTTTTAGCAAAGAAATTGTTGCGATTCACAAACTTAAATCTTAACATTTTTATAAAAATGTTACGTATCGAACATTTGTTAGAACCATTTAAATAACTTTTTCTAACTATTATAGCAACCTTTTCATGAACGTGAGTTTGCTAAAACACGAACAATCCGTGGTGGTTCATGAAAGTTCCGTCTTCGCGCAAAAATATTAACTTGAAATCAAAAGTTTCATGAATGTTTCAATTATTATTTATAAATTATGATATTTTCAATTTAAAACTTATCATTAGTCAAAATTTCTCTAAACGCAACCACAAGTTTCCAAACACCCGTATTCCATCTCAACTACCACCTTTAATCAAACCATCCTTCCACTTCAAACGTTTTCCCACATAATCAAATCTTTCCTCAAGATGAATGAAACCTAACATACCAAAGTTATACCCTCACCAACTCAAACCCCATGCAAATCCAATATGTACAAAATCAATCCGACAAAGAGCCTTAAATACCGAAACTTTTACATCATGAAAACCTATCAAACTCATTATCCTAATACTTCGAAGACACCGACAAACACATCCACAAATGCCTTGAACATATACAAACCAAAGTTTACCCAACTATGACTCAATCCTTTGACCCATGCTATGTCAAATCACAAACCATGTCGCCACACCGTTTCCATCCAACCGTAGAGTTTTATATCAAAAAAGTAACCCAAAAACTCCTTGCAAAAGACATGTATAACCGAATCCCAACCCAAACTAGTCAAGGTCGACTTATCCAACCCATAAACTTAACCGAACTCTAATAAGCAAACCTTAAACAAATAGCCCAACCACTACTCACACAAGTCATCTTAGCCTAACTCACTCAAATGACCTAAACTCAACAAACCCCATCAATCCAATTCAAGAAAACCCAACTACGCAAGACACCCGAAACACACTCACTCTTCACCAAATTTCCAAACCATTCACCATTCGGAGCCTAAACATCTCCATACACACGCAAGCTTCATTTTTCTGCTAATTATATATATATATACACACACACACACAACTAGTGTATTTATAATGATCTCATGTGCTCAAATATTCATTTTTAAATCATAAACTCTTTCAAGAATAACGATATATGTATTATGCTCATATATTATAAATCATCTTCGTAGAATATAATATTGTCATGACAACTAAATTCTATATGAGGATTTATTTTCAAAGATTATCAAACAATTATATACGTGTTTTCAAGATTATTAAATATTGTCACCTAAAGTGATAATCCCATAATAACTTTATAAATACGAGGTATCGTTTTGAATGTTCAATTCAAGATTTATTCAATAACAAATTACAACTTTCATTATTTTGCATAAACTCAATGATCATGGCTCTAAAAATCCTTTTTGGGACATATTCATAAATGCTTCATACACTAGATGTTGCAACATGAATTCTGTTCGATAACAATTGATGTGAATTAATACTTCTTATTATCTCAAGCATCATTTCTTTCATGATTTATTATCATCACAACAGCTTAACGTATGCAAAATTCCTTTAAGAATTTAACTTACAAGATTTTCGTTTGATAGCAATTTAGATGTTTCTCTACCTACGCGTTACCGCGATGCTTTGTTATTATATACATTTTCTTGGAAACGATAGAACGGCTTTACATGATATTTCATTTTCGATTTTATTTCTATATTTTCAAAAGAGTATATGATACGCGATTTGCATATTTTGTCATTTCTCCGAGTCTCACTTTTATTACGATTTCTTTTCAAATGATGAGATGTTTCGATGGTAATTTAATGTACATGAGATTTATTTTGTGTTTTGATTATTCATGACCGAATCGAAGTTATTCAATAACAATTTGTTTACTACTTTTAAAACCTCATTTTCGCTAAAAATTTCGCTTACATTTTAAATGATATTTTCATGACTATGTTGTTCATGTTTGAGTATTATGCTTTTCAAGCAAAACACAATTCTATGCATTTTTTCACATCATTTCATTAACTCAATCTACGGCCTATGTGTGGTTGTCCGCAAGTTTTTGCGCTATTGGAAACCGTTACTATAATCATGATTGTGTAAATGGTTTCACATAGAAGCCGTGCTCACATTTTATTATATTTCTTCTATGATTTTACCATGTTGACCAATTTTTTTTATTGTGATTTTGTGTCTGATACATGCTTACGTCACTCCATAGAACTCACCTCATGCTCATGTTATCACATTTCATGCAATCATACTCACAAATGTTTATTTTGACCTCAAGTTTGTATTCATCAAATTCTCATTGTCACATGTTTTGTTTTACCATGCCTCATTTAGTCCTTCAATGTTAGACCTTAATATCCTGTTGATAACTTCCGGCTTCGATTCACACCTTACTATTGCTTACACGATTGTCAATAGTTAATTAATAGAATAATTACGATTTGCAAAATTCTCCTTTAAAAAAGACTTTTGGAAACCACACAATGAGGTGAACCAAGGGGACCGAACGA